>NW_028227261.1:51402500-51767500 GCF_978045245.1 Mus caroli | reverse complement strand
GGGAGGAGTGATAGGAGTTCCCATTTAGGGCTTGGCTTATTCAAGTGTCAGTTATTCTCAGAACTTCAACCCTTGTAAGTCTCTGCAGAAACTGACACTGACTACAAAAGTGAGTCTCTTGACCAAAGTTGACAGCAGCACTGATCTGAGATATATACCAAATTTTTTCAGAAGACAAATTGACAGGCACATCATATCTAGTTAACAAAACCACTAACTTCAATGAAAACATTGCCCAGTTCCTCTTACAATCAAGAATAGAGCTGACTCTGTCATAGACTTAGTAGTCTCTATTAGCCAAGGGTCTGTTTTAGTCTCGGACCTTTTCTTGATCTGGCCTGAGCTTTTGCTACACACTCAGGCATATATGGTATATGTGGTAGATTGTATCTGAAGGTAAGAGCACAATTTCATTCTATGGATTGTTTTAGGGCTTCAGATCTAGTTCCAAATGTGGCCCATTTCTCCTTTCAGTTCAGAGAAAGGTGGGGGGTTAATTTAAGCACAGAAGAAGTCAAGTCTGTAGACTTCATTTTCTTGGTCCTACCTCTGACTGGAGTACATACCTCACATATTGATCTCCAGGGAAAGACTGAATACTTTGAGGTGGTAAATAAGGGACTATTGGAAAACAGAGCATACACATAAATCTCTGGAGAATCTAACCCTTCAGGAATCTATCAAGGAGAGGCAGACTGTAGAACAGAACTCTCAATGCATCTTCCAATAGACACCCTTCAGGAAAGGACAAGATCTATATAATAGATTAGTTCTAGGACTTTTCCACTTTATTGAGAACCAATGAATCAGAAATCTTCCATTGTCCAAGTCTGATCTCACTTGGGAAAGTACTGGTAAACATTATAGGAGCTAAACTCCAGTTCAGCCTTTAAGCAGGTTATGTAATGCATTCTGATAATGTGTTGAGTGAGTAGCATATTTGATTCATGAGACCACTTCAACAGGTGAATACCATCATCTTCTCAATACACAGAAAGGATCTGAGTCATTGAAAGTTCAGTCTTGTCCTGTCTTCTACTAGTAAAGAACTCAAGTGAATGGAGCCTGGGTGTGTCCCTTCAGAGCTCTTCTGAACAATATCATGAGCTGCTGAGATGGCTCAGTGGGTAAAGGCTAGCTAACTCTAATAGTTTTTCTAAGAGTAAATCTCACTGTCTTACATTATTCTAAAAAGTTCACTGAAAGTACTTCTAGCGATAAAAAGCTCCTTGTTGAGAATTATCTAATTATCCCATGTTAATGGGAGTTCTCCAGAGAAACAGAACCAATAGGGCACGGTTGTTGGGTGTGTGGAGGGCATTGGAAGATTAAAAGAAGCTTACAAGATCCATTCTAAGAATTTGGCTCCTGCAAATTTTGGAAACACAACTCCCCAGACCTGTGGTAAGTGAGCCAACACACACCAATGCCAATGCTGTAGTTCTTGTTCCTCTCTGAAGAACTAGTGGTACAGATTCTGTTCTAAAAGCCACCAGTTTGAGAGCCAGAAATTGCTGATGATTGAGTCTGAGAGCAAAAAAACCTGACATCCAAGCTCATGTACAAAGACAGCAAGAAATGTATCCTTTGTCTTTGTGTGTTGCCTTAGGCTTTCATCTGACTAGAGAAGGCCCACCTGTATCAGGAAGGATAGCACACTTTACTCAGTTTCAATCAAACATTGCTGTCATCTGAAGCATCCTCATAGAGAGACTCAGAGTAACATGATATTTAGATATCTCATGTCTCAGCCAAGTTGACACATTACATCAACATCAGATACTCAAGATATCGTTACCATACTGTGACCCCAACCAAAACAATGGTCACAAAAATCACTGTTTAGTGGATCTTTATACTACCATAAGAAGTGGCTATCCATTGTGTTTGCAGATGACTGTACAAAGCAACCATATCTACACAGATGTTTGGACCATGTTTGTAAGTCTTTTTTCTCATCTCTTATTTCACACTTGGTAACTCAGCTGGGTATTTGAAATACATTTCACTTGTGCCTTCTATTTTTGATATGGGTCATTAAAAGGATGGAGATGTAAGTTCACTTGTCCAAAAAGAACCACAGCAATTGGAACCAAGCCACACCCAGAGCTTTCCTATCTGATCTCTCTACTGCATGCCAGTTCATTGCTTATTTATTATTAGCCAAAAAGCAGCCACCACTTTCTGTTCCTCTCTCCTGACCAGTAGCAATTTTCTGATCTTATGACTATCGTTATATCTAAATATAGAGAAGGCACAAATTAACAAGCAAATCTAAGAGATATATTTGTACTTAATTCTCCTAACAGGCAACATAATTACAAGAGAGTTGAGAGCATTGCTTGACAAACAAATTAATAATAATAATAAAAAACACCCTCTCTCACACCACTCCTGAGCATAAATTTTACCACAGAAGGCAAGAAGAGGCTGTGCTTGACAGTTGTGAGGTAACAGCCTTGAAATATATCTACATTATGTGAGGGGCTTTTGAGGTCTGTTTTGGAATGTAGTTAGAAACTGTGCTAATCAACTACTTAATGGTCATATTTTTGCAGGATGCATCTTTATTTTTTTCAAGGCCAAGCTTCAAGGCCACAGCAGAAAACTGCTTAGTTCTACGTGAGGGTTCTCATTAATTTATGTGTTTGAAATAGTCAAACCTGTCCAGCAAGTTGGAAGTTGTTAGATCAGTATATAGGTTTTTTTAATCTCATAATATTTTAATAACGAGAACTGACTTCCATAAATAATCATTTACATTTCTCCTGTGCTTCATGGTTCATTCTTTTGGCAATTTGTAGAAGGCAATCTTTAGTGAGAGCTGAAGTGACCGATGCAAACTCTGATCCTGGTCTAATGGCTCACCCCTTTGGGTATTCTCAACTCTGCCTGTGGGTCAGATCACTGAAGAACATTTTGAGACAGCAATGTCTACCCCCCAACTCGGAGAACTAACTCTATTCCTCTGGTCTTGTGGGGGAAGGGGCTGGTCAGGCACCAGTGTTTTCTGAAATGCCAACATGTAAAGCCCGCCAGCTGGTGGCAGGGAGAGAGATACACGTGATAATGTGATGCATTGTTTTAAGGACAGGAAGGGGAGGGGGTGTTTCTGGCTGTGGAATGAGTATGATGATGCCTTCCAACCTTGCAGGAATTGTTACACTTGAGGACATTAGAGAAGGTTGTCTTTATTTTTCATTTTGGAATAAAGCTTCATCTGTCATTTGATTTCTATTTTTGAATGGCGACAGAACATCAGAGAAGGAGAAAGAAAGGTACAGGTGAAAAAAACCAAAGAAACACAAACATACTTGAAGAAAAGCCTCAGGTGCTAATTGTTTGAGTAGAGTGAATTCTTCTCAATAAGTCCATTGGCTAGTCAGGAAAATAAATCGTGAATAGCAATGATGATGGTAGGTGTAGAAATAATGACTGAAACTTTGACAAGATACTAAGATAAAATTGAAGAAAAATTCCAAAGTTGTGTCATGCAGATATCTAGAGCAAACAACCTAAAGGCAAGAGATGGGGAGGGAGGATGCGCACACTGGGGATTCTGCTTGGAGAAGCCTTTACATTTCCCACTGAGGACAAAGGAGAAGAGGAGAGGTCTTTAGATCCTTGTACTCTGTGGTCCAGAGATAGGTGAAGGATGTTCTTACCCACAAGCTTAGATGTAAAGGTCTTTTTTATGCTTCTTATAGTTAGTTGGGCATTCTGGTGTGATCTCTCCTTTTGGAGAGTATAGTAGTTTGAACATGCTTGACGTACAGGGAGTGATTCTATTAGGAGGTGTGTCCTTGTGGCGGAAGTCTGTCACTGTGGGAGTGGGCTTAGCCAGTCTTCTCCTGTTTGACTTTGGAGCAAGATGTAGAACTCTCAGCTCTGCCAGCTCCATGACTGCCTGGATGCTGGCATGCTTTCTGCCTTGATGATAATGAACTGAACCTCTGAACCTATAAGCTTGCCCCAATTAGCTGTAGTCCTTTATAAGAGTGTTGCTTTGGTCATGGTGTCTGTTCACAGCAAGGGAAGCCCTAAGACAGAGAGGTGGGGAATAGAGGTGCGGAAAATTTTGCTAAAGGACAATAGTAAGAAGGCTTTCAAAACAATACACTGCCCTGTATTCATCCTGTTTATCTGTTTTTCATTCTTTTAAAATGTAAGAGCTGGGATAGTGCGATGATGGCTCAGCAGGTACAAGACCATGCTGCCAATTCTGCCAGCCTGAGTTCCATCCTTGGGACACATACTGTGTGTAGAAGGAGGGAACTCCTGCAGGTAGTCCTTAGACTGCTCAGACACTGTAGCATGGGCGTGCCCCCCACGCATGCCCATGCATACTCACACACATAATTAAATGTAGTAAATGTTTTAAATGTGAAAGCCATGTTTAGCACTATGGGTTATAGTTTACTGACCTCTAATCTAGAAGAGAAATAGTCCAACCCTTTAGGTAGGGAGTCTGTTGTGGGATTCAGACTATACTCTAGAGTTGGGGCAGGGCTAGGTGAGTGCTCCCATGGACCTGCCCTGAGCCACACTGGAGATTTTGCAATGATCTCCCATGGTTCTCTATGACAGGCGTGGCAGAGGCAACTCAGCATGACTGGATTTTTAGGGTAGGAAGCCACAAGCAGAGTAGTTACAAACAGGGACACTTGTAAAAGGGACCATTAGTAACTCAGTGGCTTAATTAGAAACAAAGATGAGACAATGGGACCAAACCAGCCTTTTCTGAGACAAATCAGGATATCTGGTCAGTCGATTCCAAAGGGATCAAGGAAACTGCGATCTCGAAGCCTCCTTGGAAAATACCCTCAAAAATAGTATAGCTGCCTATGGTTATCCAGCCAGAAGTACTGGCCATATGTATATGTGTCCGTGTCTGTGTGTATATATATATATATATATATATATATATATATATATATATATGAGAAAACATCCGATAGAATATTGATATTCTCATGGTGGTTATATGTTGAAATAATACTATTTTATAAACTGTTTTAGATGTTTGCATTGGTATGAAAAATACCTGAAGGAGGAATTAAAGGGAGGAGAGATTATTTTAGTGCATGGTCTCAGAGGTCTCATTCCATCATGGCTGCCCCCATCACCATGACCAGGAAGCAAAGAAACAGAAACTCTGTACTATTGGGCTTCATTCTTCTTCCCTATGTTTCCCACCCAAACTATCAGCCTAGTAGGTAGTTCAATTCCACTACCTTCAGAACAGGCCTCTTCTACTTATTTAGTCCTATCTGGAATCCATGACCCAGATGCAACATCTCCTAGGTGTGTCTTTATCCAATCAAATTGATAATCAGAATTATCAGTCTCAAACAAGTTAGGTCAAATAAAAATACATCATTTATATAAGCCTTACCTGTTTCTTTTACCTTTTAATATATTGAAATTAGAAAATAGAAATTTGCATATATATCTCACATTCAGGGTCTCTGTTGTGTGATATATATATAATACACACACACACACACACACACACTTCATCTTTGTTCTGAATTCCCCACAGTTACCCTCCTGACCAAGAGATTCCCTTAGATTTATAAAAGACTCAGAGGCCCTAAAGCCAGCTTGCTATACTCTAAATGAGAACAGGACCTCTCTTAACCTATCTTCCTGTCTGGTGTGCCACTCAGAAGGCCATGTGGAGGAAAGAGAGGCAAGGGGGTACAACAATATTTAGCTTAGGACACAGTAGATGACAAGAACAAATGGGAGTCTTGGTGGACCCTGCCCTCTGCCTGGTCTACTGTGGGTTGGTTTTGTTTTGTTTTGTTTTGTTTTGTTATGTTTTGGGTTTTGTTTCTGTTTTTGTTTTTGTTTTTGTTTTTCCCTAAAGTGGCCAGAACCCAGATATGGAAGACTTAACAACACTAACTTATAGTTAGATTTTGATTTGTTTAGACTGGATGTTCTTATTCCTGAGTTGAATTTGTAACTTAAAAACAAAAACCAGAGAAGTGCCTTCTGTCTCAGAGAGAGAAAGAATTTGAATCTCGGGGTAAGAAAAGACTACTCCACTGAAGATATTTATCTTCTGATCCATCATTGATTCTTAACTTTTACTATCAGAAATTTAAACTACACAATGACGTAGAAAGGATAGTTAAAACCAGATTCTCTTGCCCCTGGATACAGCTATGTTGCTGCTTCTGTGAACAATGGAAATCTCAACTGTCGTCATATGCTGTTAACTAATATACATATACATTTTACAAATTTTATTTTACCTAATTTGCTTTTTTGGGGAAGTAAGAACAGGACTCAAGTATTTAAAGGAAATACTAGGTATCTTATTACTATATACATAAATACTATGAAGATAAATAATTTTCTTTTAATATAATGCATCGTATTTTAAGGAGATGGCAAAAACTGGGTAACTGTATTTCAGATATATCATGAGTTGTGCCTTTTAATATACTGTATCAATGGCAATATACAGTGGTAGGGAGCTTGAGACCATTTGTCCTCTGTTGAAGGTCACTGGGGAGAAGGAATTGAATAAAGTCCCCGGAGATAAGTCTGGTACTTAAATCTAGATCTACCCTGTAAACATTTAGCCAGCTTGCTCATCTTATGCCCCATGGGGCCCATTAGAAAAGCTTGAACTTGGCTTCCCAGGTCTCTCTGGCACCTTCAAGAAATTGCCTTTTCATTTATATCCAGCATCCCAAGGAGGAGATTCTTAACTATCAATTGTCCTTTCATTAGCCGCTAAGCTTGGATCTCTTCTTGGTGTGATTGTTTGGCACTTAATGTTTTAGAGAGGCTTTAAAGAACACTTTGGGGAGACATGAAGGGCAGGTGGATCCTCAAAGCATCCAGGACTTTGACTTAGATGTTTGGCTTCCAAAGGAAGCTTTAAAAGCTCTTTGCATGGTCTCTCTAGCTTCTTAGAGAAGGTAGTGGGTCACCTGAATTCTCAGGTGTGATGAGTCTCTCTAGCCTCTAAGAAGTCATTTGTCTCAGGTTTTGGGGCACAGGTTTACTTTATGAGAGGAGAAAGAGAGTTGAACCACCTGCTCTTTTCCCCTGGTTCCAGCTATGTTGCTGCTTCTGTGAACGATGTGAACTACTCAGCTGTAGTAACATCGCCCCACCTGAACTGGTGCTTCATTTTGTATAACTCTGATCCAGCCCATTCCCTATTGACAGTTTAGCCTTACTGCTACACCTGCTTGTCTCATCCAATTTCCTATCCTTTGCTTTTATCCATACCTGCTTGCTTCTGTTTTCTTGGGCCACAGATATGGCCACTTGCTACCCTGTTGTTGTCGTTGTTGCTGTTGCTGTTGCTGTTGCTGCTGCTGCTGCTGCTGTTTTCTTGTTGTAGTCTTTGCCATTGGTGCTTTTCCACTTTCTCCAGGCCTCACCCCATCTCACCCTACTTTCCCACTTAAGCCTATGGTCTCATGAATTCTTATTCTGCTTTAGAAATCTTCTTTCCAGGACTTCCATTGGGAACAACTAGAGCTCTCTTCTGGTTCTACTAATTGCTAAGCATGTAAATTGGGGTATGTTGGTCAATCTCTCTATTCTTCAGTTCCCCTCATTTACTACAGCAATAAGGTAACTATATTAGAAGATTTTTATTAAGACTTAAGTAGACTCTACAAAACACATCAGTGACTGGCATTGACTGTTTAGGTCACGCACACATGCTCAGATTCGTGCCTGAATGTAATAGGTAGACAGGAAGACTGGGTCTGGAGGAGCTTCTGGCTTCCTCTGCACACTGGGTTCATAATCCTCAAAGCCATAGAGATGATGTCAACAGTTGTTGACATGTTTTGTTCTCACCTCCACAACACTTGATTTCATTGTTAAATACCATTTGGGTGCGACTAGACGCTGCTTTTGTTTGTTTGCTTGCTTGCTTTTTCTTCAGGAGGCTTCTTAATGCTAAATTATTTATCTCAGTTTCTCACTAGGATCAGCTCTGCAAAACCAGAGAGGGGAGGGCCTGTGTGCAGTGGCCGCTTTATTCTTAGAACGAAACATTCACTGAAGCTGTGGTTCCAGTTGAAGTACATTTGCTGGAGAAGTAGCTGAGTTTGTCTTGATTAAAAGTTGCTGCTGCTATTGCCACTGCCATCGCCACCACCACCGCCACTGCCAATGTCCTATGGAACATTCCATTGCCTTTTTATATCTCTGTCCTCAGTTTATGGTCTAGTGAAGAAGCTCGACAGTATTCAAGCTCCTTGTAGAAATTCCAGAGTTAATGGCCATTAAAAAAGCAGAAGAAAGTTATTTTAGGCATTAATGGCCTAGCTTTCTGAGGAAGAGATAGTTAAGCACTTCCTTGAAGCGAGAGGATGAAAGGCAAGGCTCCTTATGCAGGTAGCTTAGGTTTATGCTCCTGGGCCTGTGGATGGACATGTCCCGTGCTACTGAATCAGATTCCACCAGCTTCAGGCCACCCACTGTGTAGACTAAGGTCTCTGGCTCTAGTGGGACATCAAGGAGGTATTGTGCATGTTTGAGAAGGATGTTTCAAATTTTAAAACGTATTCACAGTTCTTAGAAGAAAAGATGGACCATCTAGAGACTGCCATATCCAGGGATCCATCCCATAATCAGCTTCCAAACGCTGACACCATTGCATACACTAGCAAGATTTTGCTGAAAGGACCCAGATATAGCTGTCTCTTGTGAGACAATGCCGGGGACTAACAAACACAGAAGTGGATGCTCACAGTCAGCTATTGGATGAATCACAGGGCTCCCAATGGAGGAGCTAGAGAAAGGACCTAAGGAGCTAAAGGGATCTGCAACCCTATAGGTGGAACAACAATATGAACTAACCAGTACCCCGGAGCTCTTGACTCTAGCTGCATATGTATCAAAAGATGGCCTAGTTGGCCATCACTGGAAAGAGAAGCCCATTAGACACGCAAACTTTATATGCCCCAGTACAGGGGAATGCCAGGGCCAAAAAATGGGAATGGGTGGGTAGGGAAGTGGGGGGCAGGGTATGGGGGACTTTTGGGATAGCATTAGAAGTGTAATTGAGGAAAATACATAATAAAAAATGTTTAAAAAACATTATAAAGGAAAGGACTGAGATTTTGTAGCTTCTTGGGGGTGGTTATTGATATTTGAAATCAACATGCATTGGATTTAAGATAATAGAGGCATTGTCTTTTAGATTGGGACTAACTGTAGCAGCCACTCAGTATAGTGATTTAGGCTGTACTCCTAGGATAGTGGACCTTCAGACAACATCCAATATCCTTACTTGATTAGTTATACTGCTGAATACCAGCCTACTTAGCAATAGTATTAAGAATATTTCCGAAGTGATACACAAGGGAAAAAATGGACTGAATATTAAATAGGCCTAGGATCAAATTGACCCTACTAATTATGTGCTGTTGGACAAGTCACATCCTCTGGGGTTTCAGTTTTCTCATTTCCAAAATGTAGACAGTATTATCTACTTCTATGCCCTCCTTCTGTGCATATATATGTATATATATCTCATATATTAATATATTAATTAAAGCATATATTAATAGATATTAAAGAAGCAACATAAGACATGTCTCTGGCTTAGTATAATCACTTAGTGAATGGTAATTTATAGTAGGTAGCCAGTAAATGTTAATTTATGGTCTTCTTCCTGGGCTAAATATTTTCTAACCTTCTAGGGCTGACAAATGTACCACATTATTGATGAGGTAAGAGCTATTAGTAAAGCTACAACACAAAAGCACCATTTTATTCCCTTTCTATTTTTTAAACTCGGTGCCTAATGTTATAGCTGTAAAATTATGGGCATTTGTTCCAGTGGTGAATAAGGCCTTTGTAGCTAGCCAAAGGAACTCTTCCATAATTTAAAAATAAATAAAATATGAATTGCCATGGCAGTCTGAATCACCATCCTTTTTTTTTTTCTTTTTTGCCATTGGAATGACCCGAGCCATTTTAGCATCTCAGAATAATAGAGCCGGTAGTCATCTTAGTATTCATCATACCCGGACCATTCGTGTTATAGATGAAGAAACTGAAGCCCAGAGAGATGGTGTGAGTAGCTCTAGGTCACACCTATAGTGCATGATACAGCTGAGACTAAATGTTGGTTTCCTAACTCCAAATCTTTTCATTGTGTCATGTTGTCTCTCCAGAGAGTAACATGTGACACAATGATGTCCCTGCTGCATATCCAAGTCGTTAGTAATACAGCTGGCAGTCTCCTTCATGTACCATCTCTGACCATGTCTTTTATCCACGTGGGCGCCACAGCGCAGCAGGACTTTGGGTTTCTCAAGGAAGAGTAGGAGAGGTTTAAAAGAAGAAGAAATGGCAGCGAGGGTTAGAAAACTAGAAGTGTGATTACAAAAGCAGTTAATGCCACTTGATTCCCCACCCCCAAATGCAATTAGTTAGAATTTAAATAGAGATTGAGGTCTAGCAAAAAGAATACTAATATTTTTGCAAAGATACATTGGCTCAGATATTCTGGAACATGTTTGCATCTCTTAACGCAACAAGCAGCTGTAGTGGAAGGACAGAGGACCCAGTGTTCTCTGAACTCCAGGCTAGCTCAGCCCATATAGTTCTATGTACAGTGAAGATGTACTCCATATGGAAGAATAGGAAGTTACTTGTGTGATTCTAGACCCAGAGAGTGGGTGAACAATAGTGATAACAGTTTGAGATAAGGAAACTGCTGAATTCAGCCGTTCTTCACACATCTACCAACTCCAATGGCAGCTCCAGGGTCCGTATCAGAAACCACATCCTGCTCATTCATTTAGCCACTCGACAGTCAGGCCATATGCTTGCAAGATGTTTGAGATTAGATCCCAGGTCCCTTAGTCATTTGTTATGCTTTTATCTATTCGATAAATATTTCAGAATCTCCTTATGTCAGGTGTGCTGCTCCACATTGCACGCCAGCACATCCAGCCTTTGTGACTAAGACGACAGGAAACAAGACTCTATCCCCTCAAGCCATGGTGGACTCCTTCCAACAACATCGCTGTGCCTAAATTCAGGAGAGGATACCGTCAGTGCTGCAGTCAACTAGATTGAAAACCAGCTTCTTCCTAAGCCAGGACAGTGTTCTAAACTGGAATTTGTGGCTGGCTTAGCTCACAGCACTGCCTGTTTATTCTACATCCTGTCTCTATCATTCACTTACTTTGTCCCTGAGTAGATGGCAAAATCCATTAGCATAGATACCTAGTACTACTCTTTTCTATGTTCCCTCCTTAGACCAGCCCTGGTATATTTTTCATGATTCTTATCTTGTTTTTCCTGTATTCCTTCTTTCTTTCATTCTTCATCTCCTTCATCTTTCTCTCCTCTCTCAAACATATACATTGAGTTTGCTATACTGTACTAGGATCTGTGGAGTCCACAATCCTTGACTTACAGAATGTAAAGCTGAGAGATAGAAGAGACAACACAAACGTGTCTGCTGAGTGGTGGATGCTGCCACCAGCTACAAACCAGCTCAAAGACTGACCCAGAGCTGAGATGGAGTGGGGTCAAATGGAACACCGTGACATGTTCAACAGTGAGAGTTTGTGACCCCTTACCTCCAAATGAGGCATGCCAAAAGAGCAGCAGGCCTATGCAGAGAGCATGATTGCAGCCAAGTCCATTGTCTTAGCTACTTGTCATTTTGCTTTGACAAAATGCCCTGGATAGAGACATGTCAAGGAGCAGAGGTCTTATTTTAGCTTACCAATGAAGGATGCAGTACTTCATGGGGAAACCCTGGTGTCAGGAGCTTCAGGCACCTGATCACTTTGCACCCACAATCAGGAAGCAAAGTATGATGAATATTGGTAGTCAGCTAGCTTTTCCATTGTGTAGAGTCCACTTTTAGGGTATGTTTTGCCACTGCAATGAATTTAATCAAGATATTCTCTCTTTATCATGGCCATAGACTAATGTAACTTAGGTAATTACTCACAAATCCATCCAGAGACTTCCTTTCAAGTTGATTCTAGGTCCCATCAAGATGACAATTAATACTGACTCTCACACCATCACATTCATAGATATGTGACCTGAGAAGGGAGATTATTCATGCACACTATAGCTCGAGTCTCAACATCTAGTAGATATTTATTTCTAAACCCCAGTCTTGGAACTTCCATGGCAACTGCACAAGTCCAGGGTCTACAAGCCAGTGATTTTATGATGAGTTAGTCAGTAAATGTGGATATCCTTGAAAGGTAAGAAAGGTGACCAAAGACAACTATTCACTCTGAGGGAGGCAGTGGAGGGCTGTGGGAGTGTCTGGAATGATAGAGTTTGTTACTAGGCAACCAGACCCAAGATTTAGAAATGCAGAGCTCTCTAAGACCTGAGGTCCAGAGATGCTGGGAGCTGGAGTATAACTCAGCTACTGAAGAAATGCCAGAAAGAGAAAGAAAAGGTGAGGAAGATGTAAGGGAGAGAAAGGAAACAAGAGAGGGAGGCAGAGAAGGATAGACAGAGAAATAGAGGTGAAGAGAAAGACCTGTATTTGTCAGGCACTGGCAGAGCCTCTCAGGAGACAGCTTGATCAGGCTCCTGTCAGCGATCTCTTGTTGGCATCCACAGAAGTGGATGCTCACAGCCACCCATCCGACTGAGTACAGGGTTCCCAATGAAGGAGCTAGAGAAAGTACCCAAGGAGCTGAAGGGGTTTGCAGCCCCATAGAAGGAACAACAATATGAACTAACCAGTATCCCCAGAGCTCCCTGGAACTAAACCACCAATCAAAGAAAACACATGGTGGGACTCATGGCTCTAGCTGCATATGCAGCAGAAGATGGCCTAGTTGGTCATCAATGGGAGGAGAGGCCCTTGGTCTTGTGAAGGTTCTATGCCCCAGTATAGGGGAATGTCAGGGCCAGGAAGTGGGAGTGGGTGGGTTGGTGAGGATGGGGAGGGGGGATAGGGGAGGGGATTTTTCGAGGGGAAACTAGGAAAGGGGATAACATTTGAAATGTAAATAAAGAAAATATCTAATAAAAAAGAACAAAAAACAAACAAACAAACAAAAACAAGAAAAAGGAAAAAAAAAAGAAAAGAAAAGAAAAAATAAAGACCTGAATGTTGCATCAGGATACAAAGGCCCAGTGAATGGAGTCAGAAGCATGGATACCATGATCAGTCTCCTAGGCATGGAATTGCAGTCATTCCTCCAAGCTTGGTTTTGATGTATGAGAATGACTTAATGCATCATATTGGGCCTTAAAGTGCCAGGCACAGTGGCAAACAGAACTTTGACCACCATTTCAAGACCTGGTTGAGACAATGGGGAGAAGACAGCTAGTAAGAACACGGGCCTCTCCATTCTCTGGGTGCTGCTGAACTGAGCAGACTCAGAGGCACTAGTCAGGAGCTCAGCCAGGGCACTGCCAAAGCCTGTTTATTGACAATTTGATGGGGATTGGGAGTTGGGAACCACAGGGTGAGGCTTAACACTGAGGTTTGAGTTCTGTCTCTGTGCTAACTTTATTCTCTGGAATCGGGAAGCAGGAGCTACTAGAGCGCCTGAACTTGGCCTCCCCCACCAGCCTCACATATGGGGATGCCACAACCCACAAACCTCCAGTTGGAGCTTGTCATTATGGTAGCCACAGCAAATAATGCTATCAGCATCCACAGAGGACTAACTCAGTGTCAGAAGTACACTGGCTTCTTCACACCCTTCTAATTTCCAGGTTAATCCTGGGCAGTGTTTGGCACAGTGGTGGTTTAGAAATGGGGTTACAGAGGCCAGTAGAGGCTTGGTGATTTCTCAATGGCAGTAAAGTTTGAACTCAAGTATGTCCAGTTGTAGGGCTCCTTCTCCTATTGTGCTTGCAGTGGGGGAGCAAATGGTATAGAGACAGACATGGTTTCAGCCCTGTATGTCACATACTTACCCAAGCATATACAGACTTGGGGATGGGGCAAGGTTCTATGGACTAACTGTCTCCCATCATTCTCTGAGATCTGGCCCTGGCTTGGCACAGGTGGCAGTGCCACTTGGCAAGAACAGAGTGATGGGTTTCCAACATGGGCGTTTTAATAGTCTGTGCCTAATTGCACAGCCCTTGTGCTGATGAGACATTTGTCATGGGCTTCCTGCCAATGTGAGATCCAGGTGTCATTCTGGGTATTCTTGATCAGAAGTGCTCAAAGTGTGGTTCAGAAAGCCAGCCACGTGCAAATGTGCACAAGCAGGGGCCTGGGAGAGGCATACCGAAGAAAGCTGCAAGTTGCCTCCCATCGGGCTGCTGCCAGTACTGCTACTACAACCTTGGACAGATGACTCCATCTTCCATTGCCTGATTCTATGATTGTAAATAAAAAGAAATGCTAATGTATGTACTAAGGCATGTCTTAAAGATCCCGACTCTGCTGCAAAGTGCTCAGTACAGGATGGGTATACAGAAGATCTGGATTAGGGCAGTTCCTTTTATTGCTCATTAAGCATCCATTATCTCATCGTATAAGTGGGCAGTGTATACATCAGTGAAGGCAGAGGCTGCAACTACCTTGTTCATTGCTCTGTTTTCATTTCCGACACTGCATTCACACATAGTAGTTTTAGATGGATGATGGAGAACTATCTTACAGTTGGGTCTGACAGACACAGTTGGTGAATGACAGAAGATACAGTAAATATGAACAGTTCATGGAGAAGCTATCTTCTCCTAAATGAGGATGACCAGCCAAGGGTAAGGGAATTATGAGTGTGAGGATGTGAAGGTAAAGGGAGAGTGGGGCAAAGGTAAGACATTAGGATATAGAGAACAAAGGGGCCAGATGTGGTGCTTGGCTGTTCCAAGGAGGATTTGGCTACTTTGTAGGCTCAGGGACAATGAAGAACCATAGTGGCCAGGACACACATGTCCCCATCTGTTTTTAATGTATTAATTCAGTATTTTGAAGTTAGTTTTTAATGTTTCAAGGGGGATTTTAATAATAAATATAAAAATCATGCATAGGACTTTCCATGGAAAGAAGATCTGACATGCTGATTCTCTCAGTATCATTCAAGTGGCCATGGACTGTAGGTGACAATCACACTGACCCAGCATAACTGCAACTAATGATCACTAGTTCAAAACAACAGGCCCAGCTGTTCATATGCTCATAATCATAATCCTCTTCTTTCTTTCTTTCTTTCTTTCTTTCTTTCTTTCTTTCTTTCTTTCTTTCTTTCTTCCTTCCTTCCTTCCTTCCTTCCTTCCTTCCTTCCTTCCTTCCTTCCTTCCCTCCCTCCCTCCCTCCCTCCCTCCCTCCTTCCTTCCTTCCTTCCTTCCTTCCTTCCTTCCTTCCTTTCTTCCTTTCTTCTTTTCTTCCTTCATTTCTTTGTTTCTTTCCTTTGGGGTTGTTATTGCTGGTGAGACAGAGTTTTACTATGTTGCTCAGGTTGTCCTAGAACTAACTATATATGCTAAACTGCTCTTGAATCCCCCTGCCTCTACCTTCTGAGTGTTGGGATTAAAAGCATGCTCACCACACCTATCACAAACTTTTTCTTGTAAATCACATTTTCCTGGAATTTAGCCATGTTCGTTAATGTATATATCGTCTAAGCTATTTTCATGCTATAAGTTCAAGTAGGTGTTTCAAAAGTCATATGATTAGTAAAGACTAAAGTACTAATTATTAAAAGAATCACAAAGCCTATTCTGGCACCTGACTTAAATGCTTATGAGCTCTTCTGTCTCTCCAAGTAAGATGCAACCAGCTTGGTTCAAGATGGAGTACCTGAGCACCCAAGGATCTTTTCATCTCACTCAGCTTCACCATCCCAAGCACACTGATCCCCTCCCCCATTGCACTGTTTGTGTCCTTTCATTGCTACAAGATGACAACAGCAAGCAGATATCTGTTATATCTTGGAATAAAACCACCGATGCAGGAGGAAGGCCCACATCTTTTTCTGGTATCTTCTTTGCAGAAATGTCACAGAACCCTCTGTGTATCTCTTATTCTGAGCTCCAGTCTTGGTCATATTCCCTTGCAAATGAGACAGTATTAATGGAGTGGCTTTGAACTTCGGAAGCTCAAGTCTGGGTATGCATTAGAATGCATTGCATGGGATCTGGCTATGAGACTGTTAAAAAGCATCCATATGATTCTAATGTTCAGCCAAGAGGACATGGCCACTGAAGCAGGTGGGTAATTTTGGGGCTACTTAGGTGCTGCAAGCACACTCATCATGGTACAATGTCCATAAAGAAAATAGTAGCTAGCAGCCAGGCAGAATGGGTTCCTACTTAGCCCATGATCGACAGGGGAATCTTGGCAGCTGAATGGACTAGACAAGATATTTATACAGTGGAGGCCAAAATTAATATCATCAAAAATTATAAATTGTGGCCAGTAAGAAAAGGCACAATTGGTGCCAAGAAACAGAGCTATGTATAGATCCAGGGGTGCAGATAGAAAGAGGGCACACATGTCCACATCCCTATCTTGGGCCTATGGGCTGCATTTGGCATTAGTCAGTCAGACAGAGCTAAAGCCAATCATATAAACAGGAAAGGCACCTTCTGCTGCCTCTTGTTTGACTCTGGATTTCTTGATTGAGACACGAAACCTGTAGCTCTGTTGATTAAAAGCATTAAAACACAATAGTTTTGTGAGGGTTGGCTTTGTACCAGCTTGATCATCCACACAAAGGTGTTCAAGCTACTCCCTAGTGACCACTGTTTCCACATTCCTGTGCCTCTATTCTTTGTCTCGTTCTTTTTCTCTTTGGGGCCATCACTGCAAGCCTCTCTGTTACATCCTCCCTCATCCAGTTGTGTTATTGTCATCCATTCAGTCATAGATTCAGCCACTTAGCCATTCAGTACATGCTCACACAGTGTCCTCTGAGTACTTGGCACCCGTGCTCTCCCTTGAAAATCCAAGGTAGTAAACCTATAAATCCACTGTCAGCAAGTCCACTGCGAAGTCAGTGAGCTAGAGAATTGGTAATCCATGCCTATGGGGCAAGATGTAGTTGCAGTGTGACCTTTCCAGTTCTGAATCCAGATGATGTGGTTAGGGAAGAACCAGACCACAGTGGCCACATCTGAACCACTGTCTCTGATTGGTCTAAAACTCTCAAACCTATGAAGTCAGCCTCCTGAGCTGTTTAACACAGCCCAGCCATGACTGCTCAGTCACCTGTGGAGTCTCTAGAGGACAAACACCTGCAGCATTTGATGTTTTACTCAATTGCATGACCCCATACAGAGAAAGGTCTAACATAAGTATTTTGTTATTCTTCCCCTTGCCCTGTCCACCAAACTCATAGTGACTCTCAAGAATTTGAAATTGAAGGTGAGCTCTCCTTTTACTACTTCTGACAGGGTAGAAATAAGACAAGCGTGGGGTCAGACAGCTTATTTCAGAGTGAGGTTTTCCAAGTACCTTGGGTCTTGGCCGTTAGTACATTTCTTAGCTTCTCTGAGCTTTATTTTCTACATTGGAGCAGAAATAACACAACATTGTCTACTTGTGTGGATGTCATGGGACCAGAGGAATACTTTGTACTTGTTAAGTTTAGAGGCCCGGCATATCATCCCCACGACCATGTTGAATACGATAGCTATGATTATTGTGTTATTACCAGTGATAAATGAGTAAATGTTTACACCACAGATATCTTTGTAAAAGGAATAAGGGCAAGAGAAAATAAAAATACCATGTTCTGTAAGTGTGTCTGTTTCTGCAGTGTGAAGATGCCCACGGTGAATGACTCTAAGTTAGGATGCCACCTAATGAGGGGCTAAGGAGTAACATGCAGAGTTGACTCATCTGCTATGGGTATGTTCCAGCACAACACTGATTAGTATTAATGTCACTCAAGTAAAGCAGGTGACAATAGGACAGAAGCAGGGTAGCTCTGGCTTGGATACAACCACCCAGATGTTGTAGGAAGGAGTCTGTGCCAGACAGTGCCTGGCACTACCATCTGCCAGACTCTTGTTGGGGGTGATCACTAGTCAGTTAATGAGTTAATACCTTTGAGTAGGGCAGTTACTGCGAAAGGAAGAAAGCCCAAGAAAGCCTTCAGTATATATGTCTCAGAATGGCAGGAGCCTGTGTCACCTGTCCAGCCTCCTCTTGTGGATTGGATTCTTTGATAACTCCAAACCTGGGGTCCCCACTGCTTTTCTAAGGTGAAATGAGTAATGGCAACTCTGCCACATGACTTCACTTGGGAGTTTTCCTGCTCATTCATTACTTGGCCTTCACAGCAGGCTATTGTTACCTCTATGTTAGAGAAAAACAAATAGAATCTCTATTACACAGGGTAATTTAACAAAAGCTACTGTAACAAATAATCTTGAAGTCCCAGTGGCTGCACATAGCACAGTTTATTTCTCATCGCATAGTGTTTAGTGGTTTGGAGGTCTCTCCCCTTCAGGGTATCTAGGAGGAATTCTGTTGCCCCCTGCCTCTTTGGGAAGTTGATAAATGAAGACTTTTCACATCTGAAGGAAGAGAGCAGTGAAGCATCTGCTTGAGCCACAATCAGGTCGGGTGGCTATTGGGTAAATGTAGTCATTCCAAGATTGGTCTTTGAACTTCTGGGGTCTCTCAAATCCTTTCTTCTTGCTTGTTAGTAGATATCTTTGTTCAGGCTTCTTGGGCAGATTGATATAGGTAGGGTAATATTCACAACAGACATTCATTTCCTAAGGTAATAAGATCCAGGGATCACAAGGTTGAGGCACGGGTACATCTGATGCCTGACTCACTTCCTGGTCTGGAGATCGATATACTCTTGTGTCCTCATGTGAAAGATAACACAGAACCAAAGCCAGTCCTCATGTCTCTTCTTAAAAGGGTACAAATCCCATTTGTGAGGGCCACACCCTCATGGCTTACTCACCTCCAAAGCCTCCATCCTATAATACAAAATTAGGTGTTGGCTATCAAACCATGAATTTGGAGGAGAGGGTCAATCATCCCGTCCATATAACAGCTTAGATAATTGAACCTGAAGAGACTTCTGAAGAGGCAAAGGGAAGACAAGATGGAAGAAGGAAGCAGCCTGATTCCTCGAGTCACTTCACGGAGTAAACTACCTCCAGAAGTTTTTCAGATTGTGATGGAGAAGAAAAGCTTTTTGGGTTAAGGTTCTGAGATTCAGAAGTTGGTTTGCCTCAATGGCTATAGTCAGTTGTCCTGGTTATATCAGAATGAGTCCAGAGATATGTATTATTCTTCTCTGTGCTCTGGACATGTGAAATTAGATCACACTGTAAGGTGGCCTCTGACTCCTCAGACCAGACTGCAAACTCCCCTGGGAACAGTCACTATCTGTATGGTATCCGGGTAGCCATGGTTTTGTTCAACCTTCTTAAATAAAAAAACAAGCAATCATCTATCAGGTAAAGTATGTATGCTTGCTTGATAAGCATTTGTTTTTATGAAAATATTTTAAAAACAAAACCACAGAATAATCAATGCCGCCTGACAATTAAATAAGGAGAGAATTATTAAAAGGAATTCATACTGATGTTACAAGTAGTTTTATTTTTCTGTGTTAGTATTAACTGCTTGGAATTGGTTGCTTGGAAAGCTATGTTGAGAAATAGTTGAGGTTTCCTTTTCCTAGGGAGTATGGAATGGGCAAAGAGTTGTTGATAGATTAGTGATGTCTGCAATAGACATGTTGGTGGGGGGAGTAGCATATGTGTTTCTGTGGGCCCTGCAGGGCTAGTACAAAATGGAGCATCAGTAAATGTTAGTTGAGTCGAGTGGAGTTTAAACATAGTCATTGTGCCTCTCTCAATTTTTAAGCAAATAATTGAAGTGGAATATAAAGAAACTGAAATGGGATAAAGGGAAATTAACATGGAAATCATATTGCAGGCACTTGACAAACTAATTAAACTGGGAAATGCAGCTAGATTTTCTTTGGTGCATAAACATTCTTCTTCTTTTGCAACAAGGGGGTAAGAGCGACAAGTGTTCACATTACACTTTTATGTGTGTGCTCTTCCAAGCATGTGTGGCACTTTGAAGAAGGCTCTGTTGTGTTTGGAGCAGAAGAGTCTAATTGCTCTGAGAATTCTTGGAATTTTGTCAGATATGTGTACTTTTGCCTGAATGAAGGCAAAACAGAATGCTTCTTTCTGTAATAAAAGACTGCAGCTGCTTTCCCATCAAGTGCGTGGCCTGGAGCCTCAGTTCTTTTCATCTCTAAGGTGGGGCTAATTCTGCTGATCTTAGGGTTGCCGTGAGGATCGTGGGAGAGAATGGACATGATAGGACTGTTTACCATTGTTCACACACTCTGAGTCACAGTTATTACCAGAGTGAGTATTGGTACTACATGCCTGGCTGCCTTGGCTGGAATTCCAAATTCACCCCTCTGTCCACTGGACAAGTTCACTTCATTTCTCTGTCTGTTCTCATCCTTCAAAAAATGGAGAAAATAATACATGAAAATAACCTTGTGGAATTGTGCAAAAAGATAAGACTTGGAAAAATACAAGTCAATCCAAGGTTGGTACAGTTACTGTGATAAATATTGTCACAGGAAAGTATTTACTCAACTATATGTTTAGTTTCTGGGAAATATCATGCATGATGAGGGGTATTGCAGTAGAACCAAGGGCATGTAGAACACACTCATTTCTGATGGACTTTAATGTTGTGGTAGTGAGAAATGGAGATGTGCACAAAAATTATCGTATTAAAGGAATTTAGGAATTTTAAGTCCATTTTTATAATACTTGATAATGAAGCAAAATATTAAAAAAACAAAATTGGATATAAGAAAATTAAAATACGTTCATATATACTGTATCAAATTATCTTCATTACAACCCAATATCCTATAAATAGTATACATCCTACCAATGTCATGGATTTTTACAAAATAAGATGTATCACATAGGAAAAAGGAACCCTCATGGTACAAGTTCTCAACAAACTGTCCCTGCTTGGTGTCCTTGCTTTGGCTTTCTTCTAAAGGCACATAGGCACAGCCAAAGTGAAGCATGGACATGTCCAGGTATTAGTGATCACTTCGGAAGGGTTCCATGGCCTATAGACTGCACAATGCCAAGGTAAGTGGCTGGCATGAAGCCATAGTAACAGAGTGGAAAGGAAATCCCAAACAGCCATGTTTCATCTCTGAGGGGTTGATCTGAATCTAGCTGATGAAATTCTTCAGGTTTGAGTTTCCATGTCTACAAAGAGAAAAAAAATGCTACCAACCGTATTCGAGAGAAAAGAGGTAAATTATGTGCATATTTTTGAAGACTATTTTTGGAATACATACAAATAAATGCATATGGGTGTTCTTTAGTTGTTCACACTAATTGCTCAGCTATGTAGCGATCAGCCCGCATGATAAGGAGTCTTTCAGAATATAAATCAGTGACCTGGCATTGATATTAGGAAATAAGATCGGCAGAGTTGTGTAGCAATGAGCAGAATTGGGAACAGACTTGAATTCAAGTCTTTTGACCTTTCATACTAGAACTTGGATATATTCAGTGAGGGCTTGTATTTCAACAATGCTGGTATCTCAAAGTGGCATAAAACCAAACATTTTACTATACTGTGCAGGTGAAAGATACAGTTAATCATTTTTAACTTTTTCAATGATAAACGCATCACGTGCTAAGAGATATTCTACAGTTTGATCCCATGTCCTCTGTCTGTCTCTTTCACTCTCCACCTTCTTCCTACCCCAAGCTCCTGAACCCTAACCTATGCTTTTCAGGCTCCTTAGGCTTGTCCCTGCTGCTGAGTCCCATAAATGGTCTTTCAGACATTGATCAGCATGTGCCCCACTGCTCCAGACCTAAGCCAACTGGTGTCTCCTTTGGAGACTCTTTCCCACACTGTCCCCTGGGCCCTCTTTTCACATTTCTCTGAGCCTTCGCACTTCCTTGCTTCCACGTGGAACCAGATTTTACTTACTTACTCCTTGTTCAATAAGTATTTTCATGATTGACATTTGCAATTTTGGGGACCCTGGAACCGAGTGCAGTAATTCTAAAATTCCAGCTCTAAATTCTCCTCGGCACCCCCAGCTCTGTGGCCTTGAGCAAGTAATTGAAATAATCTGAACTTTACAGTTTTCATCTGCAAATGGGGACTATCTGGCCCTGAGTGTGGAAGGGTGAGTGAGAGCTCACTGCATGCTGTCTAACTGATGCTTCCATGCTGGAAGGGGTTTCTCTGTTTCCCTTTCCTGAAGAATGGAGATTCTGTATGGCCCATGCCTAAATCTCATGCATAATGCATGACTCAGAAAAGGTGATGAGGTGATATCATTTGTTCCCTTAAAAATTAGTAGGTAGACAGATGCATG
The DNA here is from genome assembly GCF_978045245.1 of Mus caroli. Lineage (NCBI taxonomy): Eukaryota > Metazoa > Chordata > Mammalia > Rodentia > Muridae > Mus > Mus caroli. Next base: position 51,745,181 of record NW_028227261.1, on the reverse strand, counting down.
AAAGATTGCAATATGGCCTACAAACTTTTCCTCCCTCCTCTCTGTATCTGTGGGAAGCACTAACCATATTCTGGGTCCCTCCTTAAGTAGAGGACATGTGTGTGTGTGTGTGTGTGTGTGTGTGTGTGTGTGTATGTGTGTGTGTGTGTTCATGTATTTGCAGGTGTATATTTGAATGTGTGCACAGAGGACTGGTGGTCATCTTCAGACATTATTCCTCAGGTGAAGTCCAGCTTGTTTTTTGTCTCTCACTGGGACCTGAGTTGGCTTGCTGAGAAGGCTACACTGGGTAACTAGTGAGCTCCAGGATCTACCCGCTTCCTGCCTCCTTTGTGCTAGCATTAAAAACAAGCACCACTATACTCAGCTTTTTACATGGATGCTGGAGATTGACCTCAGGTCCTTATGCTTGTGTGGCAGGAACTTTCCTGACTAACCTATTACCCCCAACCCCAGAGGATAGTATCAGTCAACCCTCCAAGTACATATTCAACTGCCTCTGTTCAATTGTGTGGCTCTCTGTCTTCAGTAAAGTGGGTGTGCTATACTATCCATAGATCATCTCCTATAAGAATGATCCATACAAATCTTGGGTGAGTGACATCGGTCTCTGAATTCTAGCCACATTGCCCACTCTTGTGAAGCAACACCAATGACACAGCCAACTTTCTGAACTCTAATGAGTTCTGTTGCTTATACATCAAATTTGCTCTGCATCCATGTTTGTTAAAGTGAGAAAAAAAAGATTAATAAAGTACGTGTTTAAGCTTGAAAGAATCATTAACAGGGTGGTATATGTTTTAGCTCTAAAGCTGTCTTCATGTCTTCACATTTAGCATAAAGCAGAATTTCCCCTTGAATCCTTCTGAGGATGAAGGATTGGCTGGCACAAAATTTTTCCCCTTAGGCATGTTGAATACTTTTTTAAAAAATGAATCATATTTAAAAATTATTATTTTTCCAAATTTCAAATAAGTTTTAATCAGCCTTGTTGTGGGATCTGCCTTGGTTTTGGATTTGCCTATCATTCAATTAGCTGCCTGTTCTTTGATAAAAGGGATCCTAGGCTGCACTAGGATTAAAATCACCCAGGGAGAGTGCTGTCTGTCACTCAGTTCTTGTCAGGGCTGCAGTGGTGGCTGGTAACAGCCCCCTCATGGACTGAGTGATTGGTGTACATAACAAACTAACATCTGTAAGGTGCATCTCTGTATGGGTGTCAGGGAGGCTGAAGACAAAGCCGAATGCCTTCGTTAGGGCCAGATTTAAGACTCCAATTTGTGTCACATTTGCATAACAACTCGCAGGAGCAACCATTCACTGTTCCCTTTCAGGATTCCCTGTTTCACTTTCCCCAAGCATTCCCCAGGGAGGGGAGGAGGAGATCCCTGCAGAAGAGGCTCAGCTACTCAGAATGCCTTTGTAAGAAATAGGTATAATATAAAGTAAATGAAGAGTCAGAGATGGGAGTGGAGTGCAATGGTAGAGTATTTGCCTGGTCTTGGGTCCTATAGCAAATCTATAACTAAAAAGAAAGGAATGAATGAGGGAAGAAAGGACATACAGATAAGAAAGAAAGAAAGAGCCAGGCGGTGGTGGTGCACGCCTTTGATTCCAGCACTTGAGAGGCAGAGACGGGCAGATTTCTGTATTCAAGGCCAGCCTGGTCTACAGAGTGAGTTCCTGGACAGCCAGGGCTACACAGAGAAACCCTGTCTTGGAAAGAAAAAAGAAAGAAGAAAAGAAAAAGAAAAGAAAAGAAAAGAAAAGAAAAGAAAAGAAAGAAAAGAAAAGAAAAGAAAAAACAGAGAGAGAAAGAAAGAAAAGAAAGAAATAAGAAGAGGGAAGAAAGAAAGAAACAAAGGGAAGGAAGGAAGGAACAAAGAAAGAAAAGCTTTGATACCAAGAGCTAGAACCCACAGATGGCCTGGGTCCTTTTATTAACTCAGTCTCTGAGCTCCCCAGTTCATCTCATAAGCCATCTCCTCACCTCTGCTGTGATAGGCCCATAGTAGGAGTTGGCCATTAGTGAGAGACTTAGTAACAGAGGTACTAAATAAGGATCCTTTATGCTTCCAACTGTTCCCATCTCTTCCCCTTTCAACACATTGAAGAAACTGAGGCACACACAAGGCGTTCTCCAGTTATTCAACCTGCATAGTAAAGGCAGAACCTTTCACTGCCTTTTATTTCAAGTGGTTGAGGCTCAATAGGGACAACACAGTATAGGATGATGTCGCCTATCAGGCCCTGGCACTGGCACTGAGGCACTGAGTGCTTGGAATGGGTTATCCTCTCTGTCTCCAGTCCTGGCCAAGTGCCCCAGACTCTGACCTATGTAACATCAGCTCCATTTGCCTTCCCATCATGCTTCCTTTGGCTCCAATCCTACCATCCTTAGCTGATTAAAAGGGCAGAGGTACAAGGGACTAAGATTTTTGAAAAATGGCTTGTAGTAATGATTAATTGCAGAGCTAGGAAAATTTGCTTTTAAAAAAAATCACTGAATTCTAAAATTGAAATTGCTGAATGTAATAAGCAAAACACAGAGGAATGAAATTAAAGACAAAACAGGGGGCAAGCAGTTGAGGATGCTTATGCTCAGACAGGTCATTTAAACAAATATGCAAACGAACAGTCAACAAATCAACTCAGTTTTCTCATCAGGAAAAAAGAATCAGTTCCTTGTATCCAATGCTTACGAGTGTATGAGAAGACTATGAAGACTATGGCTGTGATTGTTGGAAGCATACCTTGTCAACAAAAATATTGGTGTCAGGGAAGATGGCTCAGTGGTTAAAATGCTTGCCACCACATGTGAGAACATAGGTTTGTTCAAATCCCTGGCACCAAATAAAAAGCCAAGCATAGCAGCATGCAGCTGTCTCCAAAGCACTGAAGGAAAGAGGCAGGCAAATGCTAGGGGCTCCCTGAACAGTCATCTTAGCGGAGATTCAGGCTCAGAGACCCCATGTCAAAAGAAAGAAGAAAGAGAGAGAGAGAGAGAGAAAGAGAGAGAGAGACAGAGACAGAGATAGAGAGACAGAGAGACAGAGAGAGAGAAAGAAAAGAAGAGAAGTAATGGAGGTAACACCCCCCTATTAGCCTACATCTTCTACAAGGGACATCAGTCTCTGGCCTCCACATGTAACATGAGCCTTTGGCATCTACATACATCACCAGGCTATCTACTTGCATCCACTCTGGACATTCCTAACCTGCTCGGCCAAAGAAACAGGTTCTGAATCTTAACTCTGCCATTGACAAGCTGTGTGACCTTGGCTGTCGAAATAGGTTCAGTATTTATAACTGGAACATGCCCATATGTTTATATATCATAGGTCTTAAGTTATAGTTAAAAATGTTTATAACTACTGATCTGGGGCAGGGCCTGTGAGGAATAAGTGTTTAAATGTAGGGAAAGTCTTCAGGAGAATGGGTCTGGGGATCCCTTGCTCCAGCATGCCTGCAGCTAGAGAGTGATGGGGGATATATTTTGCTGGCTTTGGACCCCCACCTCTCATCTTTCAGCCAATAGAGGCTGAGGAAAGCTGAGAGCCTAAAACTGAGATGGATTCTGCCCAGGCTTTGAGCACAGCAAGGCAAAATAGGAAAGCAGCTGTAAGATGAGACCACAGTCTCTCCTTCCTGTTTGTAAACTTTAAGGCCAACAGGTTCTTAGAGCAGCCATCTGACAGTGATGGCTAGTGACATTTCCCATGTGGCCATGCTATGCAGGAAACATCCACAGATGTCAGTCAAAGAGCAATGACCCAGTAGACTTTGAATCTCAACCCAAGATACTGTCAGGGTGCCAGGATGCAGCAGAGGCACTCTGCATGCTGAAGAAGCTGGCACACAAAGGCTAGGGTGTCCGGATCTGTGCAGGTAGAGTCTAGAAAGGAAAAGGGGGCCTGACACCTGCAGTAATGAGAATGTCCTCATTTAAATTGGATTTTAGAGGGAAGTAGTTTGAAAGAAACCCTTGAGTCTTTGCTAAATGTAGAAGTGACTGATAAAAATGAAGTTTCTTTCTTATACAATATAAGTTTTAAATAACGTAAGTTGGATTTCCATAAAACCAAAAGCCATCTATTTAAAAAAAATACATGTCAGGAGAAAAAAGTCATAGAATCAGGCTGCTGCTTTGAAGTTTCTTTTGTCACTGAAGCAGGGAGGAGTACAATGTCCTACTTGCCTGATGAAAGAAAAAAAAAGACTTATTTATGAATCCTGACTACATACTATGGCCACTGGGCCAGCCACCTTTAAGCTCTTACAATAACCTGGTGCTGAAGTGCAGAGCGCTCAAGGCTCTAAGAAACAAAGTAATATGCTATGAAGATACAATTAATAAAAGGAATCCAACTTTGATTTTCTCTGCTAATAATATAGCCATGTTATGTGTTACATAATAGACAGGTCACACCTGCTGTGGGGCTGGAATATGAAACCTTGAAGCCTCTGTTACTTACTTCCTCCACCTCCTAAAGGTTCCACAAATTTCTAAAATAGCACCACCTGCTGGCTGCCCAGGGTTCAAACACATGAGCCTGGGAGGGACAAAAAAAAAAAAAATAATAGACAGGTCACAACAGATGCCTACATATTAGTAAATCCTTCTACAGTAAACTTATATGACTACCAGGGCTGTCCCCATGGTACATAGAAGGAACAGAGACTTAGGGAAAAATTAGTTTACAGGCAAGTCATGGTGATGCATACCTTTAACACCAGCACTCAGGAGATAGAGGCAAGTACATGTCTGTGAGTTTGAGACCAGCCTGGTCTATATAGTGAGTTCCAGGTCAGCCAGGACTACATAGTAAGATCCCATCTCAACAAAACAACTAGAAAACTTGTCTGATCTGAAGATATGACTCAGTAGTTAAGAGCATATGCTCTTCATGCAGAGGACTAGAGTTCAGTTCCCAGCACCAATGTTGGGCAGACTACAGTCATCTATAACTCAGGTTGCTAGACATCTGATACCTCTTAGAACCTCTGTGGATACCTGTACTCAAGTATGCACACCCACTCCTAGACATACCCATATATACATGGTTATTAAAAATTAAAAAAAATTAAAACTAACTCAAATCTAGGAGACTAATTATAAATGGCTGGGCTAGGAATCAAAGCAGGTCTGGTTGGGTATGAATTTCTTCTTGTCGTTTTTTTTTTTTTTTTTGCCTATTTGTAAAATACTAGCCCTCTAGTCTTAGTGTATGTATACTGGTTTAATTGAGATGGAGTGGATCCCCTATATAGCTGCTTATGACTTACATTGCAGCTGGGATCTCTTTGAGCAATCGTACTGCAGGTAGGGAGCCCTGTGCTTCCCTACGGGAAACGCTGCAGGGTCTTTTCTTACACTAGTAGATCAGGGAAGAAAAGCGTATGCAGTTAAGGCAGATGGGTATGTGGGAAGTGGGGCAACATGCAAAGAGTCATGGGTCTTCTCTATAACAAATACAATAGTCACTTTTGACCACAAGTGGGAGATTATGTATCTATGGGCTAGAAGGAGAAAACAGATAGTAATGCTGGACGAGAGTCAAGGCTAGGCAGGGAGTCCGCAACTACAGCAAGGAGCAAGGCAGCTCAGAAATTTACCATTGTAGCATAGGAGCCAGTATGCTAGCTTTCTGAGGCAGCTCTAACAATAACAATGAACCATAAACAAAAAAAGTTGTTGTTGTTGTTGCTGTTGCTGTTGCTGTGGTGGTGGTGGTGGTTATAGTTGTTTTCTGCACAGTTCTGAAAATCAAAATAAAATGAGTGATGCTGGACAGAAATCGTCCCCCAGCTTGCATATATGGGAGAGAACCTCATCCTTGCCAGATCAGCTCCCAGATGCCTGCATCCTTAGAGCGCAGCCTAATCTCTACCTCTTTTTCCCATTAACTCCTGTCTTTGGCAAATGTGTTCATAGCCCTTCTGTGGTGACATCCTGGCTGTTATTTAGGATGTACCTGGGTAATTCCACTGATTTCTCCCTTCCACAGTCTTAAAGAACTTGTATCTTCAAAGATCTATTTTCCACATTAGACAACATTCACAGGTTCTAACACTTGGGGACACAGGTTCTTCTTCTGCCTGTTTTAGCCAGATCTGGGACCTGGATCTGTATTCCTGGGTAGCAGAGCCATCCCTTGCGTTTTAAATTCTTTGCATTTGAGTATTATCCAGCCCCTGAAGGTGGCAATGCCCCCCTCTAAGAGCACTGTCCTCACCCCTGCTGAGGATACCATAGAGGGATGGACTACAAAAACAGCTTCTTTAATACCAGGCAGGTGGCATGCAGATGTGCTGCTAAGGACTTCCTGAGTCAAAACTGGGCAGGGGAAGAGGACATTCAGAGAGCAAGGGAGGGGCAAAGTGAAGGCTGGATGGAAACCAAGTGCTGGGACAGAAAAGGGAAGAGAAGGTGGCAAAGAAGGAAGGAGGCTGGGGTGGGGTGGGGTGGGGCGGGGCGGGGCTGGGAAGCGGGTGCCAGGGAAGACAAAAGCATGCTTTAAAAAACATGAAGATAGTAAAAGGAAATGGAAAAAAGTCAAACTGGAGAGAGGATGGGGAAAGAGAACAAAGGAAAGATGGGAGGAGGAAAAATGGGAATGGAAAGGATGGAGAGAGAGAGACAGAGACAGAGACAGACAGAGACAGAGACAGACAAGGCAAGCTGGAGGAGAGGAGCAAGCTGATGGAGGAAAGAATGAGGTGTGGGCTAAACAAGCAGAGAAGAAAAAGGCAGGCAGCTTGAGACCCTGCTGGGGGAGGGAATCACATAGGCTTTTGGTAAGGTGACAAATGTCTATATGTTAATATGCTGAAATAAATACAGCAGCTGCAACTTAGAAACCACATTCATCGGCTGTTACAGTCTGGTAATTGTCCACACGCACATTTTTTTTCCTGGTTCCAGACCGTGGCTTATCAGAGGACAACATGCTTTTGAAATGCCACATTATTTTGTAAGTACATTTCACGTCCAAAAGTCTCACTAAGTGTGAAATACTGAAGACTTATTGCTTGTGCTTCCGTTCATTGTTGCTCCCGGGCTCCAGCGCAAGGATGTTAAAATGGCCATTTCCATCATCAGTCTGCTGGCTTCCTGCTCATCCTCCCCAAATCAGTCATTCATCTCCCTCCCCCTCTTCTCTCCTCGCCCTCCCATTTCTTCATCCCTTTGTTCATTTAAGTGTGTTCCTTACTCCTGTTTCTCCTCCCTCCCTCCCTCCCTCCCTCTCTCCCTCCCTTCCTTTATTTCTTCCTTCCTTCCTTCTTTTCTTCCTTCCTTCCTTCTTCAATTCCTCCTTCCTTGCTTCCCCCTCTCTCATTTTTTTTTCATTTCTCTCTTCCTCTCCACCAACCTTGTGTCTTTTCACAGGGCACCATAAAGCTCTAAACCCCAGTGTATTGACTTGGGGCCTTATATTTATTTATCATGGAGACTGCCAGAAGCATTGTTGAATTTTAGCAGTGCTCCTGGCCTGTATCCACTGTGCCAGGAGTAATTTCCCCTCCTTTCTGTGATGACCACCCAACATGTGTTCAGGGCATCGCCAAGTGTCTGATGAGGGTCAAGCAGCTGTGTGATCACTGCTGGTTGAGATATTTGTTGGTGTGTAGTTAGATCTTAACTATGACCCCTCACCCTGTGATCACAGACAAATCCCACAAATATTCAGATGTATCCCATTACTTGTGTAGCTAATTTAAACACGGGGTACTGAATGCCAGCACTGGAGCTTTAGAGGCAATAGATTTTGGTGTGGCCTGGCAAGATGTTTGTTCTGTAAGCTCTCAGGTATGCTGTAGCTTCCAGTCAAGGCTATGCTCTCAGAACCACTCTTCTGCCTATCACTGGCTGGTCTTCAGTGTCTTCACTAAAACATAGGGCTCCCACCCAAGACATCCCTCTCCCTCTTATCCTGTAAATTAGTAGAAATAATGTACCTAAGATATGCAGCATAGGACACTGGTCCATGGTACGTGATTCATAAATACTAGCGCATGAAGGAAGTTCTCCTAAAGGAAGCTGCTCTATGACAGCAAGTGTGGGGATTAATAATGTGTCTGGATATATTCACCGCAGCACACAAATGCTTCCATTTTTAAAGAAGAGGTTCAGTGGCTTTTTAGCAACAAAGTATCTGTGCTTATTAATAAATCTCTCTCAGTGGGATCAGTCCCCTGCAGTAAGAGAAGATAAATGATGGAAGCCGGCACTCTACCTCAGATCCTGGGAATCTAAAATTGATAACCCGTACACACACTTGTTAATAAGACCAAGTGCAAACTCTGTTACTAATGTCCAAGAAGAGAGAGTGGCTGTGGTTGTAGGTACCTAATCTGTTTTCCCAACCCCTCTCCACTGTAGGGAATCAGTATTCCCCACAACACTGCTTGCTCAGAACCAGGCAAGGGGCTAGAGAATTCATCTTTGTGCATTCCCCTGTAAAGTGCCCTAGAAAGAAGTTGTCACGTTAAGAAACTAGAGCTCAGAGAGAGGTTAAATGATTGGTCATGTGACACCTAGTTGTTCAAGGCAGTACTGGGATTGTGCCTTTGTTCCCTGTGACTCTCTGCTCCAATACAGATAAACACCTGGCTGGCTAGAATTCCAGCAGCCCATGGAATGCTCTTTAGGATTTTAGTTTCCCTTTCAGGGCAGCAAGGCTCTTTGAAATCTCCAAGCTTAATCTGGCATAATGACCTGTGTATGATTGGCACCCACTGCCTGTAGGGTAAAACAATGAACATAGGATTCTCTCCATCCAGCGTTCAAGACGTGTCAGAGAAATAGCCAGGTACCACACGGTAGCCTGCAAAGGATTCTGGGTTCCAGGGTCTAAGTTTACTACAGATAATTTCATAGAATTGATGAAGCCAGTTTCCCTCCTAGCTATGAACTGAATTGTGACTATCTTCCCACACCCAATTCGTATGTTCCAACATTACTACAAGTGTGACTATATTTAGAGACAGGGTCTTAAGAAGGTGATTGAGGTTAAATGAGGTCATGGTCAGAGCCCTGATCCCATTTTTCAGAACTCATTTTCTCAGATCAAATTAACTGGTACTTTTATCTGGGGTTTCTGTCCTTAACCACCACTTTCTATTACTTAGGCTAGTCTGTCTCTGATGTTTTGTTATGGGAACACAGGAAAAACAGTTATCCTCCACCATACACATATGCACACACACGCACACACACATACACACTCATGTATACATACACACATGTCATACACACACATATGCACACACATACACACATATGCACACATACATGTACATGCACACACATGCACACACAGATACATACACTACACATACACACATACCCACACACCACTTTCTTTACCTGTAAAACATGAAGAATTTAGATTGAATATTTTCTTCCTGGAAAATCCCAGGGTGCAGCCCAATGTAAATGAGTCTGGTTTAATAAGAAGGGAACATTCTAAACTTTCCACTCTTTCCCTAGAAATTCATGAACAGGTGAACAGTTACGTGAAACCCCAAAGTCCAAACAAAAACTCTCAAGCAAATTTCACTTAGACAACTGTCTCAACCTTCCTGTGTGGGCACCAAGTGGCAACTAAACTTGCTTTTAGAATATGTTTTTAATGGATAAGAGGATTGTGGTCAGGACAGTCTCATAAGCCCGAGCTCTACTCATGTTGTGTATAAGCAACATGAGTAGAGGAAAGTTCAAACTCAGAGCTGCAGTTTAACATTTGTGGTGTCCCTTGGCCTGTGGTTTAAAACATCCTATGCCCTGCTTGTCCTGGGCAGTCAGAACCGACAGCATGGGGTTAAGTGGTAGACTGTTCAGTAATGATATTTCTGGCTGCTTCTGGATCATTTAGTATATTCCAGGTACTTCTGCAACTGGGTTGGATGCATTAAGTCATTTGACATTCATAAATACCCAGTTAGAGAAGAAGGCACTCATGTTCTTCTGGCTGAAAACTTTAACTTTGTACACAGGCTGATAAAAGTTAGAAGCTACTATTGAGCTGAGCCATTCCTGCCTCTAGGGTTTGTGTTTACACCACCCTAGGCTTTTAGTCACTGCCTCTGGTAGCATCTGCATTTTTAGGAGTTCAGCTAGAGTAGAGACATTTCTAGAGTTTCAGCTCAAAAGAACCAAGAACTGACTTGAAAATCATAGAGGATTTTCAGTCTCTTCTGCCTTTTTATTCTTTCCTTTAGTCTCTGGCTTCTACTTACAAAGTAGCTGAACTTCTGGTCCTCCTGCCTCTACCCTCCAGGAGTGAAGGGATTATAGGCATGTGCCACCATGCCCAGTTTATGTGACAATCCAACCCAGGACTTGGAGTGAGCCAAGTGCTCTCCCAACCCAGCTGTATTCCCAGCCCAAGATAAGGTTTTCTCATGATATTGCTCTATACACTCTATTTCTCTTTAATGCAGTTTCTTCCCTTGTCAGGCTATGGAGGGAATTTTCCCCTATCCACCATTGCCTACATTTTCAGTTTTGGGGTTGGATGTCACCTCTTGGAAGCACTGGGTGCAATCTGGAAGGACCATGACTTTGGAGCTGGTTAGTACTTCACAGACAGATGTTCACAGCTGGAAGAAAAAAAAACCCTTTCCTTGCCACAGCCCTAAGGCTGGCTCTCCCCATATTCTCCCTACAGCTAGGCAATGCCCTGGGACGTCCTCTTCATAACCATCCTCATCACCTGCAGCTCTATCTCCAAAACCATCCTAGGAAGCAAAGCTCCAAGAAAGGGAAAAATGCATGGAAAGGGAAGGCTCTGGGGGACTCACAGGAATTATGTGTCCTGATGGGTGGTAAGAAGGAGGGCCAGGGAGAAAGGACTCTGCAGCAGCGTCTGCAGAGCATGGAGCAGAAGCCAGCGTTCTCCTCACATTTACACCTTCCTTCTCTTCTGTGGTACTTCTGTCACCACTGACGCACCGTGCTGTCAGGCAACTTGACATCCATGTAAACAGCTTAGGCAATGCAGACGGGATCAATGCAGAGACTCTGAGCAGGAGATGGCATCCCAAGGATCCACATTCAGTTCCCTGAATCCAGGAAGCTCAGGGAAGGGGGTATCCAGTTCCCTTTGCTACAATTAAGGGGCAATGCCTTCTTAATGGAATTGCGCCTGAATTGTCATTTGTTAAACATCTCCTATCCTACAGGCCTTTAAAAAATATATAATCTATTTAATCCTCACCAGGGCTCTAGATGGGAGACATGATTACTCTCATTTTTCAAGTGAGAAAACTAGGGAGCAAAGAAACCCCATGACATTGCAAGGGCAAAATCCCAATCTGTCCTGGCTTCAAGTCTATGATGTTTCTGATATCCCCCTCCCCCACTTTTTTTTTTGGAGAAATTCGAGGTTGAGGGTCTCTGCTGCAGTTTAAGTCTCTGCTGGACTCATTTTCCACGTTTTAAACTTTAAAAGTTTTCAAGGTTATGCTATCATTTTTCAGCCTGTCTCTAGAGTATCTCCATCTTGATACCTTCAAGTTATATGGTTTGTTTGAATAATCCATTAACATTGAGACAATTACCTTCTCATTATGAAGTATTTGTCACCTTAATACTAATTACTCTGTATTTATTGAGGATTAATGACTGAGCAATATTTTATTAATAACCAACTGGCATTTATTATTACATAAATAATAAATAGTGTCTCATTAAATATAAATGCATTTTTATTTAGGCACCTTCATTGAAAGTATTGCCAAAACTTTTATTTTGCATTGATTAAAAAATCTCATTAAAATGGTTGGCTAATCTTGCCTTGGTGCCCTCCCCCCATTCTGCCCCGCCCCCCCCCAAGAGTTCCTGACAATTCCTATCCAATAGGGAGACTTGGGGATTATTCATCAGTCTGTCAGGAGAAGGCCCTCCGCTGCTGTGGATTCTGGTTGCCATGAGAACCTTAAATTTGTGCTCTGCTCTCATACTTTGTTATATTTACATTTGTAATACTCACTAGTGTCAGAGAGTCACTGCATTTAAGAGCTACAGCTCAGCATGAGTAGCACATCTGAAATCACGGACCCAAGGAAGCAGGGAAACACTGTTCTTGCCATTTCTTTTCAGGGAGGGAATGAAGCCCAGGACCAACAGCCATCAGCAAACAAGGCAGGAACAGGATGTGGCCTGGTGACCTATGAATATCAGTGCTTAGTCCCAGTGGTGCTGCTCACACTCTTACCTGTGCCATTGGTCCACCCATCTGTCTTACTCATCACTGTATCCTGTCCAAAGGTCAGCGGTCACAGAACTTCATCACCTGAGTTATGTCCTGATGTTTTCTAGCTCTAAGCCTCTCCCCACAAGTATTCTATCACTCAGAGTTCTTCCCATAACCAAGATTCCCCAGGTATGTGTTTACCTTCTCTCATAAAGCTAGTCTGTCTGATGACCATGTTACATATGTCCCCTTCCTCTCTGTCCTTGCCCCCTATGTTATTGGATACTCTCTGTCCAAATTCTTCTGCCAGTCAAATGGTGCCCATTCTGGGAAGAAAAGTGTCCTAGAAGACTTGATTGCTTGCCTTATCCCAAAGCTGCCAGTTTAAGAGATTCTGGGAAAGTCCAGGGATCTTGGAAGGAATGAAACCTTGTTCCCTACCCTCTGGATGCTATGTAGCATAGCATCTGGTGCCCTATGTCTCACTGTCTCTCACAAATACAACATCTTCAGTTCTGATCTTACCTCTTGCCCTGCAAAGGTTCCACCCCTGATCAGAAGGAGAGCACTAGGGGAAGGGGACAAATGTCATCACCCTCTTCCTTTGACTGTCCTTGACTTCATTTCGAGGTCTCTGGCCTCAGATTACTTCTTCATTCAAGTAAAGCTTAAAGGTGCCTAGGCATCTTGTGGATGAATGGAGGACCTCCACAGGGTGTTACTCTATTGGTTCTGGTATTGGAAATTTCTACAGGTCATCCATTCTTCTGTAGGGACACTGCCCACTGTACCTAGTCCCTTGTCCTGGGCCTTTTTCTTCTACTTTCACTAGGTGGAGGAGGACTTGGATCCCGGATATTCTGTCCTAACCCTGAGCCTGGAATGCTTCTTGTGTTTAAACTTGAATGTGTTTCTCCATCCCCTAATGTATTTCCCAGGGACTTCTTTGTGGTGTGTGTGTGTGTGTGTGTGTGTGTGTGTGTGTGTGTGTGTGCATAGGCATTATCAGGTGACCTGGGGCTGGACCTACAGGTGATAGTGTGCTGCTGGACAAGGCATGACATTGGTACTGGGAACTGAACTTGAGTTCTCACCAAGAGTAGAGAACACTCTTGATTGCTGAGATATCTCTCTCAGCCATCTTTTTATTTTTATTTTATTTTACTTTTATTACCTGGCTTCTGTGTCTCTAGCACTTAGTAGGCACCTTGTAGGCCTTCCAGAGTCACTTGATAAATCCACTTGAAAGAATGAATCTATGCTTCCTTCCTTTGGGGATGAAATTTCAAGAACCATTGTAACCAGGCTTTCTTTGACCTATGGAATGGGCTAAGCCCGGGAATAAAGGTCTGGTCCAATTTCCAGCTTCAGCCAGCAGAATGAGCTCTACAACATGACATTTGCATCTATTTCACTAAGACTCTTGCACTCTGTCTGCCTCCACCCTCAATCCTGTAACAATAGAAGTCCTCATTCCACTAAAACTGTGTCATTTCTTTAGCGTTTTGAGGGTTAGAAATTAGGACAAGACTATCAGCCAAATGCAGCGGGCACCAGTGTACTGACTGGGTATCTTATCAGATATTCAAGAATGCAGCAAGAAATGTCACGGGGAGCTTCCGACAAAAATATTTAATTAATAGCAACAGCTACAGAAATGAATAACAGCATCCAGGCAATTACAGTGTTCAATAAACCAGCTCTCCCAGGATGGGCGGCAGCAGATTACTGACTGATGGACTGCATTTAAATATGTTATCTGCTCACTGGAAAGACCCAGTGGGTCCCTCCCTTCTAAGACATGGCCAGGGGTTATGCTATTATTGTAGCCTTTTAAAAACGAAATAATAAATTAAATTATCTGTCAGAGTGGTCAGAGAGTTTTAGTCCTCCTCAAAATACCCAACAATTATTTGACCCTGTGATAAATACTGGGGACCCTAGAGGGATTTTTATACCTCGAGCATATGTTGGTGGTCAATGGGAGATGGGAGAAGTTTGGGCTTTTAAATTTCTAGTGCTGGCTGTATGACCTTGGATAATTTCCTCTACTCCATATACTGGAAAGTACAGGTTAGCTGTTGTCATTATTATGCACTGAGATTTTCCTAGCAGGGCAGTAGTTTAATGAAGGCGCTAGGCTACATAAAGCTCCTGTGAACTGTTGTAGTATGGTACCTGGTGATGCTTCTCGCCTTACTAAGGGTGTCTGTCAGTTAAGGAAGGGGAGCTTAGTTCTTCTATCCATTAAGCTGGCTGTATGACCTTGGATAATTTCCTCTACTCCATATACTGGAAAGTACAGGTTAGCTGTTGTCATTATTATGCACTGAGATTTTCCTAGCAGGGCAGTAGTTTAATGAAGGCGCTAGGCTACATAAAGCTCCTGTGAACTGTTGTAGTATGGTACCTGGTGATGCTTCTCGCCTTACTAAGGGTGTCTGTCAGTTAAGGAAGGGGAGCTTAGTTCTTCTATCCATTAAGGGACTCATCATAGGGGCAGGGAGCCAGCTTGACCTAGGGAGAGTTGAACGGGTCAAGCGGAGAAAGCACAGTTGGAAATATGGCAAGACACCTCTGAGAGGATGCAAGCAGAGTCGAAAACTTCCATGAGAAATGCAGGATTGTACTATTGTAAGGTTGACACAATGCCCAGGACCTGTGTTCTACAGAGAACAGGAACTATTCACCAACCCTATCCTATCTAGAGCTGTACTCCTTGGGATACCCCCTCTTAGGATGCCCCTTTAAAGGAATTTGTACCTTGTACAAATCCCAGAATAGAGCTTTAGTCAATAAATTGTGGGTCCCTCCTTATAGCTGATTCAAAGGCAGAATGTCAATACCCTGGACACAGTATATTTCACACAGTAGACATGCAGGCAGGAAAGTCCAGAAACAAAGCACAGTCATTTGGGATCTGTAGCACCTACTTTGTTCTGAGTTCCCTTCCAGTAGCTTAAAATCAACTGATGGGAAGCCAACAACGTGCCAAGAAAAACATCAGTTACCAGAGAGGCAATGGTATGGAAGTGGTGATCAGCCAGCACAACTCAGTAAGCACTGGTCAGAGCCACAAAGGTAAAGTCTGCTGGAGTGCATGAGCAGAACCTTGATGTAGCTCAATCACCTCCCATGTAGAATAAGCCTCACTAGCCAGGCCTGGTGAGTTCTTGTTGAATTAAGTAGAACCCAGCTGTCTACGAGAGGAAGCCAGGCTCTCGTACAGACACAATTTTCAAAGTTACGTAGGTGATTACAAGTCAAATTCTAAACAAAGTATGGAGAAGAATAATGGAAAGCATATGCTCTAACAATGGAAAGTGACATCTATCAGATGTGAAGTTGACATTGACAGAAGTAACAGAAAAACAGCAATAAACAGAAATAGGACCTGTGTGTATAGCAGACAGGACTACTTAGCACACATCAATCTTGCCTGCACACACCCATGGTCTTACTCGGCTCTCAGAAACTAAAAGAGGCTGTGTTCATGATGAAAGTCCATTGGGTATAAGCTGCTCTCGGGTTGGTGTGAAAGCATATGGCAGTGGACCTGGTAGGTTTGGCTCTGCTGCAGCATCATTACTTCGTCTCCATTTGGTTTAGGAGGAGACTCTGAAGCCATTCTAAACATCAGTTTCTTGGTGAGAGTAGGACTTTCTAGTTGTCACCAAAAAGGCAGTGAGAGGTTCATGATTGTGAATGGGAAAGTGTGTCATCTATGAGGAAACACTGTGGCTCTCCTCTCTAGAGCGTCTCCTGGCTCTTCAGATTTGGACCTCCAGAGGCTCTCTGCCTATTCCCATACCAGTGTCTCATAGAAACTTCATTCTAATTTGTTGAAATGTATTTCAGAATTCCTACCTACAGAGAGTGTCAGCTAGATCTCCCCATTAAAATATGATCAACAGGTTATGGACTTTTCTATATCCCTTATTTCTTTAACCCACTCCATCAGGTAGAATGCATTGCTGCTTGAAATTGAATATTCTTTCTGTCTCTTTTGCTTCTACTTTCATTCCTATGACCTTGACCTCTCCACTGGACCAGTGCCTCGGGGGTCCAAGTGAACATTCTCCTCACTTGTCACCAGCACTGAAATGGTCTTCAAGAACATAAGTCTGCTTGTACTGCTTTTTTTCCCAAGAAACTTCTAGTGATGTTCTACTACACTGAAAATAATCTTTAAACCCTTTCCTAAGACCCATGAAGACCACAGGGGTGAGGTTCCTGCCTGTCTCTGCCCACTCTTCCTTCCCCATTTATCAACACTTGTGATCAGGTGTGTAGCCCTGCTCAACCATTCCTTCTGGAAACCACCCAAGTGACTTTCAAGAGAGACAAGGCTGTAGGGTGACTCACTGAAATTGAGGTAGCAACGGTATCCACAGAAGCATCCCTCAAACATCAGGTTACTAGAAACATAACTGACCGTTAACATAAAGAGTAATGGAAAGATTTCAGCCTCTGTGGTTTTCCTCCTAGATCTGCATATGAATGCATTGATTTCATATATCATTACTTTGTTTGCATATACTAAGGTCTGTGTTAGGGAACAAAAAGGAAGAGTGGCAACCTTCTCCACTTTGATGTAGCATCATACAGAGCACACACTAGATCACCCTAGCTACTCTATTAATTGGTTCTCTGCTCTTCATTCTACCTATAACAAACAAAACACGTGTGTTAATAGATTCAGAGTTAGACGGAGAATGTACATAACAGATTAAGGGTGCTGTTTGTGGAGAAGTGAACTGAAGTAAGGTTTTGAAGAAGAACATGGGATTTGAAATGTCACAGGTGGGGTACAAATTCCCTTTCTGTCATTTAACAGCTGTGTGATCTTCATTAAGTAACTGATCTTCTATAGGTCCACCATGCTGGATTGTGGCAAAAAAATAAACAAGATGACAGGTGTATCTAGAAAGAGAATGATAACTAGAGTCATTGAAGCATCTCTATTATTCTGGGTAAGTAGAATCCCAGTTTACTATGATGTTTAGCGAGCAACCTGGGGTGAGAGTTGGGGGTGGATAAGACACTTCCTCCACTGGACACCTCACCATCCTTAGCCCTACTCTGGATTGCTTGCCCTTTAAACTTCTTCCTCGTGGCTTTCCAGAGTGCCTTACAGCCTGTCTTGGCTGAATTATCACAGTCGGGGTTGCCAGTGACCCAGGCAGGTCCTGTCACATTATGGAGAAATGGTACATCATTTGTCACAGCCCCACCAATACTTTGGATTTTGAGGGGGAAGGAAGCTGGGGTGGAGGAATAAAGGATAATGCAGAGTCTCCAAAATTAATGAGGTAATGGGTGAGCGTATTTCCATCTAAATGAGCTGGGGTCATGTTCCTGGGAAGGAACAGCAAAGAGGAATAGCCAATTGAAGAAGCTCAAAGTGGAAAGCAAGCAAACAGGCTGAATAAATCAATGTCCAGTTGTGTCTTATTTGTGGCAATTACCTCTCTGAGCCTCACATCCCCAGTGCCTCACAATTGGGCTACAGATGCTCATTTAACAGCTCTGAGGTTGACATCTTAATGTTTTCCTTCCCACAATAAAAATGAGTATCTGCTTCGAAATACATACTTGTCATTAGTGTTTTCCACAAAACCTTTTTGTTCCAGGAAATAAAGAGAATTTCAGGGATGAGTGCACCCTTGTGGTGCCAGGAGACAACCATCCAAGACACAGTGTTGTCAGCTGTCCTAGTCAAATGAAAAGTCAGTTCAGCAACTTCCATTTATTTGATCTCCATTCCACCTGTGTTATGTTCTTTGTTAGGATGAGCTTCCTCTTGGTCTAAGGATAAGTCATGATTGGGTATGATAACCATGTCTTTGCCATGTCCAGAGTATTCTCAGGCTAGGGAGCTGCAGGAGAAGTAAGAGGCATGTAAAACCCACCTGTTGGGCTCAGTGATACACACTGAGCTCGAAATTTGTATGTCTGCTCTATGAGGTATCAGCACTCATGCCTGGAGAAGTGGAAACTGAGGTGATAAGTGATTCACATAGCCAACTCGTGAGTGTCTGGTATGCCCATCTCCAAGGTCTAGTTTTTCCTCACAGAGGGGAGGCTGAGGGACTTCAAATGAACTCTGAGAATGCATTCCCCATCTCAAGAAACTGGACACACACACACACACACACACACACACACACACAAAGGAAAAGGAAAAGAGAAAAGAAAAGAAACTGGACTCATTAGAAGTATGGAGACAAAAAGGCTCATGGAATCATGGTCTGGCCTAAGTTCATGTCATGTTCCCTCCAGTACTCTCAGCAGAAGCAAATTTCAGGACTCATAGTTAGTCTGAATGCCTGGCACTGGCATTTCTTTGACTTCCCAAGCGGCTCTGGATACTTTGGCTTTTAAGCTCATGGAAGTTTAAGAAAAACTGTGTGCCTCAAGTCCTCAGCTCAGTAGTTCTACCTCCTTCCATCCCTGGCAACCCCCTGGGCAAATTTCTACCCAATGGATTTGTGTACTCTAAAAGTGCTCCACATCTCCATGAGAGTCACAGTGGGTGAAAGGCCAGGAGATTCCACATCTTAGAGACCAGGGAAAACCTTGTGAGAATGATCTAGGTACCACAGCTTGTTTCCCAGTTCAGTATTAGTGGGATACTTCTGTGGATGCAGGGACGTAAGTTTCTTAAATACTTTCTTTGTAATCTTCAAGTCCCTAATCTAAGATGCTGATAGGCCTTGGGTATAAAGGACCCCTTCAAAGGCTCTTCCCTTGAAAGCTTGATCCCCAGCTGGTGGTGCTATTATGAGGTGGTTGAGTTATAAGGGTACTTATTTCAATGAACTCATTCAGACCCTAGTGGGCTGTTGGAAAGTGGTACCTAGATAAAGCAAGTAGGTCACTAGTTAGAGAAAGTATGCCATGAGGACATAGTGTTGAAAGGCATGTCTTCTCCTCAGGCCCTTCCTCTCTGCTGCTTCCTGACCACTGTGAGGAGGATAGCTCTGTTCCCATCATGCTGTTCTTCCATGGTATTTGCCTCATCACAGTCTAGAGAAAATGCAGCCAAGTGACATTGATTAAAACCTCTGAAACTATGAGTGAAGATGAGCCCCGACTCTTTTAAGTTGTTTTTCTCATTGTCACCATGACCCAATCAGACAAGCAAATGAACAAACTTACCTGAATAATACAGATGCCTTTCACTCCCCTGGTTTTACATAAGGGAGAATGTAGCTTAAGGGGGTGAGTGATTTGCTCAAAGGAACACAGCTACAGAGTCAGATCTGCACTTAAAACTGCCTGCCTTTTGTGATGAGGCATCCTACCTCATGTTCTACAACCTCAAGGCTTGCCTTCCCTGCTGGCTCCCTCTAGATGGAGCCGGCTTTGCTTTTCTCATCAGGATGATTGCAATGGACCTCCACTGGCTTGTCCTGGCCCCCCTCAGATGGCTCCAAGTTTTCTACAGGTCTCTCCTGACCAACCTGGATTTGGAAGTGCTCACCTGGCCCTGACTCAGTTTGACAATTGGATGGTTGGTTCTATCACAGATGAGCTCCTTAATGGCATGTTTGTGAAGAAGAGGACAGCAAACTCTCCCCACAGATACTGTGGACATGTGATCACAGCCCAAGGAGGCTCATCTTCGATACAGTTTCTTTTTCTTTATCATTAGTAACTTTTTTTTTCCTGAACAGAAACCTACTCCTGCTTTGGACCAAACACTTCCCAGCACTCTCCATTCCTTCCCCCCAACTCCTCCACCAGCAAATTAAAAGCTCTCTCTGAGCACCAGCTGAGGCAGGTGTCTTATAGACATGGTAATTAGTGCAGCTTTCTGAAGACTGGATGGGGAAAAGCATTGGATTTTCTCAACTAAGCACCTTTGGCTGTGATCTGAAGCCCATGTACTATGCTTACCACACTTTACTAGGTATAATACATGACCAGAGTGGTTTGTACCACAGTAGAGTGAGCCCACATCTTACCTCTAGACAACCCTTAGCTTTATTCTTGCATCTTTAGGTTTTCTACTTGTCTGGGGTTTTTGTCCTTGAATAATAGACATGATACCTTTGAACTTCAGTTTCTTCATCTCTATAATATAGAAACCCATATCACCTCCCAAACAGTGTGGTGAGCTGGTTACGAACATGCTAGGGAAACACATTGGGTGAAAAGACACACATAGTTGTGAGTTGGCATCCTGAAAAGACAGAGCACCCATCTATCATTGTGGCTGGGCAGTGTTGGCTGCAAAAGCTATCTGTGTAAGGACTGGCAGTTCCCTTTTTGTGAAAGCAGCCCATGTATGATTGAATGAATCTGGGTGTTTTTAGAGAAAGAATCATAACCAAACGATGAATGATCCAGAAAGACAGTCATTAGCTAGATTAACAAATTAAAACAATCAGAGCCACCCAGACTGATCTAGAGCAGTTAGTTAGAATCAGGAAGCCTGTTGTGGAATCTCAGCTCTATGACTTGTAAGCTGAACAACCCTTCAGCCTTCAACCCTGTGATCTCAATACCATGATCTGTGAGGTAAAGGCAGTGGCAGGAACTATTGCATATAGGTTTTAATAAGAATTAAATGTGCTGGGTTAGTGAGATGGCTCAGTGATTAAGAGCACTGACTGCTCTTCCTGAGGTCCTGAGTTCAATTCCAAGCAACCACATGGTGGCTCACCACCATCTGTAATGGGATCTAATGTTCTCTTTTGATGTGTCTGAAGATAGTGAGAATGTACTCACATACATACAATACACATACATACAATAAATAAATCTTTTAAATAAAAAATAATTTAATGTGCTAAGACATGTAAATCACAGTATCCAGCATGTACTACATACTCAACCCATGATAATTTATTTTAACCCAAAAGGCAATTATAGTTGTGAGGCATGAGAAGTTGAAAGTTTCTTGTGGAGAGCCACAGAAGGTACATGGCTTTGGAGGCTACCTACAAACAAGGTCATCTTCATTAATTTTCAATAGCACCATGACTAAGGCAACTGATAAAATAAAATAACTTAATTTGGGAACTCATAGTTTCAGAGGGTTAGAGTTTATGGCCATCTTGGGGGTTGAGGGAGCATGGCAGCATGGGGGCACGGTGTGGAGTGTGACTGAGAGCTTATATCTCATTCACAAGCATGACACACGCACACACACACACACACACACACACACACACACACAGAGGGGGGAGAGGGGGAGAGGGAGGGAGAGAGAGAGAGGAAGGGGGAAGGAGAGAGAGAGAGAGAGAGAGAGAGAGAGAGAGAGAGAGAGAGAGAGAGAGAACTAACTCATAGTGATATGGCCTTTTGGAACATCTAA
This sequence comes from Mus caroli, assembly GCF_978045245.1. Classification (NCBI taxonomy): domain Eukaryota; kingdom Metazoa; phylum Chordata; class Mammalia; order Rodentia; family Muridae; genus Mus; species Mus caroli. Next base: position 51,723,656 of record NW_028227261.1, on the reverse strand, counting down.
GTCCACTCCTAGTGGTGCACCTCCTCCAGTAAGGCAACATCTTCTACAACAAGACCACACCTTTTTATTCCCTCACAAGTAGCTCCACTAGGGACTAAACATTTGAGCCTATAGTGACCATTCTCATTGAAACCACCATAATGGCTTTGGAGGAGGACAGCACTTTAACAGGGTTGAGAAGGGAAACTCCTGTTCTGTTGTACACAGGACCTCCATTGTGGTGTGTTGCTACAATCCCTTCTCTGGAGACATAATCAACACCTACCCCTCTTCCTAGGGTACAAACTTCCCAAGGACAAACTGAGAAACAATTACATCACAGTTCACTTGGGGATGAAACTGAGTATATTGGGTTTTCTTATGGAATATGGATGGAAAGTTACTTATGGGAATCTGGGTACTTCCTCCCACAAAAGGCTACCCCAAGAAGTCTTTACCTAGCAGAGATAACACCTATAGCTACCTATAGCTACTGGAGAGCTAAAGGTCCCAGCATGGTTTTTTGACTTGGAGTATAATCCTGTACAGCATGATGTCTCTTATCTATGAGCTACATTTTCCAGCAAGAGAACTGATGAAGGACTCTTTGACAGACAGAGGAGAGAAGGTCTCCGAATGGCTGGCAGTAGATAGGGTCAGTGGTGTTTTGGTTTAAACAATTCAGTTTAATTTTTTTCAAGCTTCAGTTTCTCTATCCAAAAAAAAAAAAAAAAAAAAAAAAAATAATGGTAGAACTCACCTAACCTCACAAAATGGTTAGGATAAAACATGCCAAGAGATGACAAAGCCCATCAGACCCCTGGGTGCCTGGTCTGCTCATTTGCGTTGTTAGCATCCTCTCTCAGTATGCTACGTCTCTAGGTCTGGGCATGTTAGGGTCTTCACACTCCTGAAGTGCATGAAGAACATTAGCTACGTGTCTTCTCACCTCCTCCTCCTCCTGTGCTCAGTGGACAGCTCTTTCTGTGTTTCCAATGTCAAACGCAGAGCCTGAGGTGTCTAATACAGCCATTAATTTTCTCCTCTGAGAGTCTACAATGTGTTAAGAAGCACCTCAGAGGCCATATTTGTTTCACATTGAGTCCTCACCAGCAACTCATTCACCTACGCCTTTGAAATTATTAACCCCTATTAATATGTCAAGGGTATAGGGAATGCGCTCATAATGGGTTCTAGGATATACAAATTAATACCATATATTTCCCATCCTCAAGAAATACTGCAATACAAAGTGAACATATTTATTACAGGAATGCCACTATTTCCAGATTATGTACGCAAAAACAAAAAATTAGAGAGATACTATTATGAACTAAAGCAGATTTCCATTCCAATTTCTACTGTGTCTCCCTTAACCCTGCCCTGAGTGATGTAGTTTCCCAAGTCCCTTGATTGGATTATGGGCTTTCCATGTTGAACAATCAAATTTGGGGAGGAGAAGAGAAAATCAGGAGAATGGAGAAGTAGGCAGGAAGCAGAGAAATGTGATTTAACAGACTTGCAAAGCCTTTTAAGCCACCGACCTTCATGCTCCTGCAGAACCTGTTGAGCTTACAGCATGTTGAGGTGCCCCAGTCATTAATGTGGAGTGGGGAAATGTGTTTCTCAAATGCAAAGTAAAAGCACCTAGGCTCTCCAAACCCTGGATCTCATTAAGTGAGCTAATTCACCTACTGCTAATTTGATGGAAGCCCTATGAGTAATTAGGAGGCTGGCATCTTCCAAAATCATATTCTTAATTGTGGCATTCCTCTGCATCGCAAGGATGCTGGTCACCCTTCCTTCAGAAGACAAGCGGCTTCCTCTTCGCCCACCAGAGCTGTGTGGTGAGCAGTGAGTTTCCATTTAGCACACTTAGCATCATGATAATAATTAAGAAGAAATATTAATTAGAAATCTGAGGCCACCCTGGAGATCCAGCAGAATGTTTGAAGTGCTGGATTTGATCTATTGCTTTTCTTTCTTTCTTTTTTTTTTTTTTTTTAAAAGCAATCTGGGGTGGTGAAATCTTGCAGTTGTTACGTTACCAGGGTGAGCTCCCATTTCTTGATGCTGTTTGCAGCAATTTATAAGGGTTTACTGAAGCACGATGCTTTACTTTGCCTTGTAACCCACAGCACAATATTTCACTCTTGAGATCCTGCATCCATTTGTCATAGCAAAGGGTGTGTGTGTGTGTGTGTGTGTGTGTGTGTGTGTGTGTGTTTACACAGAAAGAAGCAACATTGTTCTTTACACAAATAACATTTTTCTGGAGGGAATGTCTTTCAGGCCCCTGTAAACTGATTTGGGCATCCTGAAGGTAAACTCACTGCTTTGAATTTGACTAAGAATTTTATTGAGGATTGATTATGAAACTCAAGAGGAGTCTGCAAGGAGATGTCATGGCAACAGTGTGTAGAAGACATGTTTTCAACTGGCTGCTTAGCTAATTGGTAGTCCTGGGGGCATTGACAGATACCTGGAGAGGAATAGTGGGTGCAAGTATAGGGGTGGGGTGTTCCTCAGTCAGCAACTCTTGTTGTGTATGGCACGATGAGCTATATCCTCCTGGCTTTGGTCTTTCATTTTCTGAGAACCTCAGTGTGCTCTGCCTCCCTGGATGGGGAAAAGGTGTTTACCATTCAAGTCTATGCTTTGACATGCAGTTCCCTGACCAGTCTTTGCTCCCCATTTCTCTGTCCAGTGAGCTCATCAGCTTCCCTGCCTTCCCAGTATTCTCTTTACTCAATGCCCAGAATTATTTGGCTAGATTCCATCCCCTGAACCTTGCAATGTAGCGTAAGTAAGGACCTTGATCCAATGTTTGGAAAGCGATTTTTTTTCTGGTTCTTACTCTACTACAAGCTTTTTGCGTGGGTGAAACAAGTTGTTAAACATTGGATGTCTGTTTTACTTAACATGTTCAAGGCCAGGGCTCTTTAGGTTCCAAATTTTGGTGACCTTGTCTTCGTTATAAGAAACCACAAAGACTAAATAATGAACAGACTGAGCATTTTGCAGTTTTATTTTCCCCCCTACCCTCCTTTGTCTCTTCCTAAGGAAGAAAGACCAATGGCATAATTGGGTAACAGGAATGGCAAAACAGCACCAGGTTGTAAGAGGATGGGCATTCAAACATGTGTGGCTGTAAGCCAGCTCTACCACTATAAAGCTCTGTGACCTCAGGCCTCTCTGCACTCTGGGGGCCCTATATCCTCTGGAAAAATAGAATCCTACTACTCCACAGCCAGAGTGTGAAGACTCAATGAGAGAGCATTCAGGAGTTTGTGTAACAACAGGAGATCAGAGGAGAGTTTTGCTCTATCCTAACCCTTCATCTGCTTTGACGAGGTGAAGCACCATAGCTGAAGTCATAAAGCAGGGACTCAAATTAATAAGTAGTAGCTGAAGACCGTGGGAATGAAGAGACGATGAGAAGCCAGCTGCCTTCACTGTGATGGAGAGATTTGCTCATTTGAAAGCAACAGGGGAAAAGGCAGTCTATACACTCTCTTTTATTTGAAGGGGAGTTCTGAAAGACACTGAGCCTCAGGGGAGTGTCCTGGTATGTGCCACTGTTTACATAGGCAGCCATCAGCCTTAGAGGTGATATGTATAAATCAGTTGGAGCCCTGCACTAGCCTAGTGAATAACCTAACACTAGGGAAGTATAACATATGCTTCGAAGCTGAACCTAAAGAGGAACAAAGAAGGGGTTTGGAATTGTTTGATTTAAAGCTATGTGCTCTGCCTCTGGCACTTATGCACTGGACAGGCAACACAGCCTTTGAAGTAACTCACACAAGTGAGTGCTTCACCTTGACTCTACCTAACATGGATTCTGGTAAAAATGCCAATTTCTTCTTGAATACCACAGGTTTGGTGAAAGGCAAGTGTCTTTTTATTGATGCTGGATAAGTCAGTGGAAACATTAGTTTGAACATAAATAGGCTGCCTGCAGAAAGGCATATCTCATTCATGGACAAAACCAAATCTGCATTCTTTAGGACTTGAAATTTCTCCCTGCTAGGAGGGACCTAACAAGCACCATTGTCTACAGCTCAGGGGCAGGGAGTGAAGGCTGACTTCCTGTCATAGAAAGAGAGACTGTTCTATATGCTACAATCAACTTCAGAACTGGGTTTTGACTTGAATGGGAGGTAGTCCCCTCAGAGGCAGAATGAAGAATTAACTGTAAAGAGCCAGTGGCAGGAGCTGAACTTACTCACAAACCCATGCTTACCAACATGACGTCAGTCACGAGTCTCTGTAAGGAGCTACTGGCTCACACTTATTTTCTTACGTAGCACATAGTAAGGTAAGGGAAATATTTTTAGTGATATTTTACTCTAAGTCTCTTTGGTAACATAACCTCTATTTTCCTTACCAAAAGCCGACGACATTTCTTGTCTCCATTTCTATCCATGAGGATTCTTTTTTCAGTGCTTCTCTAATGTCAGGGAGAAGCAGACATGAAGGAAAATTCTGAAATGATTTTGTCATGTCACGCTAATATGTCATCAATACTGCTTAAGTAAGGAGAAACGCACTCCAGTAAGAAAGGGAGGGCACTGAAGGGTTAAACTCCCTGCAATGGGGCTTAGCCAAGTCATGGAGTTCTACCTATGGCTGCATCTTCTTCCAGTGTGGTTTTGGTTTTCATTTCATTGTATTATCGCTATGTACACAAGTTTAAACCTTGCTTTTGTTTCCTGATCATTAATTCATTTTCCACATTATTAATTCAGACTTGTAAATATAATACTTAATAACTGCACAATGTTCTACCCAGTGGCTATCTCTTCTAATTATTCTCTCTTGCTCCTCCTCTTTATTCCCTTTCCTTCCTCCTTCTCATTTTCCTCCCCTCCCTCCCTCCTACTTCCCCTTCTCCTTCATTCCTTTCCCAACTCATCTTCTTTGCCAGCTCATGAAGAGGGATTCCACTTCAGCACCTGATAAGATAAGATAAGATAAAATAAGAACAACCTCCTCTTCTTCTTCCTCCTTCCTCTCTTTCTCCTCCCCCTTTTCTTCCTTCTCCTCATCCTTTGCCCATTTCTCTCTTCATGTGACTTACATTTATTAAGAGCATTGTAATGTGTCAACTTCAAGTTCAACTACTTCCTTGGAGCGTTTCATCTACTCTGTATGGTAACACTAAGAAGGAGAGTGTGTTATCTCTCTATAAAGACGAGTGTTGCTGGCACAACCAGCTCATGTGGGAAATGCGCCCGAGAGACCATGACTATTAAGAAATGGAAGTGATGTTTGTTCTTTCCGTCTTTGGAACTGCAGGTTTTTACTTCTCCCATTTCTCTCTTGTTAGCCATTTAGGTTGTTCCCGGTCCTCCCCTGTGAAATCATACGTGCAACTCATAATCATAAATGTAACTCTATTTATATATTATACACAAATACAAATATATATGCACGTCTATGTATTTTTTGTAGTCACTTCTTAAAACTCACTTATGGAAAAGTATAACTCAACAAAAAGCTTGACAGTTTTACAGAGTCAACTCTTAACTACCAGATTGCGTTTTAAAAGTCACATCTACTCGTTTCTGCCTGTGCTGTTTGAAAGGGTTTCCCTAGTCATTCACTGGACAGAAGCAAAAAGAGAGAGGAGGGAAGAAGCAGGTTGTGGACGTGCAGGAGCACTTGGTTATGGAGGGATAGCAGGGGCTTTTGGAGTATAGGGAAGCATCTTGGGAAGAAGGAAAGGATGAATAACATACTTTATACTCAGAAGATACAGCATGGAAAGCCCTCTCTACCTCTCTACCACTTACTAATTGTTAATGCAGGAACATCAGCCTCCTTGTTTGATAAGGTTGTCCTTTGGTTGTCATTTGTCCATTGGTTTCAAGCCTGGAGAATTAATATGAACTCAGGAAAAGTGTTGCGTATGAGATGAGAGAGAGAGAGAGAGAGAGAGAGAGAGAGAGAGAGAGAGAGAGAGAGAGCATGGTCTTAGTTATTAGGGTAGGAGTCCAGTTAGTAAGATAATAGAAGAGCATTCCCTTAGACAAGACTTGAGATAAAGACGGGAAGTCATGACTTCTGTGCACAATGTACAGTGGGATCAGCAAAGGCTGACAGCCTCTGCAGGTGGCTGTCCCTTGACTTGAGGCTGGCATGGCAATGTCAGAAAGGACTTTGAGAATCACACCTATCATTCTGTGGAGTTAGAACTTGACTAGTAGATGAAGGGATTTAATCAATTGTTGCTCTAAGAAAGGATGTTTGCTATGATTTGTATATTTGAGCTAGGTCTTAAGAAGGATAGAGGACTAGTCAATACAGTCAACACTACTTTGATGTTCCCTATACATCTACATGCGTGCCTAAGTATATGTGGTTTGACCAACATAAGTCCTTACTTCGAGTTTTAGTTCAAGTACCTAGGAGGTGGAACAAGCCCAGAAGAGGAACTGAATGTTTTTTAACCTGCTTTCAAGCTCAAAGGGAGAAATAAAGAGAAATAAAATACATTAAATATAACACAGATTCTCTGCAAAAGGAACAACTTTATCCCTATTTCACACATACATGAGACAAGCAAGACATGTTTAGGTTAATAAACATTCAACACTACATAGAAAATAATGCTACAATTTGAAGCCAAGTGTGTCACCAGGTCCCAAGACCCACCACTGTGCTCGAGTGTCTTACTGGATACCCCCTTGGTATCCACTAAGACGTGCTGGAGTATCCACTAAGACGTGCTGGAGTACGACCTTTCAGATGAGCCTCAAAGAAGAATGCCAGCTTTTTCCAGCTAGACAATTACAGATGAAGGCAATTCTAGGAGAGAAATGGCCTGAGTCAAGCAACATAGTGAGATTTTGTAATACTTCTAAGAATGCACAGACCTGATATATATGCATACATAATCCTGTGCTTTCATATGCATATATACATCTTTATATAGATATATCTAAAGGCAGTATATATATATATATATATATATATATATATATATATATGTATATATATATAATTTCTCTGTTGATAATTGATTGCTTACTATGTGCCAAACTCTATTTTTAGTACTACATGAGTACTGAATCTTTCAATCTTGTCTACAGCTTTTATTAGGTACTGTTATTTTCTTCACTGTACATGAGCCAGCAGACAACAACACATACAGCACGTAAGCTGCAGAGCCAACATTTCAATATAGGCTTTCCTAGCTCCAGACTGTCAACGACTTTGCTAAGTGGCCTCTTATCTATAGTGCTGATGCTACAGCTCATAATTCCCTGGCCTCAAAGGGAAGGAATGGATAAAGCCAGTCTATGGTTTCTTCTCTTTAAAGAGGAAACATGGACGTGGATATCTTTAATGAAGACCCTTACCAACCAAGGCAATCTGGACATCACTTTTTTTTAATAAACATAACAATAGTGACAGAGAAAGCTACTTTCCCCCTGGGACTCTGATGCTGACTAGGTATCATATGGGATGCCTTATAGATATCCTTTCCTGTACAGACAGCAGCAGGTAGGGGTATGTGTGTTGCCCCTGGACGGTGATCCCTGGGTAGCACATAGGATACCAGTATGGGAATGGTAGCCTATACTAGCTAAGCGTGGGCCTTAGCTACAGAGCAACAGGAGAGGGTTTGAAGCAAGTGACTGCTAAAATTGAACTGAAAGTTATAAACTCTCTCTTGGGAGTGATTGGGAGAGGAAAGACAATGTGATTTCAGGAGAGTTTGCATGAGACAGTTGATGGTGGCAATCTTGGTTCCTGGGCAGGGCCTGAAGTGATCTAGTGGCCATGGGAATGGAGGGAATGCAGGGAACGGAATCGGCCTAGGAGTGAATATGAACCCAGTCACAGGTAATGTCAGATTGTTTATGTACAGGGAGGCGGAGAGACACTGGGGATGGCACCGTTTCTGTCTTCACAGAGTACTCATTTCCTTGCTTGGCTGGGAAGCTTCATCTCTACAGAAAAAGTATATGGATGCTGGGGCCAGAAGCAATTTACTTGTTTACTTTTCTGTGCAGAGAAAGCTGAAAGTGTCACATAGCGATGCGCCCTAGCGATGAATCCAGATCCCTCCTCCCCTCCCACTTAAGAGAAAAATTATTTTGCTCATAACTTTGATGAGCTTGGTGAGTGTTCGGATATCACCCCAAGCTCACAAACCACCCAGGTGCTGGGGAAATCAGTAATATTTTACTGGTGGACTTGGTTGAGCAAACACAATAAAAACAGGTCCAGTGTCGCTGCACACTGGAAAAGCAGATGGCGGTCGAGCAGAGCTGGATCCGGGTAGTTTGAAATTTCAAATTAAATCAATTTGGAGCTTTGCTTGTGCCTCAGGCAAGATTGTCCCTCAAATGAAGGAGACAGGAGAGGTGAGCCCTTTATTCCTGGGCTGGCTTTGCAGCAGTTGGTGAATGACATGAGGCTTTCTCCTACACGAGGTGGGCTGACAGAGACAGGGGAATTGGCTTGCTCTGATCCAAATTTCTAGACTGAAGTCCTGGAGAATGAACAAGGGAGCAACGTGAGCCTTTCTAGGACCCTGACAATGCCACACACATGGTTTAAAGCTGCTGGGTCAGGATTGTCAGGATCTCATGTGGAAGACTTGATACCCCTAGATTTAACCTCTCCAGAAAGCACCTTGCTCCAACTCGCACAAGTCAGGGAATTAGCAGAGAGTGACCCAAGTGGAACACAAGAGTCTATGGTGGTGAGGGTGCTGGAGGTTCCAGGATTCTTACAGGCTGCCATCAGAAGGTAGGGATGAATTAGCAATTGCCTTGGGAATCCTCAGGCTTTTTTGCAGGCACTTTGCAGGCAAAGTGCTTTGCAGGCATAGCAGGAGGTAGTTAGCATAGTCTTTATCCCTTCTGCCCTGTTTCTTCTTTTCTCTGTAAGCTGGTCCTGAGAGTTCCCCTCCACCCGTGGTCCTCACCCCTGGCTATGCATCATGAAATTTTGTCATAATATGTGTTTTCAACCTGGAGATTTCAGTGTCACAGATCTGGGTTCATTGTCTTGGCTACATTTAGCACAGGTACTGATATGAGACATGATAAGCAAGGCAGGCTTCTGTTGAGTTAAAATAAACACGCTGAATAACTTATGTATACCTATACAAAGACACTAATTTCTATATTTTGAATAATTGTGTTCCCTTGGCACCAAGAACTCCCCCTATTCATTATCTTCTTCTTCCCACCTTTAGGACACTAGTCATTTGTTCCCTGTTTCATTTTAAATAGTCGCAGTCAGTATGGCATCTGGCAGTTTCCTGCCTTCCTATCTCTATGCTCCCTGCATTGGCCTTTTTCTCTGTTTAGAAATTGAATTGCTTTGGGGACTGTCTTAGATAGTTTGGACTTCTATAGTGAATTGGCATGCATGGGATGCTTAAACAATATTTGTCTATCAGAGATGTCGGAAGACTTGATGCTAAGTGAGGGCCACTTCCTACTTTTGATAATGGCTGTTTTATCACTGCATTTTCAGATGGCAGGGAAGGCTCATAGACCCTCTCATAAGGTCACCAATCATATCCATTGGGGCTCCAAACCCATGACTTGTTTAATTACGTAAGTATTCTATTCTACTCCTAAAAACATGAAGTTGATAGCTGAGATTTAAACCTATCAATTCAGTGGAACATGAGCATACAGTCTATAGCAGTGAATAAGCTATGAGGAATCTTAGCGCTGGGTACCCAGTCTATATATCAGTTGTACCACCTACCACAAAGAAAGAACCTGGGAGATGATGGTTTCATTTCAGTCATTGCTAGTTATGTATATAGTGATATAAACAGCAATGTAAGGAATATTAGTGTATGTGGTACCTAATATGTATACAGAGGTGGACATGGAAAGTCTATGCTTGGGGCTGTAGATGTAAATAGAAGGGTTTGTGTTGTGCCCCCATATTTAGTTCATTGATTCTTTACTCAGAGGTACTCGAGCATCTTACATTAGTATAAAAATTGTAGAACCCCTTGCTCACTGCCTTAAAATGTCTGCTTTGTGCTGAGGGGATGGTATTTTTAAAGATTCCCCACACATAACTCAGACTCTCAGCCCAAGTTGAGAGTCATTCATTAACTTGGTAAGGATGTGTCGAGTGCCTACCATATGCTGGCACTGTCTTGGACTCCAGGGACACACCATCGAACAAGACACAGAAGCACTTTTATTTGAATGGGAGGGAAGTAGATGAAAAACAAATCAATACATGCTGGAGAGACTTTAAAATTATACTAAGTGTTGCAAAAAGGAATAATGAAGGGGGGTGGTGATGAAATGGAGTGTGATTGTCGTGATCTTGCCTTGGCCAGGGGAACTCTGAGGAAACAGCCTCTGTGCTGAAAACTAAATAGTGAGGAGACAGCTGTATGATTGAAAACCTGGAGTGAGACAGGGGGAATGGCTAATACCAGAACCCCTGAGCTCTAAGGTGCTACTTCACCCTGAGCACAAAGGAGAAAGCTGGGAGCATGGGCTCTGAGTGAGAAATCTGAAATCAGCGTCAAAGTCATTGATCCAAGATGTTGCCTGGACACTGACTCTCTGGAGACACTAGTGGGGAGAGTCCATCCCTTGCCTGTCAGCTTCTGGTGGTGGTTTGCCTTGCTTAGCTTGTGACATGCTTCTCTAATCACTGAGAGCATCTTCTGTCAATCTCTAACTTTTGTCTTCACACTACCTTCCTGGATTTGTGTCAAGCTCCGTGTACCGTCTCTTCTTGTTCCTCCTTCCTATTAGGGCAGCTGGATTGCATGGGAATCACACATGGATAATCTAAGAGACGTTTCCCATCTTAAGATCCTGAAATCATATCTGCCTCCCTTTTCCAAGTGAGGCATCATTACAAGTTATAGGGACTTGAACCTGTGAACAGTGGGGCTTGAGCCATTTAGAGAAATACGAGGAGTATAGCTTCTCTGCTTCTCCCACTCTAGCTCCCTCTCCCTCTCCTCCTTCCTCTTCCCCTTCACTTCCCAAAGAGGTGTGTGTGTGTGTGTGTGTGTGTGTGTGTGTGTATGTATGTGTGTGTGTGTGTGTGTGTGTGTTCACCCGGGAGCATATGTATATGTGGCTATCTTGGGGAACCTGTGAACACAAGGCCCTCTTTGCCTGACTCCCACAAAGTACACCTGTTCTCTTTTTCATTCTCCCCCACATGTCATTCACCTATTTAATGCTCAGCAATGTGGTACACACAACCCAGGCTGTTCTTGCTTTCTTGCCACATCCAGATTGTATCTGGAAACCATTACAAGAGGAGTCCTCTGCTGATATGACTTGTACTTCCTTAGAGCCTCTAGGCAATCTATTTTAAGTTTGTCAGTACTTAGGGTTGTTTCCTAACATCTAAGCTTATGGAATCGCCTTTAAAGTTCAAAGTGATGCTTCCTTCCCTGTTTGCTGGGTGATTATGTTGAATATGATTCATGTGCATTGATGGAGAATGACACGCTGAAATGGAGTAAATGTGTTTATGAATGAAGGTACATGATAGCAGTCTCAGTGGCAGCCACTTATACCCAAAGACTCTGCTGGAGCCATATTCTTGGCAAAGGATAGATAATGTTGATTGTGTGTACAAATTCGTGATCCTTCGAAGTTTGGGATCTGTAGCCTACAGTGGAAAGTGTTATGCTGGAAATGGGAGCCATAAGATTACGGTATTCCTCACAGAGTTTGACTATGAGGTATGTTTTGGCCAATTGGTTACCTTTTATCAAATAGCTAAAACATGAAGCCTTTATAGTTTCCTGTGTGTTCTAACCCTCCCACTCACAATTTCACTAAAAAGGCCTGCTTTCTAACATACCTGGATAGCCCTTGAGGATATTTGCTTTGTGTCTCCTAATATAAAAATAATTATATACCTTTGTAAAAAATGCATTGTCTCTAGTTTGTAAAGTGCTTTGATATTTCTTCCCACATGCTTGGGACAGAGATGGGACAATATTTTTTCTTGTTTGAAAGACAAGCTAACTGAGACTCTAATAGTTAACCACTTGTCTGATGTCATCAAACTCATAAGTGGCCAGAAATCTGGGCCTCTTGACTCTCAGAAGGTGTGAAGATGATACTGATTTTGTATAATTGGCTGCTGTGCTCTACATTTGGAATTTGTTATTGTCAGCCGAGAGCCACCAGAATGAGACCTAGCGAGACAGGAACAGACATCTGAGCTCTGACAAAGGCCAGGTTAAACTCTGCCCACTGCAGACTATAGACCTTGACAGAAAAGGGTTAGAAATACAGGGAAAATGGTAAAAGAGATGGTAGAAAGTGCTTATCCACACTAGGAAAAATGAAAGGCAGCTAGCAAAAGATGGAAACCCAGCACAACTGAAGAAGGCAGAGCTCTCTGCTTTTCTCTGCGCCCTTTACTTCATCTCCAAATGCCTGCTCTTCTTTGCTTCTCATCTGAAATAAGGATGGAACAATGGTACTCACTTCCCTGGTTTTCAACCATCAGGGTGATGTTGGAATTTTCAGTCATGATATTCTGAAAACACCCTATTAAACGGAAGCTCCATCCTACGGGACAAAGCACAGAAGACGTTTAGGTAATATTCTAAGAGAGGAATTAATTTTCAATCTGTGTGGTCAATAAAATTCTCTTTATATATCATACAGACAATTGTGCTTTCTCAAAGGGACCTGGATGCCCATGACAGACCTCAATGACAGGTAATTTGAAAGTTGTCGGATGTTTTCCATAAATGCTGTAGGAACAGGCATCTAATCTATCCACTTTCTGGCTAGAAAAAGAGTTTTAAATGCTTATTCTAGGCATTTGGGTGGCTGGTGGATGAGGTTGAAGCTGGGTGATCATGATGGGTTTTCACTTTCTCAGGAGTCTATTTCTTGCTCATAAGGATTCTGAATAATCTACTGGTTTTAGCTAACACCATCTCCAGAGGTTGCAGGTCTTCAACAACCATGATCTTCAAGGGCTCTAGTGTTCCCTTTTCCCATGCTCTAGTTCCCAGATTGGATTGTAACTTTAGAATGTCTCAGCACGGAGCCCTGCCAAAGTCCATGAAGAACTTAGTGGGATTTTTTTCCAGTCTACTTTCCTGCAGGGCTTTATGGGAAACCCTGTCGGCTGGTTAACCTTCCTTAAGAGAGGATGATGAGCAGCTGTGATGGTCTCTGCATATACTTGTTTCCATTAATTCTGAAGCAAAACTCTCTCTTGCCTCTAGTTCTGATCTAATTTTCTTGATGCTTTTATTATTTTTTAATATAATTTCAACTGCAGCTCATCTAGGCTATCCACCATCCCCCCTCAAAAAACAAAACAAAACAATAACTGTAAGCCATATGGGGTTACTTTTGACAAATCTTGAGGTTGGTTAGGCAAGGTAAATTGCATCATCCACAGCCCAGCTGTAGTGGGACAGTAGAGTTAGATTCTAAGAGACCAAGAAAATGGCCAGTGTGGTCTGTGAAACAAGGTGAATTAGGAGTTAGAACCAAGGAAGTCTAACATAGAGCGCAGGAACTGACCATCAGTAAAAGTTCAGCAATGCCAGTCTGAATAGCTGACACTTCCCTCTCAAACCACTGCTTTAGAAAGTCAGGAAACTCCAGGCAACTCTCATAGTGTTGCTCCACTGAAAAGATCCAGCAGTTCTAAGGCTGATGCTGCTCAACTATTAATGAGTGGCTCAGGGATACATCTATAGCACCACTGAAGCCTAGTGGAGGTGGCATGTTATATGAGCAGAGCTTCCATCCAACAATGCCTGGCTCGTAAACCATACTCTTCAGAGCTTCCCTGGAAGCCCAGTGCTCCTTTACTGCACCAAAGTTTCTAAGGCAGTGATTCTCAACCTTCCTTTAATGCAGGCCCTTGGGTGGTGCTGACCCCCAACCATAAATTTATTTCATTGCTACTTCATAGCTGTAATTTTGCTACTATTTTGAATCGTAATATCAGATATGCAGCCCCATGGGGGTCATGACACACAGGCTGAGAACCACTGTTCTATGGGGAAAAAGTCACTTTGAATGTTAGACTACATCACCACAGTCTCATTAGTTTAGCTTGCTTTTGTGCACGTATGACCAGCATTCCAAAGAGTAGCCAGTTTAGCATGTTTTCTCTTGCTAGTTTGTCCTGACTCCTGTTATATAGAGGGACTTGTCAGCTCTCTAAATACCCATTGTCTGAATGCTCCAGGCTCAATCCACTTTCATTGTTTCTGCTGACTTCACAAAAGTCTTGCAGATGGAAGTGGGTATTTCAGGAATATGATATTTGAGTTGGACATTCTTGCTTTGCCCAGGGATCATGTACAAATCAAAGCACCAGAGACTAGTACCTGGTAAAGGTCTGCTTCTGCCTTCTCACTGTGACCCCACATGGTGGACACACCAAAGCAGGTCTCTACTGTCTACTTACGCTACATCCCCCTTCATCCACTCAGGAATGTTCCATAACATTCTAACCAAACTTTCAAGACTCCAGTTCAGAAGAATACATTACAGTGTGGGTTAGTGTTTTCACTTGTCAGTGGTGGGCACACAAATATTCCACCTAGAGCAAGCTCTGACGCACAACACTTACGCAGAGTGAAGAGATCATTAATCTGGTTCAGTCAGAGCCTAACCGGGCAGAAAAGTGGAACATACTCTCAGAAGTGCTACATCATGACTGCTGATTTGCTTGCAAGATTCCAGTGAGACATAATATATTTGACTACTTTGTAATTGTGTATGTAAGAAGCCATTCCAGCACTCCAACTTGCTGTATATTTAGTATTGAGATTGGGAAATGGACATAAAATACCAATGTCATTGCATTCTTGTAAGCTCTGCATATAGGTTTTAGAAAAGCATAGCTGAGTTTTAACTATTCCTAGATTTCACAGATAAGAAAACCAAGGGACAGAAAGGTGGAGATATAAAGGACCCAGAAATCCCAGAGGTCTTCTGACCGACAAGCCTCCTGACTTGTGTATCTATACTCCACTGCATTCCCAAAATTCCTATTTTCAGGTTTCTAGCCTCAAAGCAGCCATGCTAATTTTCTAGGCTGGAATTGGCCACGGGCCTACAGACAGTGGTTTGTTTTGTAAAAAGATGAAAAGGATGGCTGGCTGCATCTTTTATTCAGTTCTCAGAATGGTGTTTAACAAGTACTTCTTATCATGAGACCTCAAATGGTGGGTTTCAGCTCCCTTCGCTTCCCTAGATCCTGTTGCTACTTGGAAAGCCCCGTGGTTCACAGCTAATTAAAGAGAGATGGAAGAAAATTATACCTCTGTTGATGCTATTGTTTTAATCTATCTCAAAAGCTCCTTAATAGCAAGTCAACAAGCAGTGGCCCTAGAGGAGTCCTTGGTGACAAAGAGGGCACAGGAGACCCTGGTACATCCATCATTAAGTGACACTTAGGTATTTCATCTTGAAAGACACACACACATTCATGAACATGTGTGTGCACCCCCCACCATGGGCCTGCATGCATTTTTAGATGGTATCCTGGCATCTGCCAGGTTATAGGAAAGCAGGGAGATCCAGGATAAATAAAATACACTGGTGTTATGTATTTATTTATTGGATGCCTGACATCGTGTTTTCCTGTTACATTTCCTCTTTTAATTTCCAGAAGCATGTGTCTACATTTTATATAGGAAAGCCCTGAAATGTGGAAAAGTTAAGATTGCACAGCTGGTGTCAGACCTAAGATTCAAAACTACATCTGTGTTTGCAGGGTTAGAACTATCACTTTCATTGAAATGCCTCATAATTACTGAGGATTCAGTATGAGTTGAGTCAATCCTTGGCATGTCCTATATGTTAGTATTTAAATGCAATTCAGTACTCACTAAAACCTGTGCCATAAGCATTATTATCTTAGAAATATAGAATTATGGCTACCACAAAGTGCTATATCTGGTAGTCTAGTTTAGTTCTAGAAAATTGGACCTTGACCACAATGCTAGATCTCCATCCAACCTAAGCATCTCCCAGCTTTACATCCTGCATTAATGAGGCTGTCAGCGTTTGTAGAGCTTTGAGAGTCTCAGCTCCTTTTGAGCCATAATAAAAACATATATGACTCCAGTTCAGACATCCTTGGGTTATAGTTTTCCCAGATATCCAGACAGTATCCATCATAGACAACATTACAGCTACAGCAAGTGATATGAGTTCCAATAGGTGAGATTATGGGTCCACTGAATTCCTCATTGTTTAACAAAACACAACTCATTTTAGCATGAAGGACCAGTATGATCAAGTGACAACTTATAAGAAAAGGTTTCAGACCTTTTGGCACCTAGATGCATGGCCACTTAACAGGAATTTACCAGCACAGTGTGATCAGCACCCTGGACAGCTCCAGTATCCCTCTCACAAGATGCTGTCCTCTGATTTGCCCTTCTGGACTTGCGCAAAGACTCTGGACCCATGTTGGCCTTACTTAGCAACTGAAAGTTTAAAAGTGACTGACACTCTTGGGTGTGTGCATAAACATGCATTCACACATTTTTAAGTTTTATTTTACTGTAGTAAAGATATTTAATGTGAGGTTCCCCCTCTTAAGAACAGTTTTAACTGCACAGCATAGTATTGTAATCTATACTTAATTGGTCAAAGAATTTAGTGAAAGGATGTTTATTGTCACTAATCAGTAGAAAATGCAAATTGACTCCAAAACAAGGTGAAAAATCTCCAGATGTGTTTGTGTGTGTGTGTGTGTGTGTTGGGTATGTGTGTTGTATGTGATTCACATGTGTGGTATATATGTATGCTATACGTGATGCATGTGTATGTGTGTGTACATGCCCATGTGGAGGGCAGTAGAAGGTGTTAAGTGTCTTCTTCCCTTAATAAGTGGTAACTTACTGAACTCACAATTTTTTTTTTAAATCTAGGCTGAATAGCCAATGAACACTAGGAATCTTCTTGTCTCTACCATGGCCTTCAGACCTGGGGCTGTAGGCATGTGTGGCCACACTCAGAATTTTCATGGTGCAGTGTAGCAATTGCTTCTTAACTGATTCATTTCATCCTGTGATGTCACTCCTTAAAGCTCAGAATGTCTACTGTCAGCTCTCTATATGGAATGGGTAGGCATTTGCTCATGTCTATGTAGGAATAGTGTCACAGATCGCATGACATGTGGGGTCTGAACTCAGATCCCTATACCTGCCCAGCAAACACTCTTACCACTGAGCCACATCCCTGCCCACTCCTGCCATTTTAAGACTCGCTTTAGTCTTAAAGCTAGTTATTAGACTTTTTGAGTACTCGTTTAAAAACTGGATGAAAACAACATACAGGATTTCTAGAAAAACTAGTAATGTATACCTACATGAAAAAAAAAATCTGTACCTAAGCATTACATAACTAAAGAATCTCTTTAGCCAAGCTAAAATCATGATGTGACAAAGTACCCCCAAAGAGAGAGAGAGAGAGAGAAAGAAAGAGAGAAGGAGAGAGAGAGAGAGAGAGAGAGAGAGTTATCTCAAACAACAATATATTATTAACTTGTCAGGGCAGTTTTGATGGGTGTGTCTCCCTGGGCTCATTAATGTAGCTCTAAAAAAACCCCAGAGAGGCTGAGCTGACCCTCAGGGTATCTCCAGTTTCATGTCTAGAAGTTGGTGCTGCACCTTTGCTCAGGGCCTCTGTTCTCTCTGTGCCATCATCTTTTCCTGGAGGAAACATTGTCTTCTTTACATGATGAGGTAGGGTGACATGCCACCTCCTGGCGTCAAGTCTCTAGACACTCATAAGACAACCAACTCTCCTGCATGCTTGTGGTCAAAATGGCTTGTGGTCAAAACAAGTAAGACACTTACCCCCGGATTCAAGAAGGAAGCTGTGAAAGGTAGCCATATTTAACTTATCACAAGCTCTTGAAAATAACTGAACAAACTAAGCCATAATGAACAATACAGCCCCTCCCATGCTCATTATTTCATCTAACACTATGGTGTTCTGTGAGCTACTCTGTTATAATATTAATAGGTTTGTGCATTGAATAAGCAATTACTGAAGAGTACTTGTGAGCAAGGCAAGGCGCCAATTCTTTTTTTTTTTTATTTACATTAGCTCATCAAGTTATTATAAAAATCTATCGGATTCATCTTATCCTCCTATTTTAAGATAAAAGCACGTAATTTCAGAAAGATGAAGAAATTTGCCTCAATATATATGATCAACCCATAGCCATCTTCTATATAGTAGTTCATTTATCATTTGCATTTGGTCTGCTTCACTGCAGCTGTCTCTTAAGCTGATCTCTCTCTCCTGAGGTTTGTAAACTCAAAACAAGACTGTGATTTTTCCCTTTGTTTATTATCAATCTACAGGGCACAGCTGGAAAGGGCTTGCAGGTTCATAACATGTGTTGGTGGGTAGAAAGATTCAGGGACTTTCATACTGTGGGTATCACATTCTTTCTTTCTCAAGAACATCCCCCATTAATGCCATCTGAGTCCTTGCGGCAGAGAATAATACAACTCAAAATAACGACTTTTATGAAAAGTTTACAATTGTCTTAAATATATACTTCATAAAGCTTCACCAGTTCTGAAATATTTGCTATCATCTCTTTTTATCATTTACTATTATCTGTGATGCTAGAGGTTGACCTCAGGGTTTTCACACGCTAGGCAAGCACTGCCATTGACTTATATTCCCAGCCCAGGACCATCATCTTGATTTTGCCAACAAGGAACTAAGGAGAATAGAGTTAAACTCCCTAAAGTGTTTGTCTAGTGAGAAGACAGAGCAGAAATTTGAGCTTAGGAAGAAGTCAGGGAGGGGCCAGGAAGATGAGGGTTTGAAATATAAATTACAGCATCAAAACTAGAAGGCTGGACAGTGCCAGACATCACAGACATGGTAAATATTCACCTGTTCACTTCATAGGACCGGATGAGCATAGGTTCAAATCTGGATCATTTTCTTAGTAACTGTAAGCAAGTCATTTTAGGTTTCACATGCGCAGTTATTAAAGCTGTGAAACAGAATCAATAGCGCTGGTCTCAAAGGGTTTCTTCAAAAATTGAACGAGTAGTGGATAGCTGTCATGTAATCTCACTGTATTTTAACATTCCAAATCTTCACCTCCGTTAATTCTGGGAAGAATATGCAGCGATTAGAAGCATGTTGTTGGACAAATGAATGAAGAAATGGACAATTTAATAGGCAAATAAATGAAACCAGCAGTCTCAAAGTGGATGAAATTGGAGGAGCGCAGGGACACCAGAAAACCCTACAGGACAAGGGGCCATCAGTTCTATGAGGCACCAGAGTCCCAGAATTCATCTCTTCTGTCCCTTGTTCCTCACCCCACCCCCAAAGGCCATGCTACTGCTTGCTCTTTCCCAGGAGATCCAGGCAGCCTTGTCTCCTTTGCGTGGAAGAGATGTGTGATTTTACTGTCAGCGTGATAGTTCTAATGAAAAGCAAATGGCGTCCAATGTGACTTGGAAAAAAAATGCACAAACAACAACAAAATTACATGTTCTTTTTTCCTGTAGTGTTCACAGGGAGAGTATGCGACTTGTTTGCTGTCAATACGGCTTATAATGACATGGTGCACAGAAGCACTGCCAAAAGTGTGTGGCATTCATTACACACATGTATTAAATGTAATGCGATAGGAGTTTGGAGGCTCAGCAACTGAGCTGAGTTCTGCCCTGGGGCTAATGCAGAATTGCAGTGCCTCTTCCAATGAGACCATAAAAGGGGGTGAGGGGCGGGAAGAGGAGAGTGGGCAGCAGTGTGGGTGGCAGCCTGGGCTGTAGAATGTTCAGGATTGATGCCAATGAAGTAGACAGAATATCTTAGGGCTCAAAAGATCCTGAAAGATGTGTCTTCTTTGAGTGGGGGCAATGGTAGAGTGCCTACTAAGTGCTAAGTGTGGAACAGAGCCTGAGAATAAGATTTTTAGTTTTCAAGAAGTTAGCAAATGTGCAGGAGAGAAATGAGAATGAGGCTTCTTGGTGATGTTTACACTGTTACCCACAATCCTCACAGAGAAGGGCGTGCAGGTGGCTTCATGACACTGATTCAGAGAGGCCTTCTGGGCCTTTCCTAGATGACTCACCTGGAATGCATGTTCATGTCTCCTGAATCTTTTCCTTCATGCCCCATGTCTAGCTGGCTGCGTGTGATATTCACATCAATATCTATTTGGTTCCCCAACTCTCAGACCTCTTTAAGGCCACTCCGTTCAGCACCCAGACACTATGTGATAATCCAACAATATTTGTGCATGCCCTTGAAGAATTGAAATAATAATCATCATAATGACTAACATTTATTAGGAATCATCAGAGTCCAGGCAGGTGCAGTGATAACCCATCTCTAGATACATATTCAATGCTCTCAACAGAACTGCAGCTCAGTGCTGTGAAGATCCCAGCCAGGAATAGTAAATGGCTTGTGATCATCTAGATAATTTCCAAGCCACTCTCTGAGAAGACACAGCAGGTTGAGCTTGTCAGTATATAGACTTAAATCTAAGTCCTATGGACTCCCATGTCCTGTGAGCCTAGCTTTGATAGCAAACATATCTTTCCTGTCTGAGTGCTGTTTTTTAGGGAACTGTGACATGCTCACTTGCATAGATAGTTTATTGAATGTGGAGGGGGACTGTGGAGTTTTGCAGAAGTGACTCTTGAAAGTATGTAGGTACCCAATGTCTCAGTGAGGTGGGAGGGAAGGAATCCTTTGGTTAGAGAAAATGTTGAAATGGGTAAGTCATAACACAGGAAGCCCATGGGTCAAAAGTCAGTTAGAGGTCGATGAAATATTCCTGGGGTAAAGTTTTTCCATAGCATTTTGCAAAAACTATTATGTGTATGAGAGGGTGTGTGATGATAAATTCCCTTTTTGTGATTTTCCTTCATTTTCTGGACTATGGGCAAAGGAAGATAGAAGAAATTTTGATATACTGACTTGTGTATAAAATTCCCCTCTGTATCTGTGGAAGATTGGTTCTAGTGTCCCTTTAAATACTAAAACTTTGGATGCTTTAAGTATCTGTATTAGGGGCATACTATATATATATATGTGTGTGTGTGTATATATATATATATATATTTGATTATCTCTGCATTATATATAATGCTTAATGCAATCTTAATGCAATCTTAGGGCTGTCTCTCTAAATATCAGAATATACATATATGGATATTGTACACACACACACACACACACACACACACACACACACACACACACACTTTTACCTTGAGTTTTGCCAGTTCATCTATGTTGAACTTCTTATCTGTGAACACAATATCTGTTTGCACATCTGAGTCTCTGGATGCCCTGGAACACCTGAAGGTCCAGTCTGGAGTCTGTTCATTTAGTCTGAGATCACATACAGCTCTTGAGTAAGGTTTGCAGTAAGCGAAGGAATTGCCCACATATCACAAGGCAGAAGTTGTCTAACCTAGGCTTGCTAACCAGCCCTCAAGGGTCTCCCTATCTTACATCTACCACATCTCTCTTTCCCCTCTCTAAGTCACTCGATACTGTGCCATGTTAATTTCCTTTAAATTTTTAACTTGTACATTTGTGGGATATAATGTGATGTGCCTATATGCCCACATGTTATATAACCAAGTAAATCAGAGCAGTTGACATAGCTCTTGTCTCAATGTTTATCACATAGACAGAGACTAGCAAAGTGATTACCGGAAGGTAGAGTGGAGATAGGAAAAAAACAAGATCAAGGCTGGTCAACATACTGTCAAAATTATGAGTCAAGGAAGGACACCATTGAGTGCTCTATCATGAAACAGGGTGCCTGTCCTTATCAGTAATGCATCATATATTTCTAAAGGCTGAAAGTAGAGTTTGAATGTTCTGTCTTTTGCACTCCTGTATTTCCTAATATTTTGTACTGTTGAATTTCTCTGTTTGTGGCTTTGCTTTTCCCTCTTTCTGGGTGATGGGCTCATTTGAGAAAGTGGAAAGCTGGGTGTACCAATTTGTGTACTGTGCTGTGTACCCTATGAGGGCCAGCACACACATCAGCTCATTTGCCCTCCATAAGAGTTCTTGTCTGTCTTTTATGTGACACAAAAGTTAAGCTCAGAGAGAGAAATACGCTGAGCATAGGCACACAGCTAGAACAAGACAGAGCTTCAAGCTAGGCACCAAGGACCCTAAAGCTGTGATGTGCCCATTACCTCCCTGGTCTCAGCCCAGACTTCCTCTGCCAGACAACCTCCTCCCCTTGCAAATGCCTTCCCTGTGGCAGGACCTTGTGGCAGTAAGCCCGGGTAGTGTGGAGTGCTGCAGCAAACATGCGCTCTGGCAGCTTTGAATGCTGCACAAGGTATGCCAGGAAGAGGAGGAACAGTTGGTGAACAGTTGGCGAATGGATATTTTTATGCAAGGGTTGCCTAGAGAGAGGGAGAAAAAGAGTCAGGGAAAAAAACTGTTTATAAAGAAGCTACAATTAATAAGGTCTTTGTTAGCTTTTTGGATTTAGATTTTCAAGTCCATTGCTTTGGGTTTGAAAAGAAACAGAAAGGCCCCCACAGAGCCAAACCCCTCAGTTTCCAGAGCATGAAGGCATCTAGGAAGCTGATTCAAGCCTGAGTATGCATTGAAGGTTTTAATTATTCAGCACAGAGTTCAAAGATGGTCTAAATTCCTTTGGACAGTTTCTTATCAGGGTTGTTTATTTTGTAGGACACTTGGTATGTGGGCTTAAAAATCCTCAGAATGACAAAAGAAAGAAGGGAGGGGAGAAAGAGACAGAGGTTTGAAAACCCCAACCTTTCAAGGACTCCTGAGAGATGCTAATGGCCTATGGCTCCACAGCCCCTTCCAAAGCTTTGCTGTTCTCATCTATAAAATAGCAGTCATCAAAGTGAGTAATTTCATGTGTGTGAAAATATCTTATGAACCCTAAGACATATTGTTGGTCTTTCTAGAACATTCTAGTTCCCTTACCACTTTTTTTGTACATAAATTCATTCCTCAAGCATTTAATACCCATATTATAACACAGATTTTAATGTCATACATTAGTGTTTAGAATATGCTAAAAACTATAGTTTGCTATAATTGGCCCTTTTTGACAGTATAAAGTAGACATTTTTTCTCCCCTTTCATTTCCATGTCTGTTTGAGAGCTCACAAAAATGAAGGGGCCTAAACCAAAGCCAATAAGAGGCAGATTCAGGACTGAGAGATAACCACTGGGCTTCAATATCAGTTCCTGCCCACCAGAGTCAGAATCTCCATAGCCATCTCTATAATTTGCACAAAGATGGGTATTTGGTTATGCTAAAATTTGTACCCTACCCTACATGTTAATAATGATGTCTTAACCTCTAGGATCTCAGAATGTGATCTTATTCAGAGACTGAGTCCTCATAGACCTCATTCCTTGTATTAATTTAATCAGATTTAAGTTGTAGTCCAACATGATTTTAGTATCCTCATGTTAAGGGGACACTTGACATAGTGACAAGCATTGACAGATAGAAGATGAAAGAAAATAACAATTTATAGCCCAAAGCCTGAGGCAGATCCTTCTCTAATGAGTCTTAGAAAAATACCAACCCTATAAGCTTCTTGATTCCATACTTCCGGCCTCTAGAACCAGAAGAGAATGCAGGTGTTTGTTTCAGCAACCCAGTGGTAGTGCTTTGTGATAACATCTTTAGGAAACAAATACATAATACTGCCTTCTTTTATCCATAAACAACAGAAGAAACAGAGATAGACTTGTCTTGCTCATGTTGAAAAATACATAGCCCCAGGCCATGCTGAGATCGCCTTCCCTGTGGTGGCTGGAAAGCTTTGGGGACAAGCTCATTTTTCAGCTTTGCTCACTGCTGTGTCCCAAGCACTCATCTCAAAGTAGCACTTACTCAGTGAAAGAATACATTAGCTTTCCTTTTCCTAACCACCCAAGGTATCACAACTATGGTTAAAATATATCGTGTTGGAGTAAGAGTCCCAACCGTCGCATAGCTCACAGGGGTTGTCACAACGAAGAACAGTAGACTCTGTATCCATAAACCTTCCTAGTAAGACAAGTAATTATGAGCAAGTCTCCAACTAAACCTGGATATTTTGTTTTATGGATTCCAGGGTACAGAATGCCAAGATCCTAATTCTTTCCTGCCTGGAACCTGTTGACTTCTCTTCCTTTTTCTCTGGCTCCCTTGCAGCAATATCATCAGGTGGTCTTTTCTATCCAGAGTTCCCCCCACACACACACCTCTTCCTTTCCTTTCCTTTCCTTTCCTTTCCTTTCCTTTCCTTTCCTTTCCTTTCCTTTCCTTTCCTTTCCTTTCCTTTCCTTTCCTTTCCTTTCCTTTCCTTTCCTTTCCTTTCCTTTCCTTTCCTTTCCTTTCCTTTCCTTTCCCTCGTTCCCTCTTTCCCTCTTTCTTTCCCTCTTTCTTTCCCTCTTTCCCTCTTTCTTTCCCTCTTTCTTTTCCTCTTTCCCTCTTTCTTTCCCTCTTTCCCTCTCCCTTTCCCTCTCCCTTTCTCTTTCTTTCTTTCTTTCTTTCTTTCTTTCTTTCTTTCTTTCTTTCTTTCTTTCTTTCTTTCTTTCTTTCTTTCCTTCCTTCCTTCCTTCCTTCCTTCCTTCCTTCCTTCCTTCCTTCCTTCCTTCCTTCCTTTCTTCCTTATTTTCTTTCCTTTTTTTTTTTAAAGCAGGTTATTTCTCATTTTCTTAAACTAAACTCTAGAGTGTTCCTGGGTTCTGCGATTTTGTGTATGCTCACTCCTTTGGGAGGCTGATCCCCTCTACTGTCTTTAAATACTATCTAAGTGTTGACAATACTCAAATTGGTATCTTCTGCCTAGATTTCTGTGCTGAATTAGACATTTCTATATCTAAAAACCGGCTTAACATATCCACTCAGATATCTAGTATATATGTCAAAGTCAATATGTTCAAAACTGAACTCTTAGTTTCTCCTCTCACCCCCAACAAAATATAGCTCCATCTGAATTCTCCACATTAATGA
The DNA here is from genome assembly GCF_978045245.1 of Mus caroli. Taxonomy (NCBI): domain Eukaryota; kingdom Metazoa; phylum Chordata; class Mammalia; order Rodentia; family Muridae; genus Mus; species Mus caroli. The sequence continues at coordinate 51,698,684 of NW_028227261.1, read as the reverse complement.
AGAGTTTTATTCCTGCTTTCACCCTAGAATCTGGCTTGACTCCTCTCCTTCTTTCACACCTAACATTCAGCTAATCCTGCAGTGTTAACTCTTTTTGCCTGGATGATGGCACTGGGCTTCTTCACTGGCCTTTCTGAACCTGCTCATGGACAAGGACGCACTAATGCAAAGGCTGGTGACTTGGCAGAGAGCAGAACTGAAAGCCATGCCTCGTGAAGGAGTACAGGAGATCCAGTGGTGATCTCAGCATCACATTTGCCAACTCTGGCAAGTCACTTTGGCCTCTTCCTATACTGATGTCTATGGATGAAAAAGGGGTCTGGAATATGTATGTATTTCCTAAGGATGTTATCCCAAAGCTCTACCACCTGGGTGGCTGAAACAAAACCCACACATTCCCTCATGATTCTAGAAGCCAGAAGTGTGACATGGAGAAGATGGCAGTGTTGGTTTCTTTTAAGACCCAGGAGAGAGGGAACTGCCCCAGGTTTGGGCCTGTAAATTGTCACTATCTTTTGTCTTCTATCTGTGCACATCGGATTCTTTGTCTTTCACCCTGGGACAGTCCCTTCTGATTACACTTTTATTTGGGCTAACCCTGTCTAGGAATATAAGTCTAATCACAAAGTTTCCCAAACAGCCTTGACACATGAACTGCTTTCTGCCCTCTGACTGCATGCCTGTTATTTCCCCATTCGCTGGATTGATTTCTTTTTATTCATAATATTTATGATCATGTCCATTAACAAAAGTGTTCAGCAGACACAAGGTTTTTCTGATTGAACAGTCCTAGTTGAATTCTTTGTCTAACTAAATTCTATACTATCTCTAGTCTAGATCTTCCCAAAAGAGTAATAACTATATGTCACATTGCCTAGCTGGGCATTAACACGTTGTCTTCATTTGCATTGACTTTCTCTTAGGAGAAGACTAATCCCCCTGGTGTGTTGCAAGTGCTTTTGTGCCTCTTGTGTCTTTTGATCAAACTTTGTCAGCAAGAATCTAACCTCATTCATATAATCACAGGTAGGTAAAGATGCTACAGTCCCTTCTGTACTTTATCATCTGTCTCTACACCATCGGATTCTTCATGGCCTCATTAAAATAGGATCACTGTCAACCTTTCATCACCTGGCTCTCCCAGTTGTCTGGCTTGTATGAAGCACCTCACTGGCTTCTTGTGTCTAAAGGCTTTCTGGATGAAGCTCCAAACAGGAGAGAAAGAATTTTTTTACCTGGCCCCTTCCCTGTGAGATCACTCTGGGTTGGGCTGGCTTTGGCCCAGATACCACGAGAACTTGTTCTCATCCAGGTGTTCTCCTTTCTCTTCACTTCTGGCACGGAGGGTGCCAGGATGTACCTCTTAAGCCTCTGTTCCCCAGCCTACACCTTTGTAATCAATAATACTATTAACTGAATGTGCCATCAGTTTGTTGGGACCCAGGTACACATATCTATCAGTTGAACTATAAGTGTCCTCTTGAAATAGTATATTTAACCTGTAGTCATCAGGATGGATATATTCTCTTCCTTATCACAAATGAGCCTTTTCCTCTTCAGGACTGCACAACTGAAACAAGACAAAGTCTATCTTGAAGATAAGCTTCTAGGCCAACACGGCTCCCCTACTATCTATCATATCTTATGCATTTTTAGGTATTGATGTGTTGATCCAGGAGTTTCAAACTCATGGACTTACCTGGGATTATAGTTCAGCAGAGAAACACATGTGTAGCAACACATAGCACTGAGTTCAACCCCTGGCACTTCAAACACTTTGACTCCAGTCTTAGCCTGCCTCCAACTCCTAAGAAACTAGGACTGCAGATATTCACTCTGTGCCTGGATCTCAGGTATTTCAAAACCAGACTCATATGACTGATAGAAAAATATTTGTTCCTATTCTTTCTTCTTCACAGTAATGCATATCTTCTTTGAGCCCCTTTTGTCTCATTTTGGTTAACCCAATGTCTTAGATTTCAGTGAAGCTCTTGGTGTAGCACAGCATGTAATTTGCTGTCGGATAATTTTCTCATCAGACGGAGTTGCTCAGGAGCTAATTTGGGCTGTATCCTCTATTTCAGCCTTTTGTCTCAGTTGTAAAAAGCACATCATATTGTTTTAATCTGTACTTTTCCCTATCAGACTTTTCCTCCTCACTGAAAGTGAGACTTTCTAAAATACCACTCCATGCTCATAGCCATCGGCTAAAAGACACGGGTAGAAAATGATTCCACAATTAGAAAATACTCACCATTTTCCACATTGGAGGGACCTTTCCATGATCTTGGTTTTTGGCTTCACTGACAGTTACTGTATAAAGCATTTGATGAAATCAGTGCAACTTGGTTCTCTTCAGGTTTCCAGCCTTCTGAGCTCGGATTCAAGTTCACACTAAGACAGGTGAATGAAGTTACTAACAGGAGTAGTTCTCAAGGTGGAATCAAGGAGGTTAAGTCAGGAGGTGGAGAACTGGCATGTTGCCTGTCAGAGTATAACCTGGAGGTGGAAACAGAAGAGACTGTGTGTCTCAAGGTAAAAAACATGAAAAGTATTTTCAAACAGAGAAGACAGTGGGAAAATGAGTTGTGAATAGAATCTATGATTAATCCAGAAACAAGTTTATGAACACAGGTACCAGGACTCTGCAAGGAAAGCCTTCATGGTATGATCCCAACAAGGCAAGACCAAAGTGGAAAGTAGGTTTGGGGCTATAGCCTGCCTGAGCCCCAGGGTAATGTTAACTAAGGGGACAACACTCTCTGTCCTATTCATCACCTGAAACTCTTGTAATGATAAGGTTGAGATACAAATGTGAAGACATAAGCAAATATCTAGCAGGTACTTCACCATAGAACTAAGGTCATGTATCAAGGCAGTCAGCATCAGATTAACCATGGATTCCATCTCCACTAGGGATGCATTACCCTGGAGAAAACTATACACAAAGAAATATAAGAAAAACATCAACAAACTGCAGACTTAAAGAAGCCATTATATATCTGGGTTTTAAGGATGACAAGAACCATATCCTCAAACAAAGATGCTTGACCTCAGCAATCGCTTCTTTTGTAATTCCATTTAGCCAGGTATCTATTGTAGCTCAGCTTTTTCTTTGGGGCTAAAACATAGCCACTGTGGCTTCCAGGCTACCTATTCCTAGAGCTACCACCTACCTAAAAGAAATATCCTTCTTTAATAAGTTCTGTTTCAAAAATTCATGAGAGAAATTATATTGGCATGGATTCTATGTCTAGTCTATGACCAGGGAATGATACTCTTTGATTAACACGTCCTCACATTGGGTAAGGGAAGAGGCTGTTCTTTTTTTTTTTTAAAAAAACAAAAACCCATAAGTTTATTTTGTATTTAAATCAACTACTTTAAAAGGAAATTAATGTTACAATAATGGGGGAAAACATCAGTTGTGAAGAAAGTATTGGCAAAAATTTGGATGTAATAATATAGTGGTAAAATAAACAGGAACAGATTTTAAAGTTTTTTTAAAGATTTATTATTAATTATATGGAAGTACACTGTAGCTATTTTCAGACACACCAGAAGAGGGTATCAGATCTCGTTACATATGGTTGTAAGCCACCATGTAGTTGCTGGGATTTGAACTCAGGACTTTCGGAAGAACACTCGGTGCTCTTAACCACGGAGCCATCTCTCCAGCCTCCGATTTTAAAGTTTTAAGAAGAAATTATGAACTAACCAAAGTAATTGAGTAAAACAACCAATACACAACTTTCTTTTTGCATTGATTAGGATAATTGGCTAGAATAACATTTTGATTCTGTAATAACATTTTATGTGGTTAAAGGCTACTTAAGGCTGCCTGTGCATGACAATCATTTTGTGCCTTGTGAATCTTAAGGGCTTCACATTAGGAAACCATGGTGTTATCCAGTCTCTTCTGTCTTATAGATGAGGAAGCAAAGGTCCAGACCTGGCTGCTCCCACATTACAACAAAGCTGGGTATGCAACTGGCTTTCTATCCTACTTCACGAGGCTTCCTTGGCATTTTGGAATAACGTTGAAGAGGCACGTCTCTCCTACCATGCCTCCGACAAGCTAGCCAAAGTTAGCTGCTACTGATGCCGCTTTTAGACTCTGGACACTCTCCCCACTTTCATAGTACTCCCAAGCAGTGACTTTGTCAAACAAACAGGAAAACAGCCAGGAACAACACAAGTATGTAACTGTGTTAGCCAGCTTTGTCGTATTATGACAGAATGCCTGACATAATAAAGCTTTGAGGGGGAAAGGTTTGTTTCATTTATACTTTAAGAAATTTCAGTCCTTGCTTAGTTGATCCTATTGCCTTTGGCCCTGTGGTGAGGCAATACAGCTCAGTAGGAGTTATACTAGATAAAGCTGCTCATTGCATGCAGCCTAGAAGCAAGAGGGGAGACATGCAGAGAGACCAGGGTTCCACTGTCCCCTTCAAGGGGTCACTCTCAATGCCTAACATCATCCCAGGAAGGCCCACCTCTTAAGCTTCTGCTACCTCCCAGAAGCATCATGGACCAAGGACCAAGTCTCTAGGACATGCCATAGCCAAACTGTAACAGTAACCATGTCTCACGAAAGCAGCATGGAGACTTCTTACAGCTGACTTCCTGTCTGTCTTTCTCCCCTCAAACAATGTCCAGGAGAAAAGAGGTATCATGACTCACGGAAAAAGGCAGGGCAGTCCCGAGGGACACATGGACTTTGGAGTTAGTCTGGTTTTCTTGGAATTGTGATTCTTTGTTTTTCTATCTATGTGGCTACAAAAAAAGCTGTCTCCGTTCTGCGTGTTCTCCCACGTGTAAAGCGAGACAAGCACTGGGTTGCAGTAGTTCCTTAGGATTGTTGTATGGAGAAGATTTATAAGTATGTAATATTATTAGAGTCTGCTTTCTATTGTTGTGATAAAACATTCTGACCAAAAGCAGCTTGGGGAGGAAAGTTTTGTTCGGTTTACATATCCCAATCAAAGCCCATCACTGATGGAAGCCAAGGTAGGAATTCAAGACAGGAACCTGAAGCAGAGGCCAGAGAAGGGCGCTGCTTACTGGCTTGCTCAGTCTGCTTTCTTTTTTTATTATTTTTTATTTTTAATATTTTTTATTACATATTTTCCTCAATTACATTTCCAATGCTATCCCAAAAGTCCTCCATACCGCCCCCCACTTCCCTACCCACCCATTCCCATTCTTTTGGCCCTGGCATTCCCCTATATTGGGGCATATAAAGTTTGCAAGTTCAGTGGGCCTCTCTTTCCAGTGATGGCCGACTAGGCCATCTTTCGATACATATGCAGCTAGAGACAAGAGCTCCGGGGTACTGGTTAGTTCATCCTGTTGTTCCAACTATAGGGTTGCAGATCCCTTTAGCTCCTTGGGTACTTTCTCTAGCTTCTCCATTGGGAGCCCTGTGATATATCCAATAGCTGACTGTGAGCATCCACTCCTGTGTTTGCTAGGCCCCGGCGTAGTCTCACAAGAGACAGCTATATTTGGGTCCTTTCAGCAAAATCTTGCTAGTGTATGCAATGGTGTCAGCATTTGGAGGCTGATTATGGGATGGATCCCTGGATATGGCAGTCTCTAGATGGTCCATCCTTTCATCACAGCTTGAAACTTTAACTCTGTAACTCCTTCCATGGGTGTTTTGTTCCCAATTCTAAGAAGGGGCATATTGTCCACACTTTGGTCTTCATTCTTCTTGAGTTTCATGCGTTTAGCAAATTGTATCTTATATCTTGGGTATCCTAAGTTTTGGGCTAATATCCACTTATCAGTGAATACATATTGTGTGAGTTCCTTTGTGATTGTGTTACCTCACTCAAGATGATGCCCTCCAGGTCCATCCATTTGGCTAGGAATTTCATAAATTCATTCTTTTTAATAGCTGAGTAGTACTCCATTGTGTAAATGTACCATAATTTCTGTATCCATTCCTCTGTTGAGGGGCATCTGGGTTCTTTCCAGCTTCTGGCTATTATAAATAGGGCTGCTATGAACATAGTGGAGCATGTGTCCTTCTTACCGGTTGGGACATCTTATGGATATATGCCCAGGAGAGGTATTGCTGGATCCTCTGGTAGTACTATGTCCAGTTTTCTGAGGAACCACCAGACTGATTTCCAGAGTGGTTGTACAAGCTTGCAATCTCACCAACAATGGAGGAGTGTTGAGGCTGTTCTTTATTTGTAGAGTAAAAATTATTGAAAGGAACAAAATTAGATAATCACTACAGGGATCTAATTATCACTGCATCATTCATATATATATATATATATATATATGCATGAATAAATGCATACATTCCTCTGTTTTAAAGAATATCCCTATTGCATGAGTGCATGATGACTAGGTTGGTAGGTGTTCCAGCACAGGTCAGAGGAGAGCTTTGTAGAGTTGGTTGTACCTTCCACATTTATGTGTATTCCAAAGATTAGACTCAGGCTTCTAGGTTTGTTGGAAAGTGCTTCACCCACTGTGCCATCTAATCACCCACTCTCTCCTCTTCTTTTTTAAGAGTTTCTCACTGAGCAGTCTGTGCTGGTCTCAAATTCCTGATTGTCCTCCTTCACATGATAGATGCTGAGATTATAGATATATACCGTGCCATACCCAGCCCTAAGCTATGTTTTTGAGACTAAGGCATCTGGACCTTTTAGTATGGACTTGTTCTCCGCCCTTTGGAAGAATACCAAGAACAGGACTGGTAGTGAATTAATTAGGGTCCTGGGAGGGAACAGATGGTATACTCAGAAGGATGCTTTAGAGAAAGAACTATTTAAAGACATGTAAGAAGGGTTAAGAACAGACATAAAAGGTTGTCAGATATCTACAGATTGCTGTCAGTGGGCAGTCGTTTTTGTTCTTTGCCCTGAAAGAACAGAGTGGGTATCTGAACCCACTGGGTCATGTAACCATAGAGGAAGGCCAGCAGAGGATCCAGGGCCTTAAGTGCAGGAACCCATTCATTCCCAATAGGGGGTAAGGAGATAGGAGAACAGTAGCCTTTATTGTCTCCTATATTTCCCATTTCATGCTATGCCTCTCTTTGTCCAATCCAGGCCAGAAGTCAGAATTCTAAAACTTATCTTGGTTCATTTCTAAACAGTTGTATAACTACTATACAAAGCAGCGGAATAAAGGGTGTGAGTGAAGTTGAGGGAGGGTTTGCATGGAGCCTTATACAAGTCAGTCAAGCACAAGCTTATTTAGAGTCAGTCCTGTGAAATGGGATGGCTTATGAGAGTCATAGAACTTGAGGACTAGAAGACCCTTAGGATCGCTCAGACAAGATTCACAGACTTCTTCCCATCTAGGCACTGGGTTTATTTGGTGGCTAGCATGGTGCTATTGAAGAAAACCAGTACAAGTAAAGTATAAACAGACAAGGGCCATAAGTGTATGCTAGTATTTTTTTCATGTTACCTAATCTCTCCCATGGAATGAATTTATTAACCTCTCTTCAAATGATTTGATTCATAGACTTATCTGAAAAGCCTAGAATCCTCATTTTTCAGATGAAGAGGTTGGACTTGGAAAAGGAAGGCATGGATGGAATTCTATCTGAACAGATACAAATAGATGTTTACAGACCAGAGAACCATGTGCTTGCATAGGTGGGGCTGCCTCACACACTGGAGTGAATTATTTGAATGAGAGCTATGAGAGGATTCCATGTGTTCTATGTGGGCCCAGGAGATGAAACTAGAACAACACAAGACTAATCAAATTAAGGTAAGTGTAAGTCTGTATTTGTTGAGTCACTTCCCAAATGGTCTCATTGCCTCTGTCCATTGAGATTTCTTTCCCATCGGTATGGACAGATGGTCAGTCTACCGCACAGAACCATCTCATCGTAAAGGCAGCATTGAGGTCAACCTTCCCAGTCCTCCTGCTCTGAGTTGAAGAGACATTGGGTTGAATTAAGAGGATGGTATGAGTCTTCTTTGGAATTTTTTTTTTAAAGACAATAGATTGTCTTTAACCTGATTTGATTTAATTTCTATAGGACAGAGGCAAGGTGGGGGATTTATTTTAACCCTATCTTAGAATCACAAGCCTTCCTGTCTTGAAGAAGCTAGTATGCTTGCCTAGCTCCTCTTTGCGTTTTCTACCACAGGCTCTCTCCATCTGCTCCTTTAGGGTCCCCTCTTCCTTGCCATGTGTCACACTCAGTGACACCTCCACATGAGTTCTTGGCATTGTTAGTGAGGAGACTAGATTTTCTGCTGTAAGAGAGAGAAGCAGGAGAGAACTGGGGCTGTGGGATCTTCTGGATCCAGAGTATCCATGCCCAGTGCTTCTAAACGCTGACCCCATTGCATACACTAGCAAGATTTTGCTGAAAGGACCCAAATATAGCTGTCTCTTGTGAGACGATGCCGGGTCCTAGCAAACACAAGAGTGGATGCTCACAGTCAGCTATTGGATATATCACAGGGCTCCCAATGCAGAAGCTAGAGAAAGTACCCAAGGAGCTAAAGGGATCTGCAACCCTATTGTTGGAACAACATGATGTACTAACCAGAACCCCGGAGCTCTTGACTCTAGCTGCATATGTATCGAAAGATGGCCTAGTCGGCCATCACTGGAAAGAGAGGCCCATTGGACTTGCAAACTTTATATGCCCCAATATAGGGGAATGCCAGGGCCAAAAGAATGGGAATGGGTGGGTAGGGAATTGGGGGGCGCTATGGGGGACTTTTGGGATAGCATTGGAAATGTAATTGAGGAAAATATGTAATAAAAATATTAAAAATTATAAAAAAAAGAAACACACACACACACACACACACACAAAAGAACCCAGCTTCTATGCTCCAGCATCTCCACCCCTTTCTTCTCTCTCTCTCTCTCTCTGACTCTGCTCCTCCCCTCTCCCCTATCCCCATCCTCAGCAGGAGGAAAAAGACATGCAGAACAAATACCTTGGATTTGAGATGTGATAGATCACCATTTTCCATATCTTATTTCTGAAACTTTGCCTGGAGCAAAGAGGGCTGGGCAGTGTAGCTTCTAGCTGGTTGGTCAACTACTCTGTTAAAGTGCATAGAGCCTGGAAGAACAGATGAATAAACCAAACAGAGGGGGAGTAAATGAATAGATGAAACCAGGGAGCATTCTTGGAGGCCTCATTTGCCTTCTGAAAAGCCACATCTTTCACATACTGGTTTAAAGCCACCTATATTCTTTAACACGGCCTTTGACATCCTAAGAAGATTCAGTTCATGCTGTCATAGGTAAATGCAAGGACTACCTACATGAAGAGTTGGTTCGGGTGCCCCCACCACTGTCTTGTCTTTGTCATTTCCCCTGCTCAGCAAAGAGGAAAACTAAGATGCTATACGCTTAGGTTTATTGAACACCTACTGTGCTGCTTGGGTGATGGGTATTAGCTCATTTGCTCCCTGCAGTTGGCCCACAAATTAGGAGGTGCTATTGTCCACTTTCCATATGGAAAAGTAAAAAGCCAGTGATGTCACTTTTCAGAGCTCTGCAGCTAAGAAGTGCCACATCTAGAATGCAATCATAAAACTGTCTGGCCCCGAGGTTTTATGGCTCCTTTCTTCACAGAGCAACTTCTCTGTAAAGAGCTTTGTAATAGGAAGTTTCATAGAACTGAAACAACTGGGTAATTCGGTGTTGATACATTGGTCAGACTGGTAATTTGAATAAGATAGACGAGGCACAAAATTATAGTCATCTCGTCCATTGTGCTAATTTAATTTTCCAGGTGAATGTATGCTTCTTTGTGAATTAGGTGCCTCCTCCTCCTGGGTCTATTTTAAGAAAGTACTAGAGAAAACATATCCTTCCCTATGTCACCCCATGTCCCCCCTGCCACCAACCCTCATTTTCTTCCTGCCATGATTCCTTCCATGATTTTCTCTTGAGGAAAAGAAGCAGATTGAAAACTGTGGTTATATATGTACCCATTAAAATAGATGTTCTGCCTATAAAAATGAACTTGTGCCGGGGTCTAATAAATTACATTATAATGTGCCCGTTCTCTAGTCTGCAGGGGAATCGCTGTGACGCTCCTGATCACAGCAGCATGAGTCTGAGCTGTTCTGTCACTAGCTCCTTACCTGGCCCAGCTGAGGATTTAATAGACATTCACACCAGAAAGCAAGGTGCCGAATATGAGCATGTCTTGCCCTCAGGAAGATGAGTCTATAGAACAAATCAGGGAGTCTAACAACTGCTGTGCCCAATTTATCTGATGGCTTATGTGTATGGAAGGTGCTACTGGTTCAAAAGAGATTTGACTCTGAAATGAGGAGGGAAAAGAATGTCTGTGCTGAGTTTTGAAATAAGAGATAATCGGATGAGGTGGGTAGCATTGTAGACAGAGAGAACATAAAATACAAAAACACAGAGAGATGAAACAAATCCTGTGTTCTAGGGACTATAGGCAGATGAAACAGTTTGCAATGTGAACTAATGCCTTTAACTTAAAAACCTTGTGTGATGTATGACGGAGTCAGGGCCTCCATGAGCTTAGTGAAACTGTAGAGAGGCCTCTAGCAGGGAGAGATTGAGGATGGATCCCCTGATAGCAAGAACTGGCTGTAGACATGACACATTCCATGTTTCTTCAGCTCAAAGTATAAGACTCAGAACAAAGGAAGATGTCCCTGGAGAGGTAGCTGTAGAGGGTCTTGGATAGGAACTTTACAGAGCAGAGGAATAGGTAACTAGTTTGGAATCTGCCCTGTCTCGCTGCTGATGGTAAAAAGCAATCACCAGAACTACGTTTCTTGTAGGTTTCCATGTGCCAGTCAGTCTGAGACATCCCTTAAACCTTCCTAATGCTTCAGCCCTTTAAGACAGTTCTTAGGTTATAGTGACCACCAACCAGAAAATTATTTTTATTGGTACATCATGACTATAATTTTGCTCTGTTATGAATTGTAATGTAAAGATATGATACATAGAATATCTGATATGCAACCTCAAAGGGGTTATAACCCACAGCTTGAGAATTGAATCAAACTAGTATTTTTCATCTAGGAACCTTTTTTCCTTACATGGAACATTTGCCAATATTCAGAATTACTTAGGTCATCATGGCTGGAGTAATGGGCATATAAAACATATATACAAAGATGCTTTTACACACCCAGAGAGCACAGGTAGATACTCAAAAAGGAATATCTTTCCAGGATGTCAATGGTGCAGAAGCTTTGGGACAATGAAATATCCTGGCTGAATGTTGGAGGAACTTGGTGGGCTGTTGGCAGTGCTTAATTCTGGTCATGGGTCTATGGGAATTTCCTGAAATTTGAGTAAGTCTCTGAATCTTAGGACTGTCCTTGCTCTACAGAGTAGTCTGCTGGGCACATGCTTTCTAAGCCTGCAGCGATGAGGTCAAATTTCTACTCATCCCTCTACCAGTCCTGGGACAATCCTTCTCTATGCTTTTGATTTATTATTTTGTATAAGAGATAATGGTATCTACTTCAGAAAAGTAGGAGTTATTGGGGATACCCATGCAAACCAAGACACATAGCAAATGGTGCACAGACAATGTTTAATAACCATCATTGCCAGGACACCATGACCATGACTAGAGAGTCAAGTCTTGAGGATGGCCTCTAAGATGCTTTCCAACTCCTTCATTTGCTTTCTCTGTGTACAAATGCACACTTGATATGCTTTAAGAGAGAAGTAACTAGGCATGTGTGTCATACAGGGTTCTTGGAGGAAGCCTAGACTGGGAAACTTGGGGAAATTTTATCAGGAGTTCTGAATGTATAAATGGAGTTAGACAAACCAAGAGTAGCGAGGGCTCTTGGAATGTTTGCCTACACCCGGCAAGGCAAGGAGAGAGGTCATTATCAAAGTTTAGCAATAGCCAGCTCTATATAACAGGCCAAATAGTTGTGAGCCTTGTGAATAGCTAGGGAATGCCCATCAGGTTTTACCCTCTTCTTGTACCATTTCTTTTATGGATACTCATACTCTGGTTCTCTGAACCCAAGAGGAAGCCAGAGGGAAAAGCTATAAATCAACCCTTCTGATAGACCAGGAGGGGAAGTCAATCTGAGGACAGAGAAAGTATTGATACTAGTACAGTTTGAGTTTCTAAAGTAGCCACCTGAGGGGTTGGGAATCATGACTTTCCATCAGAGTCAACATATTAATAAGTGTCTCTTTTCAGAGGACAGTAAGCTCCATACACATATCTTTTTATACCATCTTAAGATCATCTTCACAGCCACACCTAGACCCTAGATGAAACACGTCTTCATCCTGATAAAGGTGCATGACTAAGAAGGGAAATAAGGGCTGTCCATGTTGCCAGACAGAAATGGCCCAGCCTTGGTAGGGAATCTGAATAACTGGATGGAACAGTGGTAATGGGAGCCTCAGTTCTGCCTTTGTTACTTGCTAGTTCTGTGACCTCAGGGACTCAGTTTCTTTACATGTTCCCTGGGGTATATAATATACCTATTCAGTAGCACTATCTGGCTTACAGACTTCTTTAAGGGTTCTATGCAATGAGAAGAAATCTGGTACTCACTAACAGTGCTGTCGATTTATTATTGATCTGATGAGCTGCTCCTGGGTGCCGACTATGTGCTGGACCTTGAAGTAAAATCAATGCAACTAAGGCGAGATCCATAACTCTAAGGAAATCCCAATAAAGAATGGGGTTACTTGCAGGGGTTGATAGGATGGTTTTAAAGGTTATATTAACCCTTTGAAATGGAAGACAGAGTTTGTAGATGTATAGGTTTGGGTATGCATTTTTTAAAAAAATATATTCATTAGATTCTCCAGGATATTGAGGAACTTTTAAATTGAGGAATCCTTGAGATGGAAAAATTATAGATGGACCCAGTAAAACAGGTCTTCCAACCATAACACAGCACGAAGTGTTCAGCGTGAAGAACACACAATTGGAAACAGGACCCCATAGAAAGTAACCCTTCATGGATATATTTGGGTTAGGGAGAGAAATTTCATGAGGAGATATTGGTTCCATCGAAATACTTAACTTTCCAGTCCTCAGATACCAGATCTGGAGGTGTTAGCACTCAAGGAGCCAATTGACAACCCACCAGTGGTATGCCAGAATGGGAAGCCTAGGGTCACATTCTGTCTTTAGGTTTTATTATCTTATGGGGAGAGTATGTGAAGATGATCACAATGAAGGGATGATGGAGAGAGAACTGTGTGTGTGCATGTGTGTGTGTGTGTGCGTGTGCGTGTGCATGTGCGTGTGTGTGTGTGTGTTTGCTTGCCCTTCCTGTGTGTGAGGTGCCACGGTTGAATGAGTAAGACACTTTTATAAGATGTGGGTGGGTGTGTGGATGACTGTCAGGAGACGGAGGAGATTATATCTTTTGAAATATCTTGCTGACCTCAAAGGTGTGTACCTCTTCAAAGGCTGTTTTAACTAACACACATAGGTATCATTAGACCCTTCTACATCATTCTGATAGCCTTAACTTTCACCAAGATTGGGAACCAAGGAAGAGTCTCTTTTGGAGTTCTTGAAGATTCCCATAGGGATCAATGATAAATACTAACTTTAACATTTCTTTACCTAGGAAATCTCAAGGGGAAAGTGACACTGATTTTCCATCCATCAGATATTTCTTAAGCACATATGTAGAAGAAACTGAACATACATGATAGATACAGGGGTGGGTAAAGGGGGAGAGGAAGTTTATCCTTATTGAATTGAAGGCATCTAATGTGCCTTAATCAGTATATCAGTTTCACAGGAGGCTATCATATTCATTTTACATTTACAGAATCAGGTTGGACAATTTGTCCAAGATTTAAAGTTGTGACCCCTGGAATGTCAGCTTTAGACTGAGGTGCAGTTATTTCAAACTGGGCTGTTTTCTGAATCTCTGCCCTCTGGCATTGTGTGGGAACATACCCATGAGAAGACACATCCTCTAATTGGTGCCCAGTGCAACCCAATGAAAGGAAGGGTAGGGATGCTGAAGAACCAGTCAGTGCTCACATTTTGCTGGAGGAACTGATATCTTAATCAAACCCTGGAAACTGGTTAACATACACTGGCTGGAAGACAAGAAGGTGGGTTGGGGAAAACCTGTGAACATCTGTGTCAGTCTTGGTGTGGGGAAGGTTAAGGGCAATCGACCAAGTACTGTAATGGCTGTAGAATCTAAGCCCGGGAGAGTAGATAGGGAAGAATTATGAAGAATGTTACATGTGTTGTGTTCAATACAAACTTTAATGACATTAGGAAGCCCCCATCTCTTTTCATCAGCCTTAATCTTTTAACACAAAACACCCATTGGCCCTTTCTTCAATCCAACATGTCTCTCCATAAATCAGGAGAAAATTCCAGGTTTTCGCATGGCTCTCTTGTTACCAAGAGAATGTTGAATGTGATGGATGGTGGATTTCAGAGATGATACAACAGAACTGTCCTGCCTTTCTCATTTACAAAGCAATTTTTATCCATGTATCCTGTTCTTTACTTTGATCCTTCTGGCTGAGGTGGGAGGTTCCCACAGTCACTGCTGCTAAATTACTGGCTTTCTTACTGATGAACTTCCCTTATGATCCATGACTGTCCTTTCTGTTGCTACCAACTTTACTTATTATAGCTGTGTGATAAGCAGAGGCATATAGAAGGATGAGGGCTAGTGTGTCAGGATAGTGTGTCAGTGTGTTAGCCAGCAGAGCTGATGGAATGTTGGGTTTCAGCTCCATTGACCTGGTTGGCTCTTCCATCAGGATAGGAACTCCCCTGAGGGTGCCTTGTCGGACACCCTTCCATGCTGCACACGCCAGTCTACTTCACAGGAGGCCAGTAGCAACTGCTCAAATCGTAACTGCCGGTATTCATGCTGTCACAAACTTGAGTGTACCTGTGGATTTGGTTTTGCATTATATCTAACTCTTGCTTGATTTTTAAGCATGGATGATTCTTTTCTTCTTGTAATTCAAAATCTCCAGATCTTGTTTAGTATTTTGTATATGAGTAGAAACCACACAAGGTTGTAGACAGGCATCTGCTTTTTGGGTTGGTTCTGGAATTTGTGTGTGTGTGTTTTAGCTGTGTGGTCTCTAGCAAGTCACAGTATACTTTTGCTTGTTATCTCCTTACCACTATAATGGAGAAGGCAATGATTTTCAGCTTAGCATAGTTGTGAAATTAAGACATGATGCAGATAAAAGTATATCACTCAGTGCCTGATACTTTGTAGCTGCCTAGTGAATGAATGAACCAATCAATCAATCAATCAATCAATCAACCAGAATTGCAAACTGCTTGTAGTTTAATATATAATGAAATATTATATAGCTAGATTCAAGACACAATGTCCCAGCAAGATGAAAATGTCTCTATTACCAACCACAGTGGGCAGGCAGTGGAGATAGGTAGCCCCATAACCCCTCACTCATCTGAGTGATCTAAGTTGTCTTGCTGTAGTATTGAATAATGAGGACTGCAGAGCGTGTTTGCTTTTGTGGGAGAATGATGTTTGGAAGACATCTTTCCCACGGGAGTAGAACTTGATCTCTTAACTACACCAAGCAGCATTTTGTCACTGCTAGGTTCTGACACTTTCACTTTTAGGTACTGCTCCAGTTACATCTGCCCTACCTCTTCTCTGTAGAAAAGCTGCCCAAGAATTAGGACTTTACTCCTCCCTCTTTGAGTGTTATTTTGAGCTCAGTGCTGGACCTGGCTCATTACAACTGCTCAGTGATTTTTAAGTGACTAGATAATTGAAGATCATGTTCTCTAGAGTGGATGCTAAGTCAGCCTACAGCCCAGCTTGTGAGGAATCCTACAACAGAGTGTGTCAAGAGAAACATGGGTCCTCTCTTCATGCTTCACAAAGCTGCCCAGAGGGTCATGAAAGCCAAGTAGCTCTCCCATTACTGTCTGCACGTTGAACCTTTGAGTAACATCTATTCATTCTATTGCCCAAGCAGGTCAAAGAGAGGTGCATGTAGGCAGGGATGGGAGAGGGGAGGGTGCTCTCTAAATACATAACATTTTACAGGCAAGAAAGCTAAGGCTTCAGATGGCTTAGGCACATGCCCAAAATTGCTTGCCCTGTTACTGCATCACGGAGATCACTACAAACACATTGTGTCCTTGTTATGACTCCTTAGTGTTTATATATAGGCCCGTGTAGGCACACTCACACGTAGAAGCATCCTCAACATCTTTTAGCACTGTACCTAGTACACAGGAGAGGGTGGACCACAATCAAAATAATGGCAGATTAGAGTGATCTTCTCTTTGTAATTTCTCTATGGTTTCATCCGTGAACACATTTAGCCTCGGAATGGCTGTTGGAGGCACTGTGGTGACTAATATCCTCTTTTTTTTGATTTTTAATATTTTTATTACATATTTTCCTCAATTACATTTCCAATGCTATCCCAAAAGTCCCCCATAGCGCCCCCCACTTCCCTACCCACCCATTCCCATTCTTTTGGCCCTGGCATTCCCCTATATTGGGGCATATAAAGTTTGCAAGTCCAATGGGCCTCTCTTTCCATTGATGGCCGACTAGGCCATCTTTCGATACATATGCAGCTAGAGACAAGAGCTCCGGGGTTCTGGTTAGTACATCATGTTGTTCCAACAATAGGGTTGCTGATCCCTTTAGCTCCTTGGGTACTTTCTCTAGCTTCTCCATTGGGAGCCCTGTGATACATCCAATAACTGACTGTGAACATCCACTCCTGTGTTTCCTAGGCCCCGGCATCTTCTCACAAGAGACAGCTATATTTGGGTCCTTTCAGCAAAATCTTGCTAGTGTATGCAATGGTGTCAGCGTTTAGAAGCTGATTATGGGATGGATCCCTGGATACGGCAGTCTCTAAATGGTCCATTCTTTCATCACAGCTACGAACTTTGTCTCTGTAACTCCTTCCCTGGGTGTTTTGTTCCCAATTCTAAGAAGGGGCACAGTGTCCACACTTTGGTCTTCATTCTTCTTGAGTTTCATGCGTTTAGCAAATTGTATCTTATATCTTGGGTTTCCTAAGTTTTGGGCTAATATCCACTTATCAGTGAATACATATTGTGTGAGTTCTTTTGTGATTGTGTTACTTCACTCAAGATGATGCCCTCCAGGTCCATCCATTTGGCTAGGAATTTCATAAATTCATTCTTTTTAATAGCTGAGTAGTACTCCATTGTGTAAATGTACCATAATTTCTGTATCCATTCCTCTGTTGAGGGGCATCTGGGTTCTTTCCAGCTTCTGGCTATTATAAATAGGGCTGCTATGAACATAGTGGAGCATGTGTCCTTTTTACCGGTTGGGACATTTTCTGGATATATGCCCAGGAGAGGTATTGCTGGATCCTCCGGTAGTACTATGTCCAATTTTCTGAGGAACCGCCAGACTGATTTCCAGAGTGGTTGTACAAGCTTGCAATCCCACCAACAATGGAGGAGTGTTCCTCTTTCTCCACATCCTCGCCAGCATCTGCTGTCACCTGAATTTTTGATCTTAGCCATTCTGACTGTTGTGAGGTGGAATCACAGGGTTGTTTTGATTTGCATTTCCCTGATGATTAAGGATGGTGAACATTTTTTCAGGTGCTTCTCTGCCATTCGGTATTCCTCAGGTGAGAATTCTTTGTTCAGTTCTGAGCCCCATTTTTTAATGGGGTTATTTGACTTTCTGGAGTCCACCTTCTTGAGTTCTTTATATATATTGGATATTAGTCCCTTATCTGATTTAGGATAGGTGAAGATCCTTTCCCAATCTGTTGGTGGTTTTTTTGTCTTATTGATGGTGTCTTTAGCCTTGCAGAAGCTTTGTAGTTTCATGAGGTCCCACTTGTCAATTCTTGATCTTACAGCACAAGCCATTACTGTTCTATTCAGGAATTTTTCCCCTGTGCCCATATCTTCAAGGCTTTTCCCCACTTTCTCCTCTATAAGTTTCAGTGTCTCTGGTTTTATGTGAAGTTCCTTGATCCACTTAGACTTGACCTTAGTACAAGGAGATAGGAATGGATCGATTCGCATTCTTCTACATGTTAACAACCAGTTGTGCCAGCACCATTTGTTGAAAATGCTGTCTTTCTTCCACTGGATGTTTTTAGCTCCCTTGTCGAAGATCAAGTGACCATAGGTGTGTGGGTTCATTTCTGGGTCTTCAATTCTATTCCATTGGTCTATTTGTCTGTCACTATACCAGTACCATGCAGTTTTTATCACAATTGCTCTGTAGTAGAACTTTAGGTCCGGCATGGTGATTCCACCAGAGGTTCTTTTATCCTTGAGAAGAGTTTTTGCTATCCTAGGTTTTTTGTTATTCCAGATGAATTTGCAGATTGCACTTTCTAATTCGTTGAAGAATTGATTTGGAATTTTGATGGGGATTGCATTGAATCTGTAGATTGCTTTTGGCAAGATAGCCATTTTTACAATGTTGATCCTGCCAATCCATGAGCATGGGAGATCTTTCCATCTTCTGAGATCTTCTAGAATTTCTTTCTTCAGAGACTTGAAGTTTTTATTATACAGATCTTTCACTTCCTTAGTTAGAGTCACGCCAAGATATTTTGTATTATTTGTGACTATTGAGAAGGGTGTTGTTTCCCTAATTTCTTTCTCAGCCTGTTTATTCTTTGTGTAGAGAAAGGCCATTGATTTGTTTGAGTTAATTTTATATCCAGCTACTTCACCGAAGCTGTTTATCAGGCTTAGGAGTTCTCTGGTGGGATTTTTAGGGTCACTTATATATACTATCATATCATCTGCAAAAAGTGATATTTTGACTTCATCTTTTCCAATTTGTATCCCTTTGATCTCCTTTTGTTGTCGAATTGCTCTGGCTCGGACTTCAAGTACAATGTTGAATAGGTATGGAGAAAGTGGACAGCCTTGTCTAGTCCCTGATTTTAGAGGGATTGCTTCAAGCTTCTCACCATTTACTTTGATGTTGGCTACTGGTTTGCTGTAGATTGCTTTTATCATGGAGAGATAATGTGTGAGTTTGGTTTTGTCGTGGAATACTTTGGTTTCTCCATCTATGTTAATTGAGAGTTTGGCTGGGTATAGTAGCCTGGGCTGGAATTTGTGTTCTTTTAGTGTCTGTATAACATCCGTCCAGGATCTTCTGGCTTTCATAGTCTCTGGTGAAAAATCTGGTGTAATTCTGATAGGCTTGCCTTTATATGTTACTTGGCCTTTTTCTCTTACTGCTTTTAGTATTCTATCAATATTTAGAGCATTTGTTGTTCTGATTATTATGTGTCGGGAGGTATTTCTTTTCTGGTCCAGTCTATTTGGAGTTCTGTAGGCTTCTTGTATGTTCATGGGCATCTCTTTCTTTAGATTTGGGAAGTTTTCTTCTATAATTTTGTTGAAGATGTTTGCTGGTCCTTTGAGTTGAAAATCTTCATTCTCATCCACTCCTATTATCCGTAGGTTTGGTCTTCTCATTGTGTCCTGTATTTCTTGGATGTTTTGAGTTAGGATCTTTTTGCATTTTACATTTTCCTTGATTGTTGTGCCGATGTTCTCTATGGAATCTTCTGCAACTGAGATTCTCTCTTCCATCTCTTGTATTCTGTTGCTGATGCTGGTATCTATGGTTCCAGATTTCTTTCCTAGGGTTTCTATCTCCAGTGTTGCCTCATTTTGGGTTTTCTTTATTGTGTCTACTTCCCTTTTTAGGTCTAGTATGGTTTTGTTCATTTCCATCATCTGTTTGGATGTGTTTTCCTGTTTTTCATTAAGGACTTCTACCTGTTTGATTAGGTTATCCTGTTTTTCTTTAAGGATTTGTAACTCTTTAGCAGTGCTCTCCTGCAATTCTTTAAGGGATTTTTGTGCTTCCTCTTTAATGTCTTCTACCTGTTTACCAGTGTTCCTTTGTATTTCTTTAAGTGTGTTATTAAAGTCCTTCTTGAAGTCCTCTACCATCATCAGGAGATATGCTTTTAGATCCGTGTCTAGCTTTTCCGGTGTGTTGGGGTGCCCTGGACTGGGCGAAGTGGGAGTGCTGGGTTCTGATGATGGTAGTGGTCTTGGTTTCTGTTAGTAAGATTATTACGTTTCCCTTTCGCCATCTGGTAATCTCTGGGGTTAGTTGTTGTCGTTGTCACTGTTTAAAGATTGGAGCAGAAGCTGTGTTCCACTCACCAGCAGTCTCAAAATCCTGTGGCGGGGGTCGTGGGTAGCTGGTGGTACCCCGGTGCTGGTCCAGCCGGAAGAGGCCTGTGGTCCTACTCAGGCCGGTTTTCTGCTTCCCTAACTAATGCAGTCTCAGGTCCCGCGAGCAATTGGATTGGAGCAGAAGCTGTGTTCCACTCACCAGAAGTCTTAAGATCCTGTGGCGGGTGTTGTGGGTAGCTGGCGAGTATCAGCCGACCCTGTGCCCTAGCTACCCTGGTGCTTTTCTGACCGGAAGAGGCTTGTGGCCCTATGTAGGCCGGATTTCTCCCTCCCCAACCAAAGCAGTCTCAGGTCCCGTGTGATTGGACTGGAGCAGAAGTTGTGTTCCACTCACCAGCAGTCTCAAAATCCTGTGGCGGGGGTCGTGGGTAGCTGGCGGGTGTCAGCCGACCCTGCGCTCTAGCTACCCTGGTGCTGATCTGGCCGGATGAGGCCTGTGGCCCTACTCAGGCCGGTTTCTGCTTCCCTAACTAATGCAGTCTCAGGTCCTGCGTGCAATTGGATTGGAGCAGAAGCTGTGTTCCACTCACCAGAAGTCTTAAGATCCTGTGGCGGGTGTTGTGGGTAGCTGGCAAGTGTCAGCCGACCCTGCGCCCTAGCTGCCCCGGTGCTTTTCTGACCGGAAGAGGCTTGTGGCCCTATGTAGGCCGGATTTCTCCCTCCCCAACCAAAGCAGTCTCAGGTCCCGTGTGATTGGACTGGAGCAGAAGTTGTGTTCCACTCACCAGCAGTCTCAAAATCCTGTGGCGGGGGTCGTGGGTAGCTGGCGGGTGTCAGCCGACCCTGCGCTCTAGCTACCCTGGTGCTGATCTGGCCGGATGAGGCCTGTGGCCCTACTCAGGCCGGTTTCTGCTTCCCTAACTAATGCAGTCTCAGGTCCTGCGTGCAATTGGATTGGAGCAGAAGCTGTGTTCCACTCACCAGAAGTCTTAAGATCCTGTGGCGGGTGTTGTGGGTAGCTGGCAAGTGTCAGCCGACCCTGCGCCCTAGCTGCCCCGGTGCTTTTCTGACCGGAAGAGGCTTGTGGCCCTATGTAGGCCGGATTTCTCCCTCCCCAACCAAAGCAGTCTCAGTTCCCGCGTGATTGGCGACTAATATCCTCTTTAACAGATAAGGAAACATGCTCAAGGAAGGATAAACTATGATGTTCTTACATTCCCTCGGGGTGGTACAACCTGAGCTCAGTTATCAGGGTTCTGGCCCTGCAGGACCCACCCCTGAACAGACAGAATGATACAGTCCAAACATTTCCTCCTACCCTATGGGCTGCATCCATCTCTAGAGTCAGGCTTTCTTATTAATGAGCTGTTGCTGGAAGCCCAGACTTGCACTTGAGTCCCAAGCTTCGGAAAAAGCGGTAGTATATTTTAATTATAGCCACTTGATAATCCTGGTGTGATGGGAGGGAGACAGTCCTATATCAAGTCTAAGAGTCTTGAAGGAAGGGATTGCTGGACATCCATGAATATTCATTGTTATGCTAAACCACAGGCTGCATTTCCCTTCATTCACTATAATGAGATGCTCTCTCCATCCTCTCTAGCTTTATAGCTGCTCAGTGGAAGCATAGAAGCATCGATTACCATTTGCTAGGGTTTCCTCCTGCCATCACGTGGGGATTTTGAAAGCCCAGGTGAATCACTAAAAAGATGAAAACCTGCCTGAAATCTGGCCAATAGTCCTCTCTTCCTCTGCTAGTGGCTTCTCTGACACTGTGGGACTGTGCACCTCATTGCTTCTTTGCCTTAGTTTCCAAAGTGGATGTGAGTGAAGGGGCGAGTTACTGGGATGGGATTCTGATATTCAAATAAAATCTCTGGAGCAGAGGCTAGTATTAGGGCCCTTTAGCAAGGCAGAACCTCAAAATTTACCTTGCTTCCACAAAATAAGAGTTTGCTCAGTGACCAGAAACTTAGGGTGTATGTTTGTAGGCTACGTACCAGGAGCATCAGGCTAGGAGAGAGGGTCTTAGCTGTAATCTGCTCTTCTCTGTCCCTGTGGTTGTGGACAAATCTCATAACCTTTGGACCACTCAGGCCTCTCCCAGTGGGTGAGAAGATAAAGTGTAGATATAATCGAATCTATTTCAGGGAGGTGAGATCTTCACAAATACAGAATAATAAAAAATAAAATGCATATCCTCTTTGAAATGTAAACAATGTTTTCTTGTGACAGTGACTTGTACAACAAATTAGGCACATGTCTTTGCACACCATGGTCCTAAATGATCAGAGATACAGAACCCTTGATGCAGGCCTTTCCTCTTCCTCTGCAACAAAACTCACAGTCTCTAGTGTTAGCAAAGGCTTAATGACAACCACTCAATAGTTCTCGAGTAGTTGAGGAAGGGATCGCCTATATTACACATTAGAATTTGAGGAAAGGGGTTGTTAGTCATGAATATTAATCGCTATGCTAAATTATGAGTTGTATGTCCTTCAAATTTTTCGAGTGCTAAGATAAGTGTACATTTAGCCTCTGATGGAGCTCTTGGTTCTGTGTAAATCCAACCTTCTCATCATTGCTATCATGGGATTGGACTTTGGTAAATAATGCTCATATCTTAAATGGTTGTGATACCACATTAGAGACACATAAAATTGACAGAGTTACTCATGGTCTGCTGTGAAGCTGGTACTGTTCATTTCTTCAGCCCATGTACTTTTCTGATGCAGTGCTATGGGTGGGACCAAGAAGGAAAGTTGCACAGCTTAGTCAAAGGTCAAAGGCCTCACCCTTCCCTACACATAGGGGTTCTCTTAGATTCACAGCTCTGTCCTTCCTACACCTGTGCCAGAGGATAATGATGTGCGAGGGGCCTGTGGAGAAGAGGACACATGTATACTGTGTCCTTACTGGAGGGATTTGGTTTGAGGCATCACCATGGCTCTGCCTTTATCAACCAGGGTGTTAGTTTATCCTGGAAGAAATCAGAGCTCTAGACTGGGACCTTGAAGACAAGGATGAGGCTGATAGATAAAGGCAGAGGTAGGGAGTGGCAAGAGTAGAAGGAGACCTTCTAGAAGCATGAGCACCTCCACATGTATTAATTACCCTCTGGGGAGACATCAGTCCGCACCCGTTGAAGCTAGGTGCAGAGGTGGAGCTTTCAGGCTTAGAATCTAACGTCCTAAGAGCTAGCAAGATAAGCTATCTCAGAAGTTGCTATATGAATGAGAAAGAACATATGCTGCACAGTGAAGCAAACCTCAGTCTCCATATCTGTGACGGGAATCTTGGAATGGCTTTCCATAATGGTTTTAGAAGTGGGATGTCCCGTAGGGAAATGGGCATGAGGGAGGCGTTCTCCCATGAGGGAGGAATTCTTCTGAATGGGATGTGGAGAACACTAGGATGAAGAGACCAGAGCACCAACCCTACCTTGTAAAGATGAAGAGAACACAGGCACCTGTGGACAAAATAAGCGTCTTTGCTAGGACCCACCACTCCAGGATCCTGATCTCAGCTTTTAGTCCAGAACATGTAAAGACTTTTTGTTTGTTTGCTTACTCTGTTTTTTAAGCCATCCAGTCTGTAGTAATTTGTTATAGCATCTCAAAGTTATCAAGATATTTGCCTATGGGAAAATTGTTTGAATAACATTATAAAGTGATCAGAATAATTTGGACGTTGAACACGTTTGGCTCAGCACTCAGCAAGCAATGGCAAGGTAGAGGACAGGAGGGGCTAGATACTCCACATTAGTCTACCAAGAGGCTGGTTTAAAAAAAAAAAGGCCATTGAAAATCAGGGGATTAAGACCCAATTTCTTAACCGAGGGCCTTGTTGGATGTGTTTGCATGGCAGAAATAACTCTTAAAATGTGTGATTTTCAGTGTTGGATAATGTTGAGTTCTTGGTTTTTAAGTGACCAGGGTACTTCCAGAAACCTAGGAGTGGGGCTAATGTCCTAGAATTTCTCCAGACCTCCTTCTGGCCCCTGTCTCCCGTCTACATCCCTACTTTCTCCTACTGGCTGAATCTCCAGCAGTGCTCACTGCAGTTTGATGTGTTTCCCATGGCCCTCAGACCTGCAGCTCTATGTCAGCTCTACCCTCTCTGCTGAGCACAGTTTTGATGCCCATCTTCTGCTCTATCAGAAGAGACATTGGCTAAGAGATTCTGGAATGTCCTAATGGGTG
Organism: Mus caroli; assembly: GCF_978045245.1. Classification (NCBI taxonomy): domain Eukaryota; kingdom Metazoa; phylum Chordata; class Mammalia; order Rodentia; family Muridae; genus Mus; species Mus caroli. The sequence goes on along the minus strand of NW_028227261.1, from coordinate 51,674,372 downwards.
TGGCTAATCATCATTTTCAGGTGACTTTTACCACCTCTCACCCTATCCTAGCACCCAGGCAGATGCAGAAACAATTACACTGGTTTCTTTCCCTCGATGGCTACACTCCACAGACATCATCATATAGACTGAATAAATATCTGCTAGCAATACTCATATATGGCTCCTGTACATATTGACCAATCATCAACTATAAGACCAACTTAATTTTAACCATAGGAATCCCATGCTAAATAAGACAAGGTCTCTGTTTTCCTGGAGCTTCTGCTATGACTGGGTGGCTCAGAGTCAGAAAGTTAAAATGATAACAATATCAAGTAGGTAGCATACCCACTAACTGTATGGTGGACTAAGGGTGGTAGGAAGAGGCTATTAGTGTTTGAAATTGCCTGGGTCGATGCTTAAACAAGACATAGGAGACATGTAAATATATGCCCCTGAGATGGAGGCGAGATCCTCGGGTGGGAACACACCGATTGTGTCATAGGAGCAAGGACATCAATATGGCTGGACCCTAAAGTCCTCATTCAGAGCATAGGCAATCAGGTAGGGTTGGAGGCTGTAATACCGTGGCCATGATGGGATTTTAGCCTCTTACAGAAAATTTGGATATAATCGTAATGAAGGTATGTGCTCTGTACCTCTAAAAGAATGAATCATATTGAGAAGAAGCAGAAGAGAATCAGGAGTTGCAACCTAAGTCAAAGTCATGGGGAAGAATCAACAATTTCTTGGGCCAAAAGTAGATCAATTAGAACATGATCTGGGTGGAACATCACTGAGTCTAAGCCTCCAGCCCATGAAAATGCAGGGCTGTGCGAGACTCTCCACATCCCAAGGTAGGATATGTGCTTACTAATCTGCTTTGGGACCGTCTACCTGCAGGGCTTCACATTCCACAGACAGATTCTTTGGTGACTCAGGCAACATGCTCATTTTCTAGATGAGAACACAAAGGGTTAGGATGGTTGATTGACAGCCCGACCACACTTCAAGACAGATTTAAAAAACGTAGATCCAAATAGGTCTTCTGATGACTGAGCCCATGCTTGTATGCTCTTTCTTAAGATACATTCCTTCATCTTCAAAAGCCATGGACTTCTTTAAGCATGCCCCTCTAAATCAAGACGATCTGTTGGACATTGTCCCCAGAATGGAGCCCAAGGTAGCAGGGAGCTGTCCAAAAGGGAAGGGCATTCTTAGGGCTGCTTTTTGTGTGTGTGTGTACCCAGATTATTTTTCTAATGGTTACCCTGGACTTTCACAACTCAACTTCTTTGGTCTTTCTTAACCACTTTGTAACTTGTTTTCCTCATCTGCAAAATGGGACCTTTAACCTTCCTGTCAGAATCACTATAAATCCAAGAATAGTAAATCCAGCGTTTAATTAGTTTTGAGTGAATGACAGTTCACCACTTTGTCCCTTTCCTCTCACTGACCAGTGCCACTCACTTCTGTGCAATAACCTCGGATGGGGACAATCCCCATAATCATATTCAATATCTATTGACCACTAGGCTAAGAACTGTGATCTGGTTTACACTCATTACCTGAGTTAATCTTCACAGGAACTGAAAGGTATCTGTTGGAATTATTGTCCCCATTTTGCAGATAATGCAAGGGACAGCATCACACTGTTTTCCAGAGATTACATGGCTGGAGAGTAGGGCCAGGCACCAAATTCTGTCCCTTTCTCTGCAGATCAGACTGGGTGCTTCAGACCATTGATATTCCCTGCCCCTTGTGGCAAGGCGAGCTGTGCTGTTCAGCCCGGCTGCCTTGGTAATTATCCTCTGCAGCTGACATCAGTCAGCATCAGGCCAGAAGCTGGTGGCTGGGGAGCATCTCTCAATTAGGCTGGGAGTTTAACTTCTAGAGGAGAAACAAGAAACGGAATCTCAGAAGTTGCTAAGTGAATGAAATTGAAATTGCCAGAGATGACTCGCCTTAGGGGAGACAGACTCCTTACTTCCCAGGTCACAGAAATTTTGTTTTCTCTCTCTGGCAGAGTTCTGACCCAGCAGAAGCCATGCAGCCTTACAGCTGGCTCTGATGGAAACTTTAAAGGGTCTGAGAAATTTGGAGCAAACACTGACAGAAGGATTCCCGGTATGGTGTCCTCTGTTGTAGGTGATATTGTAGCATGATGTCACAAGAGGGCTTTGTATAGTCCTGTGAGCAGGCAACTCAGAGTTAGGCTGACATGAGTTCAGATCCTTCCTTTATCTGCAGGATCTTGATCAAATCAGGTGCTTCATCTGTGAAAGAAGCATTCAAACTGATGGAAGGTGTTGCTGAGAATGTTATACTACGTCATGCTAGCACACTGGGGCTGGGCTTCATGCTCCTTGCTGGAGGGGATGAACACCTAGAGCTTGGAAGGTTTTGGAATATGAGCAGTTTGTTTTATTTGTGCCGGCTCTTATGTTCATGCTATCAACATTGCCAGAGCACAACTTTGCTTTCTTCTAACCCCCACAGTCCAGAATAATATATTTTTTAAAATCCTCAAAATTCTGCCGCTAGGTGTTTCATTGTACATCATTTTCAGGCTGGTGAAACATCAGTTGTTCGTGTGCCTGCTGGACAAGCACAAAGATCTGGATTCAAATCCTCCTCCAACACACACATACACACACATACACATACATACACACACACACATACACACACATACACACACACACATACACACATTCACACACATACACACACACATACACACACATACACACACACACACACACACACACACACACACACACACACACTCTGAAGTGGTGGCATGTACCTGTCACCCAATGGCTATGGGGTGGGGTGGGGTAGGGCAGACAAGTAGGTCCTTGGAGCTCATTGGCCAGTCAACCTAGCTGAATCAATAAGACCATGTCTTAAAAATTAAAGATGGAAAGTTATCAAGGAAAAACACTCAAAGTTGCCTTTGAGCCTCCACGTAAACATGCACCCATGTGCAGACATGCACACTAACAAGGATACACACAAGCATACACACACTACATAACACATCATGCAAAAAATATTCTCAGATATCTTAGACATCTGAATCATCTATGTTCACAATGAGATTCTAAGATCTGCTTACCAAAATGATGAAAATTAGGAAGACAGGCATTTCATGTGATGCCAGTTGTGCAGACTGTGAAGTTGGGAAATGGTATAATCTCTGTAAAACTAGACTCATGCCTATTCTGTAACCATGGCATTGCCATTTCTGAAGAGAAGGTAAATATCTATCTACAAAAGAATTTAACTGAACTATTCATAGCAGATGATTTTATTCTGGCCACAGGCTGGAAGGAGCTCAGGTGTCCATCAATATAAGAATGGGAGAAAAATATACACATGAATACATCTCAAAAAAAGAACAAATTATTGATTAATATAACATCAAGGATGAATCTCAAAGTGTACTGAACAAAAGACTTATAAATGACACACATGTAGTGTGATCCTGTCTAGGGAACTTCTAGACAAGGCAAGACTATTGTGGAAACACACACAGACTTCCAACTCTGTCCTAGCCACTATCTTCTATAGGTTTAGTGTAGACAGCTCTGAGTTAAAACAAAAACAACAGCAGGAGACTGAGACATATGGAGGCACCTACACTTTTATCAATGTTGTCTCTAGTAACTTGACCTGGTTCTTACTTTCAACATTAGAGATGTAGACATGCCTTCATTATGGGGTGAGATTAGATGGGGTTTGTTTGTTTGTTTGTTTGTTTGTTTGTTTGTTTTTTGAAAGCATACAAGAGCATTCTATTCTACTTAACACAGCCTCACCTCAGAAAAGACTAACAAGGGTGAAGTTTGCTTAGCATTTATCAGAGCAATCTGGAGGATGTAAAATACCTCACACTACCTAGATGTAGCTGTCTATACAAATAAAAAGAAAAATGTTAAAATCTATGCCCAGGAAAATATTCTGTCTCACTCTATGACAGAGGAGAAGGAGAAGGAGGGACTGGCAAGCATACATGATAAGTCCACGGAGCAAAGGCTCACAAAAGACCAAGGTCTAACTACAGAATTGTCCAAAGCCGCTCCGTGAACCTTAGCACTACATGACTAAAGGCCTCATGATAGTGCTTCTTTTCACTTGGTTCACATGTCTGACTATAAGGAAAGACCTACATGGCATACCAGACAGATGAACAAATGGATGGGGAAATGACAGTGCAATATAGGTAGAAAGATGGAAATTCTGTGAAAAAAATAAACTAAAAAAAATGCCCAAGATCAAAGCAGAATGAACTTTTTTAATGAACTCGACACTGGTCCAGGACGCTGAGGAAAGGATCTCCAAGCAAGGGTGTATCCGTAGAAACCATTGACAGTGAGGAGAGAAGGCCGAGAAGATGAGACCTACTGTCCAGGGACCGTACCACACTAACGAAAGTATATACTCCACGTAATAGAGTATGGTAAAGTAGATAAGGTTTATGTTCCAATATAAGCCACTTGTCCTCCTAGTGAAATGACATGGTGCTATTTTATTAGTAGTAATATGTTTGCTGCTGACACACAGGTATCCACTAAACTAAGCTCTGTAAGAAAGGGAAGAAAGTGGAATCCTAAAATTTCCCAGTTGTAAGAAATGAATCACAATAAGGAAGATGGCAGAAATAGGAACAATGGAAAACACCAACTAGATAAAGCACTAACAGTTAAGGTAGATAATATCTCAACTAACTCGGGACTCACTGTGGATAGCAATGCTTTAAATATTCTTAATTAGAAGATACATTGCCAGAGTGGGTAAAAAATGTGACCCAACTACACGTTGTCTATGAGAAGCTTATTTTAAAGTATGGACAGAAGCTGGATTAAAAAGTCAACACAGGAGACTGTACCATGCTGACAATGACCCAAAGGAAGTGGGTATCACTATGATAATTTCAGAGAGAGCAGATTCAGAGGAAGAAAATTTGCCAGCGTTGAAATTCTGTAAAGCTACTCAGACCACTTGTTCCAGAAGTCTTCACATTTTTTTTTTAAGAAAAAGAAAACTTTAATGGGCAGAGAATTGCTTGTCCTGGTTAGACTTTTTTGTAATTTTTTAAAAATATTTTTTATTACATCTTTTCCTCAATTACATTTCCAATGCTATCCCAAAAGTCCCCCATACACTCCCCCCCACTTCCCTACCCACCCATTCCCATTTTTTTGGCCCTGGCCTTCCCCTGTACTGGGGCATATAAAGTTTGCATGTCCAATGGGCCTCTCTTTCCAGTGACGGCCGACTAGGCCATCTTTTGATACATATGCAGCTAGAGCCAAGAGCTCCGGGGTACTGGTTAATTCATAATGTTGTTCCACCCATAGGGTTGCGGATCCCTTCAGCTCCTTGGGTACTTTCTCCAGCTCCTCCATTGGGGGCCCTGTGATCCATCCACTAGCTGACTGTGAGCATTCACTTCTGTGTTTGCCAGGCCCCGGCATAGTCTCACAAGAGACAGCTATATCTGGGTCCTTTCAGCAAAATCTTGCTAGTGTATGTAATGGTGTCAGCGTTTGGAAGCTGATTATGGGGTGGATCCCTGGACACGGCAGTCTCTAGATGGTCCATCCTTTCGTCACAGCTCCAAACTTTGTCTCTGTAACTCCTTCCATGGGTGTTCTGTTCCCAATTCTAAGGAAGGGCATAGTGTCCACACTTCAGTCTTCATTCTTCTTGAGTTTCATGTGTTTAGCAAACTGTATCTTATATCTTGGGTATCCTAAGTTTTGGGCTAATATCCACTTATCAGTGAGTACATATTGTGTGAGTTCCTTTGTGATTGTGTTACCTCACTCAGGATGATGCCCTCCAGGTCCATCCATTTGCCTAGGAATTTCATGATTTCATTCTTTTTAATAGCTGAGTAGTACTCCATTGTGTAAATGTACTACATTTTCTGTATCTATTCCTCTGTTGAGGGGCATCTGGGTTCTTTCCAGCTTCTGCCTATTATAAATAAGGCTGGTATGAACATAGTGGTGGCACACGCCAGTAGGATTTGCTGAAGGAGGCAGAGGCAGGAGGATCACGAGTTCGAGGCAAGCCTTCACATTTGTAACATACATGCACCTAGCAGCAGAGTAGCAAACTTGGTTGGAAAAACATAATGGAGCTAAGAGAAGCAAGTGAAAACACAGTTGTTGGAGACCTAGGTGCTCCTCCATCAGAGCCAGAGCCATCACACAGGAAGGACACATTGGACTTGGCAATACCTTTAACCAATAGGATGTAATTGGCATCTACTAACTACTTTACCCAACAACAGCAAAATACACCCTTGCCAGACCCCATGCGGTGCTCATGAACAAAGGTGATATCCCAGGGCTTAAACATGTCCTCATGAGCTATAAATAATAGAAATGTACAAGGTTTGTTTTAGAGCACCATGCAAATCAACCAGAAATCAAGAACAGGAAGCTAACTGCAAGTTCCCCAAACATACAGAGATTAAGCAGCATGGTTCTAAATAATACATGGATTGGGGAATAAATCTTGAATGAAATAAAATCGAATGAAAATACAACTTATTATAATTGCTGGCTGAAGCAAAGGTGGGGCTTAGAGAGGTTCTCCTGGCGCTGAAAAATGTGTGCTGGAAAATAGGAAAGTTCTAAAATCAGAAAGTTTAAGTTTTCCCCTTAGGAAACCAGAAAAGGAAGAATAGTAAGGCCAAGTTAGGCAGAGGAAGAGCAATAAAAACTAAAGCAGATGTCAGTGGAATTCAAAACAGGAAACCAATAGGGCAAATTGTATAGACACGGGTTGTGGTTGCTGTGAGGTGTTTATAGGGTTTCGTGTCACTCACCTCTTGTTCATTTGCTCTCCAGCCATATAAAGACACAATGTCATCCCTTTTTAATCTCTGTCCCTTATACCATGCAACACACACCAACAGGGTGGAAGTAGAGCAACCCTCCCCAGACACCAATGCCGATGCAGTAATCTTGGACTCTCCAGGCTCCGAGACTGTAAGAAATTAATTTTCCTTTGTTATAAATGACCTACATGTGACACTTCATTACAGTAGAATAAACTGACTGGGACAATTGAAAGATCAAATGCCAGTCACTCTGAAGAGCCATGGGAGACCTCATTCACTGCCATTATGGAAAATAGTTGGCAAGGGTTTGTTGTTTTATTTTGCTTTGTTTTGTTTTTATAAATACCCATACCATATAATAGAGTATTATTTGTCTTTGGATTTGTACAAAGATTTTGAAAACAATGCTGCACAAAAATCTTTGCAAGTTTGTTTGTAAAAGCTTAATTGTAATTTCTAAACTTGTAGCAAACTAGATGTCTTCAAGTAGATATATAACCTCTGGTATATCCAGAAACTATAATGTTACTAGGCATTCCAAAAATAAGCGATCAAGCCACGAAACAACATGAAATAAATACAGATAAAAAATTATCAAAAAAAGAGAAAGAAACCAGCTTGAAAGGCTACAATATGGTATTGTCTCAGACTTTGTGACATTCTTGAAAAGGAAAGTCTAGAAAGTCAATATAAAGGTCGTTGTTTGCTAGGGGTTGGGAAAGCAACAAAATGAATACATAGAGAAAGGGTACGAATCTAGCTGTCCTGTTTTCCACCTTTGTGGTCATTTATCATTTAAACCTGCCAGAATGGAGTGGGTACTACTGGAATGCAGAACACTTTTAGTGCAGTGACTCAATTGTGTATGAAACTCTAAAGGACAATGATATTATAATGCGCCGAATAAACAAATCAATTCTGATGGAAGCTATGGTATTCACATGATTACTGCATCCCAGTGTAAGTTCACTGATGGTTTCCTGTGTAGTACTGTAGATGAAATAGCAATAATGTATGCTGGACAGGATGGGGCAGAGGGTATTGGGATGTCTGTGTGTCTTCATCATAATATTGTTGTGAACCTAAAACTATTGTGTTTTTATATATATATATGTATATATATATACACACATATATATGATGTATATATATGTATATGTGTGTATACATATATATAATATATATGTGTATGTATATATACATATATATATATATATATATATATATATATATATATATATATATATATATATTGCAGTTTTTTTAAGATGTGGAATCATGTTGATCTCTGAAGTGGTTAGAGGTATAAAGGAGAACGAGTTTGAGAGAGATTTCTGGTGTATGAAACATTGCACAATTAAGAAGAAGCTGGGTTATTCAAGCATATGAATTTGTCAACAGCTTTTAACTCTAAGTGAGCAAAAGCCTGGAAACAAATGGCAAACTCCAGATAACAATACATGTTCAGAGATTTAGAAGCCATGTACCGATGTCTCCCTGCCCCCTTAAAATGGGCAGATGGGGAGCCATAGAGACAGATAGATGAATATACACACAAAGTGCAGAAGTAAAATTGTGAACATGGAGGTGTTCAGTTAAAAATTCTTCTGTGGATTTGAACATTTTCATTGAGGGGAAAGAAAACCCAGCTCCCTGGACAGTTTGCCTCCATCTACCTGAAGAAGAAATTCTAAAGGTCACGCTGGAAAAGTCAGGGTTTTTCAAAGTGCAAACTTTCAAATTCCTTGTGTCTCAAGTTTCAAGCCCTCAATCAAAAGGCATTGCAATTTAGTGTAAGAATGTAAGTAGAAGTTCACAGTTTTTCAATGCCAGTATCTCTAGAGAGTGGTTGTCAGAATTTGTTGCTTTGTAGTTACACTGGTAGACAGGTCTGGTCCCCTGTAAGGCTGCTTGTTTGGGATCATTCCTTCTTCATTGTGTGAACAGGGGCAAGTGAAGGTGTGGAAATTTGTGCTATAGTACTTACATTATGAGCTATATTGGAGGGCTGCAAGGTGTCACTACCAACCTCATAGGACAGATGAGGAGAGGTTAATCTATATATGTACTTTGAGTCAGGTAACTTGAGAGTGGCAAAGGTGAGAGTGGAACCCAGGTTGCCTGGCTCTGTTTGTCCACAGCTGCCACTGGGAGAAAGTGTTTGTGGTAGGAACTCTTTCTTTGGATCTGAATGGTAAATGTCCCCTAAAGAGCATGGATGAAAACTTGCCCCACAGCCTGTGACTTGTTTGGGAAGTTGCAGAACCTTAGGAGGCTGAGGCTTGTGGAAGGAAGGGAGATTGTGATCTCGTAGGTGGAAGTTAGGCGCTAGTAGGAAGAAGTTAGGTTTAGGGGGTCATACCATTAAGGTAGCTCCGGAGATTCTTTGGAGACCTTGTTCCCTCCCCCTCCTACCTCCATGAAGTAAACTGCTTCATTCCACCACATGTTTCCTCCATGATGTGCCATGTTACCATGGTGTGCTGTGTCACTACAGGCTCAAAGAGACAAGATTAACCACCATGCATTATAACTCCACACCATGAGCTAACTAGAAACCTTTCAAGTTGTTTTTCCCAGTCATATTGTCTCTACAACAGACAGATGACTTATAATGTATACCTTCATCTGCCCTTTCCCCTTTCAAATTTGAGGCTAAGTGGGATTTTAGGGTCTCCTAAGATCCTACCCAACAAATGACATCATTTTGAGGAAGACTTATATTTCCTAAACTATGAACTTAAAAACAAAACAAAACAAAAAAAGCAGGCTTCCTATAATCATTTTGTGCTAATAGTCACATCTGATGCTAGCATGTGGCTTTGCCACTTGCAGAATGTCCTCAGGTGCAGCTGTTGGCTTAAAGTTTCAAAACCTACTTTAATAAGGGTTCTTAAACACCTTGACTTCTCTTCTAGGCCACCACCCACTTGAGGTAGAGGAAAAGAAAAGTTATTAGGACATGGGGTAGTGGACCTGCTGAGAAAGAATTTTGGGATGATTTCAATCTTCATGGTCAGGACATCAGCAGTTCAGTCAACTAGCAAACAGCCATCCATGAATCAGCAGCTGCATTCCAGGCCACTCTACAGACTCTGCATACGACTCAGCAGCAGAGTAGCACGAGAAATGAAGTCATGACAAGCACAGATAAAGGAGTGTGGTGCAAGGCCAACCGATGCCAGAGCGTCATCAGCAGAGAGTAGCGAAGCAGTGCATGGTGAACCAAAGCATGGGCCTTGTCACATCACCATCTGTGGTCATAGTTATATCCTTTCTAAACATCTCACGCCCTTTCACATTCCTGCTTCAGCAAAACATCCTCTCACCTGTGTCTTCTTCAGCAAAACATTCTCTCATGTGTCTGCTTTAGCTAAACATCCTTCCACCTGTCTGCCCCAGCAAAACTGTCATTTGACATAACTGAACTTCCAAGGAAACCAGAAACTTTCACTTCATGCAGGTATATGAGCCTCTCAAGTACCCTGTAAGACAAGGATAGGATCATTATTTCCATTAAGCCTAAGGGATGTTCAATGGTTTGACCAAGGTTACACATCTGGGCTAGAAATAAAGGGAGGAATCCCAGTCTCCCAGATCCCCTTTCACATGGCTCCCACATGACCTGTTTTTTCATCTCAGTCTGGCTCTAAGCCTCTGGGCCTACCTAATTTACATATGAGATCATGCAAGTTCTTGGGAAGTGACCAATATATAATGTGTAGCTAATATGATAAAGAACAAGTCCACTTTTGTTGCAAAGGAAGGGAACTCTCCAGGGGATCATAACAGTCAGGCCCCTCTCTGTGGAACTCAGAGAGTTTTATGGGCATCGGGAAACAATCCATCCTCACAATGGACCATTGGGCCTGGCAACTCCCGTTGTTCTCACCATTCTGTGGAAGGGGAAAGGATATTAAGAGATTTGGCCCAGGGTCACAGCATACAGGCTGTAAATCACACAGTCTCGGTGGCAGCATGAGCAATGGAAGCCGACTTTGGAATAACCATCCTGAGAGTTGAGGGTGTGCTCTGGCTCTTGTGTATGTAATGTGTTTTTAAGTACCCTCAAGAGCTCATGTTGAGGAGCAGAAATTGATGTCACACACGTCAGCCTTGACACTCATTATCGAGTTCCTTGTTCAAGGTCAAAGGAAATCAGAGAAAGATCATGAGGACTCTCCGTCTTTTTTTCCCATAAAGATGGGAAAAGAAAAGATGGGCTCTGCCCATCATTTGAGGGATGCTCATATTCTCACAGTTTTCTAGTCTGGTCAAGTCTGTTCCCCTCCCATGGTCAGGCCTCTGCTTGGGGATGCAGAATCGGGGAGAATACTAGCTTTGATAAGGATTACAGCCCACCTTTAACTTTATGACCTTGGATGAGTCACTTTCTACCTTTGAGTATTCGTTACTACTCCAGGAATGACAGTCAGAACAGATGACATTCTAGAACAATGAAGAAAGGCAAATTCCCACACAGAGGCCTTGTGAGCATTTTTTTTTCTACTCTGTGATTGGGAACACAAGGACTATTCTGTGTGCTCAGTGTGCTGTATCTGGCCCAATTCTTGACAGGAGAAAGGCACTTGATGGATGTGGAATGAGTGAATAAAAATGGCGCAGCCCTGTGGCTTAGGATGAGCAATGTTGCCCTGAGTTCTGTCGGTAGCTTGCATGAATTTCAAGCGTGACCCATTTCAGGCTGGAACCTCTGGCTGTTAGTCATCCCCAAGACCTGTCAGCATATAATCACCCACGTCAAAGGTTCCCATGACATAGAAGGCCAAGATTTTTTCTCTGTATCCAGAGGTTGGAATGATTGATGTGCAAAGTTAGTGTAATAGCAGGGGTCCACTCTGCTCCTGCCTTCCTAATGGTATTTCAGAGGTTAAATTTTGAAGTGGAGAGTGGTAATCTTGATGGGAGTTGGGGTGACCATTAGCTGGGGAAGGGAAAGCTGGGGTTGATGTCTCTTTGTCTGCTTCCAAGACCATGAGTGATTCAGTTTATCAACCTGCTATTTTTATAGCAAGTGCACAGATACTCAGAGTGCGGCTATGAATGGCTAAGGACTTAATTTAAATCCTATGTAACTCATGACTTTGAATAACTCTGATATGACTGCTATTTCAAAATGGCATTACTAAAATGTGTCAATCGTAACAACTGGTTTTGATGGATTACAAATGTCAAAAGCTTTGGGAAGCAATTATTACCACCCACCCCAAGGGGAAACTGAGACACAGAATGTTAGTAATTCACTCTAGGTTCTTGGCAGAGAAGAGAGCAGACCTGGTCTCTTCCTCAGTGTCTATTTGGCTGCAGAGCTGAAGTTTATGATCATTAAAGTCTTGTTTCATTCTTCCATCTGCTCCTCACAGGGTAGTGGCATAGATCAAAGGGGGAAGTTTCTAACTGTATCCTCCATCTAAGGATTAATTCCTCAAGGTGCATAATTCAGCTGGGGATCCTCCCAAGGGTCTGATTAACAAAGAGTGCTCATTAACAGTTTAGTGTGAATTACTAGGGAGTTAATAAGAACTCTTTACAAAGAGTCACAGTGCTTTCCAACGGGTGTGTCATTTATTTATTTAATGTTTCCAACTTGTATTCAGCTGTGTGTAACAACTCTGTTCTTGCAAGGTAGATATTGAAAGAAAGCAACTTATTCACAGAGCAGAGCCATTTTACTTTCCAAATACTGGTTTGTTGCGGATGTTTCTAATTCCTGTCACCGTTACTGATACTGTGTTATATCTACATTGGCATAAAATCTGCGTGAAAATTATGGCCTACTCTTCTATGTTCTCCATTTCTGATAAATCACATTCCATCTAAAGGCCTTTTATTAGCAATCTTACTAATGGTGGGAAGAGAGAGTAGAAGTTTTAGCCTGTAGAATTCTCACAGCAGCTGTGTAAGGCTCGTGTTCCTGTTTTAACTTTGTTATGATGATACCAAGATAGGTTCACCCAGCAAACCTCAGGACTCTGTTAGAAACATATGATATCATTTCAGACTTAGTATCTTCCCTGAAAGAACTTTGTGGAAGGCATTTGAGGGCAGTTGCCTTGAACTTTCCAGCAACTCCATGCACCTACTACCATTATCTTACTGCAGATAATGATATTGAAGGTCTTAAAAGTGAGAGATAAATGCTGTGTGTAATAATGAACAAATCATGTCAAAAGGAAATATTACCCCATAGATGGATGAAGTGAAATGAGGAATGAAGAATATTGAATGGGAAAGAAAGATAGAGGGATGTTGAATGTAGTATAAACCAGCCATTACTTGTATGACAAGACGTACCAAGGAGCCAGTATGAGTGAAGTAGGATGGTCAAAATGAGCCCATTCAGGAGATGGGTCAATGGTGGCTGGGATGCTCAGAAGCTATGTTAGGGATTTCTGGGTGAGGTACTGGATGGCAGTTGAGCAGAAAATGACCCGACCTGATCTGATATAGCTTTAAAGCAGTCACTTTAAGTGTCTTCCTTGACAGGAAAGGGATTATAGGATGTGAGATGGGAACAGAGAAGTGTTGGAGGAGTGTTACAGAGGCCCAAGGAGGGATTCTATTGAACAACATAGGCAGGTGTCCCATAGTGGCAAGAGAGGATCTGATTCTAGCTCTCTGTCCATAGCACAGCCATGGTAGGAATTCAGGAGAGTAGACACAAGAAAGAAAGAAATGAGAAGAGCCCCGGGGCTGCCTATGGTGTAGGCAGCCACGGACTGACCCCAGGAGATGGTGTGGATCTACTTCTTTGGAGCTTAATATCTACTTAGGGAGTCAGCATTTTTATGGTACTTTTACTTCTGTTGCTATAAATGAACACACAGCCTCCTGGTAGAACAGTCCTAAAATACACGCTGTAGACAGCCCTGTTTCCCGACTTCTTTCCCAAGAGAAAAACACTATTCCAATCTGTACTGTATTTTTCTAGACATGATCAAAAAATATACAAGAGTGTGCATGTGTTATACTTTCTTTCCTTTATTAAGAAATTATAAATTACTTTCTGTTGTAATACCATGGTCCAGACTACACAAGCTGTTCTACAGCCTGCTTTCTCATACATCTCAGCGATTAATTCATACCACTGCATATAGAAATGTGTCAGAGTCTTTTCCACTGTATTTCCTTATTGTTATGTATTTAATTAATTCCCTACTGAAGAACACCATTGCTGTTTCTAATATTGTTAAATTACTAATGATGCTATGATAAGTAATATCTTTGAACATATATATTATATGCATGTGGAATTCGGTTCATAGAATCTAATTCTGGGAGTAGATTTTATCTATGTACCTACTATTTATCATTTATCTTTCTTCTTCCTTCTTATCTATCTATCTATCTATCTATCTATCTATCTATCTATCTATCTACTCAGATACCTACCTACCTATCTATTATAACACACACACACACACACACACATCAAGAGTGCCACTAAAAGTATTGTAACTTACAGTCCATCCTCAGTGCACCTGTCAAGGAGAAACTGCTTATGATGACAACAACACAGATGGCAAGCTGTGTATGTATAATATTCTATATTTGGCTGACTGCCATCATCACTGCTCTTAGTATGTATTTTCTGATCTCCAAAATCAAATCCAGGGAGCAGCTATAGTCTGTACTTACTTTTTAATGTCGAGGCAGACACTAAGAGATAGCAGACTTCCTAGTTAGCAATGAAAGAAATAACTAATATACATGCTTTCTCAGGTAGGGATGGTCACCAAAACTCCTAGATGTGGTTTCTCTGTTAAGGTCATAAAGACAGAGCTGTGAGTAGATCTGGGTTGTTATGTAATGCCTTAGGGAGGACAGCAGGTATACGGAGCAAAGGATGCAGGCTGGCATCGGACATTCCTATCCATGCCTGGGAGGCCACAGGTCTAATGGTTAGAGGAATCCTTGTGAGGGCCTTGGAGAACCCTGCCGGAATTCCCACTCTGGTCATCCCACTGACTGTCTTCAGAACCTAGAATGAATTGTTTAACCCCTCAGTTTCTTCATCTGAAAATGGGACTTTATATTATAGAGTTATTTTCAGAGCTAAGCAAACATGTAAAGTCCTATCAGAGCAAGCTGCCTTCTCTCATTACACAGATCTGTCCTAGAGCTAGAGTATGAAGAATTTAAATGTCAGGCTATGAGATTCACCCTCTGTCATTCTTGGTTTGGACTTGAAGGAATCTGGGTTTGGAGGTTTCCTTATGTTCGAAAACATTAAGGTAGAGTAGAACTGGAGTCCAGGGACCAATGAAGAGTGGCTGCCAAGTTCTTTATGGTAATTTCATTGTCTGGAAGAGAGGAGGGCCAAGCTGTGACTGCACTTGGGCCTTGTCAGTGCCCTTCAAATCACCTGTCTGAACCAGCGCACTGGCTGCTATGGCCAGCTTTGAGTCAGGGAGTAATTATCGATTGTTAATTTATAGGAAATAGGGTTTATTTCTTTTATCTGCCTAGAAGAGGGTCTTCTCTATGGAAGTAGTCCTGAGATCTGCACACAGTTTGGGAACTGGCAGAGAGCTGGAGGCATTCACTCCTGCAAGGAGCCTAGCCAAGCTGGCTTAGGCTGTAATGATAAAGTATTCTCCTCTGTGGAGACACCTAACAATGTGACATTAGGCTTTGTCTGGTCAACCTCTGGCTTGGCTGCAAAAACAGACCCTCCTAAAATAAACTCCTACTACGCGTATAGCTGTACTTTACTCCCAGGAGAGCAATTGCAAACCATTGAGAATTGGACTGGGAATGCTCAGAGCTGATGGGCTGTAACCACTCTTTCCCCACTCCTACCTTGCACATATGAAAACCTTTAATAAACGGTGTACATGTGTGCTCGCCAACCTTGCATCTCTGTCCAGAGCAAGGCTTTGGAGAAATATGGTGCCCAATAACTTCAAGGGATCAAGCGCTTTCAAGAAAATTTTCTGTTAAGAAGTTGAGCTAGGGGGAATTGAAAGCGAGGCTGCCAGCTTTGATGTCTTAAGTAGGAAATTTCAATGGCTTCCCAGCCGCCAAACTCTGATTCTTGTGCGGCTGGGGCAAGATTTGAGAAAATGATTGTATCACACATCCCATGGGCGACAGGCAATGAAGTGTCAGAAGCTTGAGGAATCCAGAGAGAGTTTGGAGGTGGGAGCTGGCTGAGGTGGTTTACCAGTTCCTCACCCTGTTCCCTTTTCTTTATTTTTGTAAAGATAATTTGGTTTGGAAATTTCCCATTACAAAAATATTCTCACTATCAAGATGTAAAGAAATCATGGAAAATCAAAAGGAAGACTAAGTAATTTTGCTATTCACAAAAGGCAAATATTCTGTTGTATTATTTCTGTTATAAAAAGGTTGCTAACCGGATATAATAATACCAAATTTTCTTCTACACACTTCTGTTTGTATCCATAGAGTAGTGCACCCCTCATCCCTCATCAGAGAAGCCTCATTTTGCCTGTGATGGCAAATAATAAAGAGACCTACAGCTGCTGAGAGCACAGAGGATGTGTGGTAGGTAGAGTGCTCAGTCCTCAATTAAACATACACACACAGACACACACACACACACACACACACACACACACACACACACACACACAGCTCAGAAAACATTTCAGAAGAGGGGCTGGAAAGATCGCAAGAGCTGAAGATCAATCAGTGCCTTCTGGACATATCAGGGCCATTGAACACAGGAACTCACAGTGGTGGCAGTCATTGCCACAGACCTGCACAAGAGAAGGCTAGTCAAAATCCCAACACAGATGGGTGAGGAGCTCCACAGCCCAGGAGCTATGACAACTGAGGGCTGGTGGGGTGGAGTATCCGTTTTCTTCAAAGAAGTGGCCTCTGCTACAATGTCTATGCTCCAAGGGGCAGCCCTACACCCATGCACATAAGGACAATACTGATTGGACTCAGCAGACTATGGGAAGAGGACAGAAAGCTGGGTAAGTGGTGTGAAAGGAGGGGACATCTACGAGTAATTGGAAAGAGAATATGTCATTATGGTATTGGTATCCAAACATTGTATATGTGCATGAAATTAACGAAGAATTAATTTTTTGAGGTTTTATACCTTTTCAACTGTCTACATACCTTAGGGGTTTGTTTGTTTGTTTGTTGTTTGTTTGTTTTTGATGTCCTTGGTTGACTAGTTTTGTCTTGGCCAACCAATATGACAAAATGTTTCTAAAATGGTGTTTTTCAAGTTATTGCAAAACTCTCTGCAATTTACATGTGAGATGAGGAATTCCCTAGAGTTAAAACACATCTATATCAATGGTAGAATTTGTGAAAATTCTAGGCAGAGGCCTGGAAATCAGTATTTTATGACACATGACAATGTTGGTGGCTTGGAGGCTTATATGTCATAGATTACACTTGCAGAAACATTTAGGTCAAGTTAAATATCTTGTCCCTATTGATGCACTGAGTGGCCTTTGTGTGCAGTTTTGTCTATTTCTACCAAACTGACTGTATGAATGCTTCATGGATTTTCACTGTAGCCACCGTGAACATCCATGGCTATTCATTTTATTCATTCATTCCATAGAGTTTCCATTCATCTCTTGCACAAAATAAACCTTTTTTCTAGGTGCTAATGACCAGGTACAAGGAAGCTCCAATTCTTTGCATTAACCATTTATTACTGATGGATATAAACACAGAAAGAATCATTATATCACCCTGGGGTAGATTGGAAGAGGGTCTAAAAGAAAGTCCCAACTGCTGTGGGGAGATGATAGAAATTCAGATGCCCCCAAGGCCTCAGCAAAGAGATGGCATGTCAGGGAACCTTTAAGGGAGAACAAGAATTAGTAGATGTCATTTCCTAGATCTGTATCACTCCCATCCTGGGCTTCTGATGTCAAATGTGTAGGGAGTATACCACTGAGGGTCCAATTAGGAAAAAAATAATAAATTGATAGTTTACAAAGGGGACTGGATATAAAATAGTTTGGAGAGCTTGCAAAGCAAATGGGGAATGTGGGATAAGCAAAATTAGTTAAGTACAGGATGAAGCTGCCCTCATTAGTGGCTAATATACCAGGAAGGTTGTAAGGCTTCTAGTCCTCACCATTCCCTCTCACTAAGCCGTGCTGCCAAGAGTAGAGAAGGGAGCTGGCTGCTGCCAAGAAAGTGCTAAAATCCAGGAGAGGTGGAGCCATGGCTAAAGCTGGATCAGAGAAGGGCCTGTGTGGCTATGTCCCATTCCTAGAGTGCAGTGCAGGCACTGCTGAGAGCTCTCCAGGTGGCCATGAGAGAACTCAGTGAGAGCACCATGTGGCTGACACTGAGATTTAGGAGGCAAAGCTTCCTTCCTCTAGGCCTGGGATCAAGGACGGAGACTTACATCCCAGGAAGGATGAAGGTCTAGCTGCCCACTATGACTGAGAGGATGCCAGAAGAAACTGGTAACAGCAGGAAACAGCCCCTTTGTCTTTCCTCTTGCCTTTTACTGTCTTCCCAGAAATTACTATGGGTGAAACCAGAGCAGATGCCACCACGGAGGACAGAAATGGGAGCAAGATCAAAGGCATGTGGTCAGCACAAGAAGAAAGGAAGCCCCAGTCACCCATCCTACCCTACTTTTCCAAACTGCCCTGGGGGTGTTTGGCATTCCAGTGGTTATACATTCCATGACTCATCAAATCCTTAGAAGAATCCTCTTCAAGTAGTCTATGTGTTTGGCCTAGTAGCACAGGTCATAATCCTAGCTACTTGTAGAGCTAAAGTGTGAAGATTCAAAGTTCAAGTCTAGCTTTGATTTCCAGAGGAAGTCAAAGCAAGCCAGAGCAACTTAGCGAAACTCTACTCCAGATGAAAGGCAAAATGATGGGTCAGGGAGATGGCTCAGTTCACAAAATGTTTGCTGCATAAGCACGAGGATCTGAGTTCAGATCCTCAATGCCTATATAAAAAGTGGGTATGACAGGGTGTGGCAGAGTATGGCAGAGTAATGCCACCACTGGAAAGGCAGAGAATAATGATCCCTGGGGCTTTCTGGCCAGACATTCTAGCATACTTGCCAAACACCATATTCAGTGAGATATCCTGTCTCAAAAACAACTGAGAAGTGACTGAAGAAGACACCTCTGGTGTCTGGTGCACCCAACACACACACACACACATACACACACACTCTATCTATCTATCTATCTATCTATCTATCTATCTATCTATCTATCTATATATCTATCTATCTATACATATATATATATACACACATATATGCATGCACACACATATACATATATACACATACACACACATATATGTGTGTATACATATATATGCATGCACATACATATACACACAGTCACACATACATTCAAAGATAAAAAGAAGGCTGGGTATGTAGTTCAGTGGTAGAGTTGTTATTTATCATGCATTAGGTCCTACCTTTAATCCACAGTAGCATATACAAGCATGCATGAATGCAAATACAAGCACAAGTATATGTGAGAGCACATGTATACACACACTCTCTCTCTCTCTTTCTCTCTCTCTCTTTCTCTCTCTCTCTCTCATTTTGTGCATACATATTCCTTTGAGTTTAAAGGGAAACTTTTATGTAAATCTTGGCTTGGTGGATGTATGTACGAATGAATGAAGCCTTCACCACCACCATGTTGTTGGTCTTACACCTTGCTAGACTTCCTTCACTGCAGCTTTATATGTGCTCCTATCAAAGTGGGCATCACTCCTTTCAATCAGTGAGACTGAAGCTCCAGGAACTGATGAGACTCAAGTTTATTAGCCCTCACAGTACCCAGCTCCTTTAGCAATGTCCATATTTGGCAGGCCAAAGCTGAAGGACCATTCTCCCATAATCCACAGAGGCAGGTGGAAAGTGGTTTGTAACTTACTTGAAGTTCTTTTATGGTTTATGGGTAGTAACCTGGGAGCTAACTGACCATGAAACCCCAGTGGAAGTGACAACCTTGCCATTCAAAACTGTGCTGTGGCTCCAGGCTCCTGTCGGAAAACTCTCCCCTGACCTTTTCTTAACACATGGCATTTTAGTGTTCTGTTGATTACGGATCACTTACATGCAGCCCACAGTTGACTGTTAAATTGGAAAGTGAGAAAAAAAACAGAAAGTGCATGCTTGCCAGAGCAGTGCATCAGAGCAGTTGTTCCCAAGGTATTCATCTCGGTGGGTCTAAACACCTATAATTAAACTAGCTTTGGAGTCATGCCTCTTGGAGAGAACAGAAGAATCAATTCTGCAGTGTGCAGATCTTGTGCTGTGAACACACAGCTCAGCAGTGAAGATGTTCAGAGTGGACCAGATGCTGTGGCTCAAGAATGCAATTACCCACCTATCAGGGTGGATGGATGATGTCCTGATCTTAGGGACATCTGAGCTCAGGAGAGCAGAGGGAAAGAGACAAGTGATGAATATGGTAACCTCCAGTTCTCCGTGCCTTTACCCCAGCCTCATTTCCTTGTTGGGGATTTTATTTTTGTAGCATGGATGCAATGATCCCCCAGTAGCTTTGTGTTAAACAGCTAATTAATGGGAACTCAAGTCAAAGCTGTCTTATTTATGAGACTCTGGAGTAGCCAGAGACACAACACTCATCTGGAAAAATAAGTTGGGATCAAGCTGCATCTTCTGTATAAATATGTGAGGCTCTGCTGTCAGACATCAGTAGCCGCCAACACTGTCTATCTGCCCATGAATCACTAAAATGACCTGGACCTTCCGTTTGAGTTTGATTGTAGCTAATGTGTGCCATATAATCTCATATGCTCAGAATGTCTTGTGAACCAAGCGTGCTATCAAGATACAATTTTAATTAACATTTGCTTTTTACATAATATACACAATTTATTTTGGCAAGAGTTCATTGAATGTAAAATCTACATAATTAAGATACTAAACCTGCAATATTTTTTCTTTGTAGTAATTTTTTTCCCAAACGACACAGATTCAGCAACATTTATTGCCCTGCAGATCGCTGCAATGAGCAATCACAAATTTGTAGCTGCTTTTTCTCAATCTCCTTTTCTTTTTATTTATTGTTTCTCTAACCTCAAGATACAAAATTATATATAGCTTGTTCATTTTTTAGATTCAGGAGTACGAAGCTTTTGTGTAGTTGAATTTTACACTAGAAATGCAGTAGGACCTGGGTATACATCCCTATAAGCCCAGCACTCTGGAGGCTGAAGCAAGAGGATTGTGAACTTGGGAGGTACATAGCAAGTTTCAACATCGACTGAGCTATGTATGTATCAAGACCCTAAGAACAAAGAAAGTGAACTCCTGCTACTTTGGTATAAAATCCTGTTGTAAATTTGTAGGTTATTTCAGAAATCGGTATTACCTTCTGAGTTTGGTTCACGAAGCATTTCAATAATGATGTTACTGACTTACAGTCAAGTTGAAAGTGGGCACACCTGTAGAGACCCTTCACTCTGAGGTGCCTACTGACCCTGAGTAGGAATATAATCCACCCAGATCATATCCTGGAAGAAGCCAGAGCTAAGGTTGGAGCCTGTAGCCCTCCAGTAGCTAGACCTGCTTTGTAGAAAAATCTGCACTCTCTCTTCAGGAAGCCTCACCAGGAAGATCTTCTAAACTTGAAAACACCTCTGAATCCTGGAAATCAGACATGTTTGGGGGGGTGGAGAGGATAGAAACAGGCTTGGAGCCAGGCACTTTCCCAGATGAAGGGCAATGCAGTAGCTGGATCCCAGTTGCTTTGTTCTCCCAGATAATTCCTGTAATTGTGTCAAAAGGATAATGACTTGGCTTCAGGAATCAGAGCCATATGCTGCCACAATGCAGCCAGCCATGATCCCCCCAACACCAGAGAGCTGTCAATGGTGGAAGCCCTTGGCCTCAACTGAAGCATACTTCAACCAGACTGCTGCCCAGGAAGGGAGGAAGAACCCACCCTGCCAGTGGTGCCATTTTCAAGGTCTTCCCTCCACTCTTTCCAATCTGCTTCATGTCTGGACTGCCAAGTTCTTTCCAGACAGGGCCTAGACAAGGACCTTTCCCAGGACCCTGCTGTGCTCTCTTGGGATGCTCAGTGCATAAGGCACGGATGGTGCCTGTGTCAGTCTCCTGCTCAGATCTGCAGAAAGCTGCTAATTAGTGTCAGTAATTGCTGGAGAAGAGGGGAACTGGCTGCCTGTTGGCTGGGGGTGGGGAGTGGCCAGCTTTCTCCCTCCCTTTCTCCATCTCTCCAGCAATCATAAATGCCTGCTGGTCCAGCTGCTCTCTGTGGCATCCTGTCAGGGTGGTAGGCTGGCTAATGGATCAGCAAAATGCTAGTGACTCAGGTCATTATAGAAGAAGACTCAAAGGTATACTTCTGCAGAACAGAGGTCCCAAAATGTGTTTCTAAAAGGAAAGAAATAGCACTGTAATCTGAGAGCGACATGCCAGCAGATGGGGCAAAAATGGGGCCTCTATCTTGCCAGGTTTATTTTTTGCTGGTGCTGCCCCCAATAGCTAGGGCAGGGAATAGGCTTCTCTTAGCCTTAGCTTTTCTTACTCCCTTGATGGGCTGGAAAGAGCATCTACCTTGTAGAATTGAGAGAGGTTTAAATGGACTAACACATGTACATGCATGTAATGATGGGGGTGGTCTCAGCAATGCATGATTAGATATCCATACTTCTCGAACATCCAGAGGATACTTACAAACTTGTAAGATAGGCAGGCCAACATCCACATCACCTTGCAGCAATGGCTTCACAGGAGAATC
Source organism: Mus caroli (assembly GCF_978045245.1). Classification (NCBI taxonomy): domain Eukaryota; kingdom Metazoa; phylum Chordata; class Mammalia; order Rodentia; family Muridae; genus Mus; species Mus caroli. Next base: position 51,651,779 of record NW_028227261.1, on the reverse strand, counting down.
TAGTGGGTGTCTGCCCGTGGAGCATGCAGGGCTCTTTTATAGTCTACTTGCTGTTTATGAGTAGAAGTAATGATAGTAAGTACGGGTCAGACATACATAAACCAGTATCACATATATCACGATTATAAAATGTTATGTACACTACAGCTTAGTATTGTACTTGTATGTAACTGACAATGATTCAGACTTGGCTACCTCAGAATCATCACAAACCCACGGAGCACAGCACACTATCCAGGCCAGCCCCTGCTAGAGTCTTTCCAGCTCTATGGTCATCTCAAAGGACCACGGCTACCTGCTGTGCAATGTATGGAAGTGCCCAGCTCAGAATAATGCTCAGTACAGAATCCCTGTCCCTAAGTAGGAGGTCCTGAATTACTATGAACTAGGTTAATGTAGATAGTACCCTAGAAACTGGCCGCTTGTGTGCTGGTAAATTTCAGTGCTACTTCAACTTGACCCCGGAACATCTTTTAGTGGGCTTTGATTAGCCCCCGTGGTCCTTTTTCCACCAGCTCTTCTCACCTTTTATGGCATGTGAAGGAAAGGTGTACTAATAGTGGTGACCAAGTTCCTATGATGAATACAACCTCTCCTATATATGTTCAGTGTGGCAGCCACGTGCTTACCCTGCTTAGGTCTTCGCCAATAATTGCACCATGCATCTCAAAGCCCCAGTAATATGGACCTAGACTATTCAATAATATGGAACAGTGGTACATTGCTTTATTTACACATGGTGTAAGTATAAACTAGCATTATTATTGTATGTACCGCTGTTGGTGTTTTAACCTTCCATTTCCTGAAGATAGAGCAATTGCTTCACCTGATATTCATTTGCTTAGCAAACATACGTATGGGTATATTATAATCTTACTTTTATATGTGTGCTACCAGTACACACACACAGCTCTTCATGTATTTATTCAACAAATAATTACTGAGAACCCAGAGACGCTCAGGATTGCAGATTAAGAGGGGGTTGAACAGCATCCTATTGAGGGCCTCAGTGGAGAGAAGGAGGCAATCACCCAAGAATAGTAAGGCTCATTTCTTCTCTTCAGGTAGACTCCACTGCCCCTCGATACAGTTACTCAAACAGCAGGCATACATTTCATCCTCTGGGATAGCCAGATCACAATTCTGGGGAGCAAAGCTCTCTGACCTTCTGCCTGGCATTGGGGCAGCTGCTTATAGTGGGTTCCAAGCTTATAGTCATCCAACCTCTTGTTTATTGGCACCACAAATCTCCATCACAGAGTATGGTAAGATAGGTAAGAGCTATGCCATACTGCTTGGGTTAGAATAATGGTTCTGCTGTGTTCTAGCTGTGGGATTGTGTATACATTACTTAACATGTTCATGATCCTCTATTCTCATATAAATTAAGGATGTTGAATTAACAATTTGAAACCTATGAAATATTCAGGGCTTATCTAGTTACATACATAAGTATTCATTTATTACTATTGGGTGTTCTGCATTCCTGAGAAAACTCTTCTATATACACCATGGTTGTTGAGGCACCAGCCATCCAAGTCACATTCTGGTCAACATGGATGTCAAAAGGAATTTTTCTTATTAAGCTGCTATATTTAAGGATATTCTCAAGGACTGGAAAATTAGATTTTATTCAAAATACTTGGCACTTTATTAAGATGTTGTCACTAAAGAAAAGGAGAAATGGTATGTTTTGAGCCAGTGATGGCCTCCCTTATATCTCATGGCTCATAAAAAAAGATCCTCACCCATCTGCCTCTCTCTCATTGGACTGCCCAGGGGCATGAATTCTACTTGTGAGCATAGGAGTCTATTTGGTCTTTCCAACCACAATCTAGAGCAGTGATTCTCAACCTTCCTAATACTGCAGCCCTTTTAATACAGCTCCTTGTATTGGCATGACCCCTAATAGTAAAATTATGTTCATTGCTCCTTCATAAATGTAACTTTGCTACTGTTAGCGATCATAATGCAAACATCTGTGTTTTCTGATGGCCTTAGGTGACCCCTGTGAAAGGGTCATTCAATTCCCAAAAGGGTTGCAGTCCACAGGCTGAGAACCACTGCTCTAGGATCTCCCAGACCATCTTCTCTCCACATGACTGTGACTCTTCTCTTCCTCTCAGCTCTGTATCTATGAGACCCATTGGATACAGAGTTCTGCCTGCTCTCCACCCACATTCACTGTGTGGCTAAGGACCAAACAGTACTGCTGATGCCAGCATTTGTACCTCTAGCCCAGACTTCCTCCCTAACCATACTTCCTCCCTAACCATTCACACTGATCAAATCTCAGTCCACCCCCTTGTGTGTTCTTCCCTGGGGTCCCTTCTCTCAGAACAAAGGTACATCTACTGTCTTCTTGAAGTCCAACACTTGGTAGTCAGCCTAATACCTCCATATGCTCAAATGTCTCACCCCACATGATAGTTCTTATAATCCTCACTTTTCCTGGACAGTTACACCTTAGTCCAACCCAGCAACATGTTCAACTGTGCTACAGAGTGTCTTTCCTAGGGAGTTATTTTGTCTCATGCTTTTCTGAACATAGCTATAGATAGGCTTTTTGGGTTCAAATCTTACTCTTACACATATTAGCTATTATGTAATGGGTTAAGCTTTGTTTGTATGTCTGTATAGGTATGTATGCATGTAAGTAGTTGTGTATGTATGTAGTTATGTATATAGTTATGCATGTATGTGAATGTGGTGTGCACATGCCGTAACACTTGGTCAGAGGATAAGCTATGCTGTCAGAGTCATTTATTATCTTTCAGCAGATATGCTTGCTTAACCAGCCTGGGAACATCTGAGAATTCCCTTTCTCTACTGCCCATTTTCCCATTAGAGCACTGCGATTTCAGATCCATGCTACCATGACTGGTTATTGTGGGGATTCTGGGTATTTGAACTCAGGTCCTCCCTTTGCACAGCAAGCATTTCTTAACCTCAGAGCCATATGACCGCCCCCAGACAAGCTTTGTATGATTCTTGTCACTGTTTTCCATCTGTAACAGGAGAGCAATAGTAGTACCTAGCTCGCACAGTTATTGTGAGCATTAAATGAGCTAATATAGCAAGGCACTCGGCAATGCCTGGCATGTAATAAGCACAATCAATAAATGTTGGCTATTATCATTAGCTCTTATTACTATACATTTTTCATGAAGCAGCCAGATGATCATTTAAAAACATAAATTAAATGCAATCATTCTTCTACTCAAAACTCTTCAGTGATTTTTCCATTTCAGCTACAATGAAATTTTAGCACCTCACAGAGGCCAGCCTGTGACCTCAGCCTTGCCTCCGCCTATCTGAGCACTTTGCCAGCACTCGATAGCTGGCTGGGATACATTAACATCCCATGCTTTTTGCTTCCTTTGGGGCTTGGCCCTAGCTCTGCCCTCTGCCTGGGAAGCTCTGGCCCCTCCAGCTGTTCACAGACTGCCTGTTCCCCCCTCCCTGCTTTTCATTAGATCCCCGTTAAGTCATCTCTCTTTGTCATAGATCCTCCCCCATAGATCCATAGATCATGGATATTAAGGAGCAACACCCCCTCCCCCCACCCCGTGCTAGCAACTTCCCCTCTCTGTTTTCCACAGCATTGACCATGCTCTTCCCTTTCTTGTTGGTTAATTTATAATCTTTCTCTACTAGAAAATGTGGTGGGTCTGATCTCACCTTGTAAGTTATGATTCCTAGAACCTCAGCTGGGCATGCACAGAGTAGGTGCTAGAAGCCAGTTGATAATGAGATGAGCCACCCCTGCAGAGGAGCTATGAAGGATATGCATGCCAAGGGAAAGGCAGGGATTTGAGGCAGTAGAAACAAACAGCATTAGCAAAAACACATGGATGGGGCACTACAGTTTGCAGAGCTATCACAAGCATGATATAATCCTCAGACCTGGGGAATCACCTGCGGGTTTCTAAGGACTGCAGAACCTCTGGCCCCAGCTCAGATATGATAAGTCAGAATTTGCAGTGTGTGTGTGTGTGTGTGTGTGTACATATGTGTGTGTGTATGTGTGTACACATGTGTGTGAGTGTGTATGTGTGTGTGTGTGTACACATATAGGTGTGCCACATCACAATACATATGCTGAAGCTTGCAGTCAATGTCCATGGTCTTTCTCTACTATGCTCCACCATATTTTTTGAGACAGGGTATCTCACTGAACCCAACACTCAGTGATTGGCTATGTTGCTGAGCCAGCATCCCCTAAATTCTCCTGTCCCACCTCCCAGTGTTGGGGTTACAGGCATGCATCCCCATGCAGGTGTTCTCTGTGGATACTGGGAATCCATACTCAGCTCCCTGGGCTTGCAGAGATAAAGAGCACTTTATCCACACAGCCATCTCTCCAGCCTGAGAATTTGCATTTTAAGAATGCAAATTCTTAAACACAGGGGTGTTCTTTGAGAAGAACCGGGATAGCATGTTTAGGGAACAAGACCTCTCCAGCATGGAGAAGGCAGTACACAGGCAGATGTGTGCACTGATATGTAAGTTCAGATATAAGTGACAGAACCTAGAACAGGACTGTCATCTCAGACAGGTTGATTTGTAACTCCTGTAAAAATCTGAGCTAAAATGGATGTTTAGAAATAAGTGGCTACAGGCTCAGCATAGTCCTAAGTAGTCTGTAAGGTGAATTTTCCAAGCTTGCCCTTTAATAAAGCTTTTCTGACATTTTGAGCTGCCTCTTTATGGCTAGTTGAAACAATCACCCCACCATAGTGAACACCCACTACCTGCTAGGAGCTGGGGACATACTGAGGAGGAAGCTACCATTCACCCTTAGGAGGCCTAGGGGAGAAAAGTTAGCAATGAGGTTGCTGATCCCTCCTGGTGACTTTTCAGGCAATGAAAGCTTCAGGTGCACACAGCAGGGGTCAGGAATGAGGCCTTGGTGATGGACGGTGGAGAGGAGCCCAAGGCTCATGCTTTCTTTCAGGACACTTAATTGGAGCAACAGAAAGCTTAATGGCAGACAAAGTATACAGCACACTGAACAACAGGGAGGGAGGAGCACCTGTGGGTAGAAGGGGAAACTGTTGATAAGAGCAACCACCTAGTATACAAGGGATGGCAGAACCAGGAAGCCACTGTTTGCAACCTGATCAAACCTATTATTCTAACTGATCAGTGGACTGTGAAAATTATTATGGCACTGTGAAAAGTTGGGAAGAGAATATTCATATGGTCTCAGATATAGTCTCAAATATATAGTCTCTGATTTCTAATTGGTTGAACAAGGAAAGGCAACTTTATAATGTAGAAGTCTGTCAGACATAGACTGGTAATGTAATATCCTTGATGACAGGGATTAATGGAATGGTACAACTCAAGTGGAGGGTCATTCTAAAAACAACTCAAAGCCCCTGTTCAAGAATGACAGTGTGGTGGTGGGAAGACTGAGAACCAGGTTCATATCACAGGACGACAAGAAATGACAGCTAAACATCATTCATTGTTGGATTGACTCCTGTCTGGAAGAGACGTACACATCACAGTATTGGGACAGTTAGGGGCTCATGAATGTGGACTTTGCACTGGGTAATAATTCTCTGGCATACTGAATGGGATCATGGTATTATGACTAGGTGAGACGATGCTCTTATTCTTATAATTGACATACTAAAGAATGTAAGTGTGAGAAATAATGATATTGCCAACTGAATCTCAAGTGGATTCAGGGCCAGGTAGAGACAATAAGAGATGAGATGGGCGTGGCCACTGTTAACAGCTGGTGAGGCTAAGCAAGGGACACTCGGGTGTTCTTTGTACTCTAATTGCAGCCTTCCTGTAAATTTCCTTTCCTTTGGAATCACTGGGATGTTTTACCATTTCAGAAGGCTGATTCTAGGTAGACTAAGTGAGTTCAGGGGGCACAGTGGCTTCCCAAACTCACATCACTTGTGTTTTAGCTAAAGGAGACCCTCATTGCTTATACACCAGGGAACGGAGTGGGGGTTGATCTTGGCAGAGGAGATGGCAGAACAGCAGAGATTCAGCCTCTGAGGGAAAGCTTGCATCTGTTTCCTTGAAGGAGAGTGGAGAGTCTGCACTCACTTCCACACCAGAAGCATAAAGTCTAAACTCCTAGGACGGTCTGGAAAGGAGCAGGGGATTTTGGGGTGGGGTGGTGCTGGAATTTTATTGGCAAGGGCAGGGGCTGTTATTACTGTGGGGAAGTGGGGTAGAGAAGTGGTGGAATTATAATTATGAAGACTTGAGAAGAGTGGGTTTCAAAGAACATTTTTAGTCACAGATGGTTGAAGAGAAATGCAGAGAACAGGCCCCAGCACCTCATCTTCCTATCTGATTGCGGGGGGTGGGGGGGGTGGGGAGAGCTTGCTAATGAACACATTTATTTCCCAGCTCCCTAGAACAATAGCAAATGCTTTTTGCAGTTATTAATTGGAATCCCACAGCAGGTGTGGGGGAGGGAAGGCACTGCTGATTTGGAGTTTTTCTCTAGGGATTAGGTGAATAGAAAGAGCAATGGCGAAGGTCATGTAAGCAAGGATGCCTGGAAGACTTGACACCCAACTCCCAGCCTGGCTTACAGACAGATTAACCTTTCCCTTTAGACCCTTACTTCCTCACTTACAAAAAATTAGAATACCAGTTCTCTCTGTGAATAACAAAAGAGTGAAGTAAGATAGCTAATATATGGGAAATTCTATGCTTTTGAGCCATAGACCATTTTTCTTCTAGGAAAAAAATTAAATCAAGAAACATTTTGAAACACTCACTCTGTGCTGGGAGCAAACAATGAACAGGAAAAACACGGTTCTTGCCTCCCTAGAACTGATCACAGGCATTGACAAAGTAGGATTAAGTGTTCTGATAAGGGCTAGAGATCTGCTTAGCAGGTAATGCACTTGCCATAAAAGCATGAGGATCTGAGTTCAGATACACAGGACTCTAAAAAACTGATGCAGAGCTGCACATCTGTAAACCTGGAGCTGGGGAGGGGTTGGATCTCAGGAGTTGCTGCTTAGCTAGTCTAGCTTATATTGCAAGCTAGAGAGTCACTGAGAGACTGTGTCTCAAAACAATTCGAGTGTAGAGCAATAGAGGAAGAAATCTGATGCCAATCTCTGCATCTGCACACATGCACATGCACACAATGCATATATGTACACATGCACAAATTTATTTTAAATCTGGAAAATCTGATGGGGACTGGCTGCTATTGAAAACATAGAACAGGACCAACTTGGGACATCAGGATGGGACACTGGAAGAAAGGAGTGTCATCAAGGAAACCCATCAAAACAGCAACACTCCCCCAGTGTCTTAGTCAGGGTTTCTATTCCTGCACAAACATCATGACCAAGAAGCAAGTTGAGGAGGAAAGGGTTTATTCGGCTTATACTTCCATACTGCTGTTCATCACCAAGGAAGTCAGGACTGGAACTCAAGCAGGTCAGGAAGCAGGAGCTGATGCAGAGGCCATGGAGGGATGTTCTTTACTGGCTTGCTTCCCCTGGCTTGCTCAGCCTGCTCTCTTGTAGAACCAAGACTACCAGCCCAGATATGGTCCCACCCACCAGGGGCCTTTCCCCCTTGATCACTAATTGAGAAAATGCCTTACAGTTGGATCTCGTGGAGGCATTTCCTCAACTGAAGCTCCTTTCTCTGTGATAACTCCAGCTGTGTCAAGTTGACACAAAACTAGCCAGTACACCCAGGTATCTGCAGATTGAACCTGGTTGGCCAGATGGGCAGAGGTCTGGAGACTTGTGCAGGAAAGGTTGAGTTCCCCCACCCCCCATGGAGCAATGGCCAGCCTGTGACCTCTAAACAACTCCTGAATTTCACTAAGCCAGAGCTCAGCTTGAGCTGGCTCAGCTACCAGAGCTTTTAGACCTCTGCTGGGCCTAAAAAGCTCTGTAGAAACTCTACCCACCATCCTGGAACAGGTTTCCTTATTCTCAGGGGACTGAAAGTCTTATAATAAGGCTTAAGTTTTCCCAAACTGGACAGGTAGCTTTAACCTCCTCCTAATACATGAACAGCAAGATACTGATCTTATTCCTGGATCCATCTGTCATCCCTCAATGTGTTCATTTCTCCCAGGCATACATATGTCTCCATGGGAGGTTGTCTGTCCCACAAGCCCAGTGCCTGCCATAAGAACTCTGCTATGAACGTGTCCCATTGCACTGGCTGCTTTTGTCCGAGTCCTATTACAACATCCTTCGAGTTGGGCTTTTCCAAACTGGTGGACCAATGGCCAGCCTACAATAGGCAGAAAGACTGGGAGTTTGCATTCAGTTCACATTTGGCCCGCGTTTTCTGTGCAGTCAAGAAGAGAAAAGCTTAGGGCTAGAATTCAGAGCAAATACTCTTCCAGTTCAGAGGAGCAGGTTCATGGGACTATTGCATTGTGCAAGGGTTAAAATAAGGGGAGAGTAATACAAGACCAAGTGCGGTGTATCATGCCTGTGATCCCAGTGCTTGGGAGGCTGAGAAAGAAGGAATGCAAGGAATGACAACTGTATGAGGTCAACCTGAGCTACATTGTTCCAAATTTGCCTGGCGTACAGAGTGAGACCGAGGCTCTAGAAACTAACAACAATGACAAAAACCAAAAAAAAAAAAAAAAAATGAGCATAAAATAAAGGGAAACACAAACATTCATCCTTGAGTTCCAGGGTTCTGTCCCTCTACTCCTTTTGGTTCTTTGTTCCTCATTCCTTGAGTGACCTTATGCAAGCCAGAGATTCAGAGCCTTTCAGGGACTCTATGCAGTCTGTCCTCCTCTGTGACAGTGGAGGTGTCATCTGTGAAATCTCATGTAGGAAGCAGTGGGGGATGGGGTGAATCCTGTAACCCCTGTGATGTCTTCAACGGCTTGGCCATTATCTGGTCAGACACTAATTCTGAATCAGTGCATATAATGGATATCATACTTGTGCTCCTGAGAGACAGATTCTGGAGAGGTACACAATAAGGGAATTTTCCACAGGCCTCCCAATCTGACGGTGGATTAGATCACCGGCTTCATTTTGTCCCCAGGATTCAAAGCAGTTCCCATGCTGTTGGTTTAGAGCACAAACTTCACACCTAGGTGAAGCTGAGAAGCCACTCCTATTTTATGAGAATCTTTAAAATCACATATTCTGTATTTAAGACTTCACAAAGGAAGAAAGGCATAAGATTCACACATTTGCAGGAAACTGCTGGTATCTGCATATCTCCCAGAAGCAGGGAAAGCTGACTAAAATGCAGTTGAAGTTTCCACATGTAAAAGAATAATACATCTATTGGTCACATGGATGAATAACACCACTAAGAAGATCCTGTCCAGCTGTTGTGGTTTCTGTTTGGTCTGTTTTGTTTATTCTTATTTCTAAGCTCTGGAATAAATTGATACCTGTGCTATCTTATCCCTAAATGGCAAGGCAAAGTTGTAAGACTTTGAATTCCTATCTCGTTAAGGCACACACATACACACACACACACACACACACACACAGAGAGAGAGAGAGAGAGAGAGAGAGAGAGAGAGAGAGAGAGAGAGAGAGAGTCAGGATTAGCCAATATGAAACAGAGATAGGATTTCATTGAATGTATTCTAGTACAGATTTTAAGCATGGAACTTAATAGGAGCACTTAGAAAGACACCCAAGTGTAAGTATTGGCTGCTTAAGAGAGAGCAAGAACAGCTGGAAAGAACCCAAATGTCCCTCAACAGAGGAATGGATACAGGAGAGAGAGAGAGAGAGAGAGAGAGAGAGAGAGAGAGAACACTGGATTGTCTTTGCTTTAGCCATCTGGTGGCTCTCAGTTCTGTCTCAAAAGGTTGCTAAGAAATATCTTTTTTTTTTTCATTTTCTCTCTCATTTGATGAGTGAGAGACTAAGTTGGCTCTGGAGGTGGTTGGAATTATAGCCTGGTCATCTGGGACTCACAGGGCTATGCACAGGGTTTAGGGCATCTCCTTTTCCTGTAAATGCAGTTCCTGGCGAAATTCCGAGAAAACTGAAGGTTTATAGCCGGATGGGGAAAAGGCCTTGAGCAGTTGTAGAAGTGTTTGCTCCTCTGCTGGTGAGATGCTTCTGTTGGACTCCTGGGTGAGAGGCTGCTTCCCCTTCCTGCATGCCATGTCCTTGCCTTCTATCCAGTGTCAATCTCATTCCATCACAGAGTGTGTGGGAGTACCCCAGCCATAGGAGGTTGTGAGCTTATTAAGTGTTTGCCTTGGAAAAGCTCCTTAGTCTGTGGCATCTTTTTCCTGGCTGTATAATGTGGGACTGCATTGTTGGAGAAGGATTCTGGGGGTGGGGTTACAGTAATCCAGAGGAGAGGTCATGACCTCCTGCTGAGCTCCCTCCTCAGCCCCTTCCCTTATTTTCTCTTGAATGCATCCCTTCTTGTAGGGCCTCTTCTCAAGTTAGCATACGGAGTGAGGATTTGTGGGGGAGAGGGTGGTTCTGACTGTGCCTTACAGTTCATTCTGCTTCTGCTCTTTCTCAAAGGAGCTAGATATGGACGCCAACTACCTCAGCACAAAATGGACTTTTGCTGTATCCCTCACCAAGCCCCCTTGCCAGCTGGGCCTCAGTTTCCCCACTTGTAACTTGGAGTGATCACACCATCATCCAAGTGTCCAAGTCATATCTCCCCACCCATCACTAGCATCCTCATCTGCAGAGGAGGCTGCCACATCCACTCATCTGTGCTGGCCAGAGAGTAGAGGGATCCAGTCATGAAGAAGCTGAAGTACCCTGAAAAGGGCTTAGGGCAGGGCGGCCAACCTGGAATGGGATGGAATTTTTTGTCTTTAAGGCATGGAGCAGCCTCTAATCTAGTGACTCCAGAAGACGCAATAGATAATTGGCCAGACCCTCTGTTGCTAAACTAAAAAATTTGTGTAATCAATTGAGAGAAAAATCAATAGCAGACCTTGCGCACACACAATGAAAAGGCAGGATTGCCACACAATTAAGAGCCGGGCTCAGGACGCTACACTCTGCCTGTCTTGTTCTCTTGTTTCTAGGCCACAGTTGTTCGTCAGAAATAATTAAACATTTTCCCATGGGCAACAATTACTTGCTTAAAATATTATGAGTAAGGAGAATACATTTATAATTACCTAACCTTTCTGAAGGTGAAAATATATATTATCCTTTTCTGTTCCATCAAAGGAGCGTCTGGAACTGCCAGCACTCTGCCTCTCTCTCTCTCTCTCTCTCTCTCTCTCTCTCTCTCTCTCTCTCTCTCTCTCTCTCTCTCTCTCTCTCTCTCTCTCTCTCCAGGATCTATGCTCTCATCACTCCGTGCTCTGTCTCCTGACTGCACTAATTGCCAGAAGGGTGGAACACAGCACTTTCCAGATACCGTTCTTTGGTTTTCATTTTTGGGAACTTTTACAAAATCAAATCACAGTTCCTCTTTCATTTTTTTTCACGCCATTAAATGGTCTGCCTGTCATTATTAGGCATCTTTGAATGGCCCCAGTGCTTTGTACAATAAGAATGATGAGTACTCTTTCTTCTTTGGAATCCAGAGCCTGGGATTGACATGTTTTCAATAGATTCTAGATTTCCTCTTAAACTCTCACACAGGGAAACCATCAAAGTAATGGTGATAATAATAATAATAATAAAAATCAGCAACAATAATGTACAATAGTGAACTCTTAGAGAAACAAGCATTTCTTCAATGGTCTTATCTGTATCTATTAGTTATACATAATAATGGGTTTCGTTATGGAATTTCATTCACACACATAATGTATTTTGGTTACATCCCCCCATACCCTGTACCTGCTCTTGCCCCCTCCTGCTGCTGCTAACCTCCCTCGTCTTCTCAATTAGCTCCACTTCTGCTTCCTGACTTTTTTTTTAAGGCAGGCATTCTAATGATGTATGCATACTGTCTCATTCAGTGCAAGCAGAAAATTTGCAGATGATAGAACTGAGGCCCAGAAATGTTAAGAATCTTGCCGAGGATCACACAGCTAATGACTAGTGAACTTTAAATCTGGTCTAAAGATGATCCCTCTGGTCAGCGTAACCTTTTAGCTGGAAGGCTTGCTCCCTCAGATTTCTCTATCAAGTCATTTCTGTTCAGGGTTTACTGGCAAAGGGACATATTTTGCATGAAATGCTCATCACAGAACTGGCGGCTCTCACCTTTTCATATTAAGCCTTTGTGCTCCCTAACTTTTTTATACCTGTATACACAGAAATATGATTATCTCTCTCCCTCAGTTCTTCCCCCTACTATACCTTCTCTTCCTCCTGAGTCCATTCCAAATCCATGTAGATTTTGATGTCCTTGTTTCTCCACCTCCTAATCCTTCTCCATCTCTTCCTCTTCCTTCTACTAACATAACATACAATTTCAAATTATTCCTACCACACTTGGTCAACTATGTTCACAGCGGCTTTATTCATACTAGTCAGAAAGGGAAAATGACCCACATGGCCCTCATTCAGAGAATGGCTAAAGAGAATGTGGTATATTTACACAATGGAGTATTACTCAGCTGCTAAAAACAATAACACTATGAAATTTGCAGGCAAGTGGAAGGAACTAGATTTTTAAAAAGTTCTGAGGGAGGTAACCCAGACCCAGAAAGACAAACATGGTATGTATTTACTTATAAGTGGATATTAGCTGTAAAGTAAAAGCCAATCATGCTACAGTCCACAGATCCAGAGAGGCTAAGTAACAAGGAGGGCTCAAGGTAGGGGTGGTTCAGAAATGAGTCTCCCTAGAAAAGGAAAATAGAATAGATATCATGGGTAGAATGGGGTGGTGGGAAGGATGGGAACAGCTAAGGGGAGGATGGAGGGAAAGAGAACTAGATGAGAGAGCTGGAATTTGGAGGGGGGATATCTTTGGGCTGAGCTAGAAACCCAACACATTGGAAACTTCCCAGGAATCTATGAAAGTGACCTTTTAAGACGCCAAGCAATGGCAGATATGGGGCCTGAAATAGCCATCTCCTGTAACCAGACAAGACGTCCAGTGAAGGGATTGGGACACCAACCCAGTCATATAACTTTTAAACTACAATATGTCCTGCCTACAAGATGTGCTGGATAAAGGTGGCATAGACATTGTGGTAATCACCAACCACTAGTCCAGCCTTAGACCCATGCCACAAGAAGAAACCTACCCTTGACACTGCCTGGACGGCCAAGCCCAGAGGCTAGATAGCCCAGAGACCAAGGATAGAATCAAAGTAGTCCTACTTATATATACACAAATATAGAGCCATCCACTGGAGCATGGGCAACATACCAATGACCACACTCCCAATGAAGAATGACTCCCAACAGCCATAAACTGCCAGTAGCTCCTTAGGAAGAGGTGAGACACGGTCTTGTATTGCTGATGTGAGTTTAGAATGCAATAGCTGTGTCACATCTAGAAGACAGCATTTCATAGCACTCCTTTGCATTTCCTGGTTCTCACATTCTTTCTGCCTCCTCTTTCACTTTATTCCCAGAGCCCTGGCAATGGTATCGATAATGGCAATCCATTTAGTACTGAGCACTAGCAGTCAGTTACCGTCTGTACATTGATTGGTATGAGCTTCTCCACTGACTGCTGCCTATTGTAAAAAGAAACTTCTCTGACCAAGACTATGAGTATAATCATAAATATATAAAAGCCAATTTCACGACACATCGTTTAATAGCAGGTTCCACCCTGAGATTGTTGTCCACTCTCAATGGGCTTTTCACTAGGCATTCAGTACCAGGTATGAAGTTACCTCCTGTGGAATAGGCCTTAAGTCCAAATAAAAAGTAGTTGGTTACCTCCACATAGATATGCCACCATTGTACCAATTAGCACAGTTTACCTGGCATGTTGTTATTAAAGCATACAGAATCCAGCGCTGGGTAAGACCATTGATAACTTTTCTTCCCCAACAGGCTGCATAGTACTTTCCAGCACTATGGCGGATAGGCAATAGGGGGGAAGCTTCCTGGTCACTTTAAACTTGATTTCTCAATGTCTTACATTCGGCCTTAATGGGTGTCCATCTAGCAATATGTTATAGTAGTAGCAGCTCTGCTTCAGTTCCTGAGTGCGTGACTGAGACAGACACTGACTTAGGGCCTTGCTCTTCTCCCCCAGCATGGAGAAGAATGATGCCTGGTAGGTATCTCACCTTGGTTTACCAAGGAAGATGCTGATGCGTGAAAAGGTTAAGAGGTATTGCTAAGGTCACACAGTTAGTAACCTGGAAAGCAAGAAGTTCAGGGCATTGGTACCCTGTTTAACCTGTTCTAACTCACAGCTCGTGCTGGGTCCTGACCTTCAGATACTAATGGGAAAGAGGTCTCAGAATCCACAGCTTTTGCTAGATATCAGCCTGGCTGACTCACAGCCTCGGTTCCAGGACCAGTAACATAGAGAGTTTCAAAAAACAAACAATGCTTCCTTCTGAAGTGCTCTTTCTCTTATTTTAGGAAAACAAGACTTGGCTAATTATGTTGAGTTTTAGTAGTCTTCAGTAGACTCAAAAAAATTAGGTAAAAATCTGGTTAAAATGATAGATTTCTTAAAAAAGAAAATAGTGTGTGCCTGCCAAGCATTTACACACCCTATTGGTTTGGAGCATGGTCTCTGTGTGGTTTTGATTCTTTGCTGCATTCCAGTGGCAGTGGGTATATGGGTTCCCTACGAGCTCATCCTCTGTGATGCCTGCAGTGTATACATGCTATAGTATTTTATGCTGGGACTCATGCTAGAGATGCACTGCAGTACAGGGTCTCCTCAACCAGACATCATTTCTTATTTGCATAGTTCATTGAGGTACAAATCCCTGAATGAAGGACACGTTCTATAGCCAACCTGATTTTTCTACCTCGGTTCTATGGCTAACCAGCTGTGTGACCCTGGACTAATTGTGCATTCCTGGCTTTTTCTTCCACCCATTTGTGATACTGGGATGATGGGAACATCAAGGGTCTCTGTGTGGATGAACAGGTAGATGTGGATCATGCTTGGGATAACTGGATCTGGCACACTAGCACCTGCAAGTGTGGGCTCTTATTACTGGTAGCCAGCCATAGACCTGTCATTTGAAGAACACTTTTTTTAAATAAAAGAAAAACAGCTCCTCATTATCTCCCTCCACCCCTACTTTCAAAGGGCCACTGTATTTTTCATATTCTCTTCTTGTAATGACACCCTGCACTTCTGGTGAAGGTGAGAACGCAGCAAGCCTCTGTGTGAACATTTAGAGCAGGCAGGAAATCTGCATTGCAGCACACTCTGCAATTAGCAGCACACTCTGCAATTAGCTGCACTGGAATTCATGTTACCCTTAAGTCCTGTACTGCAGCTCTGCTGTCTGATCAGTCTGTAAATTTTGATTGATGCAGCTGGTAAACTATTTTCCCTCCCTACCCTACCCTACAAGTCTTTGGGTGGCATCCCAGTTTGTATATTGGGGGAATCCTATCCCCAAGGACCCTTTAATTTTTGCTGTTTCTCTTATGAACCTTTCTCCACAAGGCAGCCAGAGGGATGTTTTTTGCAGATCAGATAGGGCACTTTGTCCTAGACATTCCTAGAGTCTTAAGAATTCCTAGAGTTGCAGTAAGAATCCAGACCTAGACTACCCTGTGGACTACAGGTCCTATGTGCACTGAGGTCCTGGGTTTACTTCACTGTATGATAACTCCCCTTTGTCTGCAATATTCTTTGCTGGCCATTTGCTATCCTGTGGTCTCAACATGAGCTTTTAATGGATCCTCAGATGCCTGCTTTATCACATTCCTGATATCACCATACTTGGCAAGTTTCTCCAGGTGGCAGGTCAGATCCATGATGGATACATTGTGGATAGGAACATGGAAGGCCATGCCAGTGAGCTTCACATTCAGCTCTGGGATGACCTTACCCACAGCCTTGGCAGCACCAGTGGATGCAGGGATGATGTTCTGAGCAGTCTCCCTAAGTGAGCCTGCTTCACTTACTCTGCATGAAACAGTATACAGCTACCTCATTGCCACAGTGTCATTATTCCAGAATCAAATGCCCTCTTTGCTAGATTATGGTCCTGTTCTAAATGTTATTTGCACATTTACCTGAGTCCTCTGTTTGCTCTGGAAAGAATAACACTGTCTCTGAGCTGTTAGTCACTGGTTTTGTTCTTTATTTTTTTATTTCTTGAGATGGAAATGAAGTCAGGATAAGAAGTCTCTAATCACAGCACTTGGGAGCAGAGGCAGGCAGATTTCTGAGTTCAAGGCCAGCCTGTTCTACAAAGTGAGTTCAGGACAGCCAGGTTTATACAAAGAAACCCTGTCTCAAAAAAAAAACCCAAAAAAACAAAAAGGAGGACAAGAAGAAGAAGAAGAAGAAGAAGAAGAAGAAGAAGAAGAAGAAGAAGAAGAAGAAGAAGAAGAAGAAGAAGAAGAAGAAGAGGAGGAGGAGGAGGAGGAGGAGGAGGAGGAGGAGGAGGAGGAGGAGGAGGAGAAAAGAAGAAGAAGAAGAAGAAGAAGAAGAAGAAGAAGAAGAAGAAGAAGAAGAAGAAGAAGAAGAAGAAGAAGAAGAAGAAGAAGAAGAAGAAGAAGAAGAAAGAAGTTGTCTCTTCAGCTGGGCTGGAGAGATGGCTTAGAGGATGCCAACACTCATTTCAGAAAGTTCACAACTGCCTGGAATTTAAACTCAAGGGATATAATTATAGTTTCAGCAGTTTGGAAATATGTGCACAAGTATATCTGGGATGTAGTTGACAGACAGAATTCTAGTATTGAGGAAATTACCAACTAGTGAGACACGACTAGCAGAGATGACTTAGTGCCTTCACTAGTTACCAGCTATGTGGCCTGAGTAAGTTACTTACTCACCTGGACTTCAGATCCTAGGAATGGCTTACTTTTGAGGTCTCTTCTGATTGGATGGGTTAGAGCGGAACCTGGGTTGTACTAAGGTTTCTATAATTACTGTTATAATTACCAAATGACTGCACACAGAGGCATCAGATGTACCTTTTCCACTGAAATGCATGATGAACAAGGGGTGAACACTCAGAAAGATTTCCATTGCCTTCCTGGTAGGCCTGGTAGGTTTAGAGCTTGGTCACTCCTTGCAAGCTAACGAGTCACTTCTGTATCCCAGAGTTTCTCAATCAGTACCCAGCGTCTCAGCAAGATCACCTTGTAGTTATACTCTACAAAGGTTTTAAAAGTTGCACTGTAGTATCTCTGCTCCTTCCTGTCCCATCAACAGCCACATCTTTTCATGTTTTGCCAGCCTTGTCTTATAGACATCATGGGAAAGATCAGAGTGAACAGATCGGGCCATATCGGGTGCCTGGTTACCAGGGCTGTCTTGTGCTCTGCATCTCACAAACTGGAGATTGTTGCCATCAATGACCCCTTCATTGACTTCAACTACATGGTCTACATGGTCTACATGTTCAGTATGACTCTGCCCACACCAAGTTCAATGGCATGGTCAAGACTGAGAATGGGAAGCTTGCCATCAATGGGAAGCCTATCACCATCTTCTGGGAGCGAGATCCCACTAACATCAAATGGGGTGATGCTGGTGATGAGTATGTTGTGGAGTCTATTAGCATCTTCACCACCATGGAGAAGGCTGGGCCCACTTAAAGGGTGTTGCCAAAAGAGCCACACAGGGTGATGTGAACCACAAGAAATATGACAACTCATTCAAGATCGTCAATGCTGCATCCTGTACCACCAACTACTTAGGCTCCTGGCCAAGGTCATCCATGACAACTTTGGCATCATGGAAAGACTCAAGACCACAGTTCATGCCATCACTGCCACTCAAAAGACTGTGGATGGTCCCACTGGAAAGCGGTGGCATAATGGCTTGGAGACTGCTCAGAGCATCATCCCTGCATCTACTGGTGCTGCCAGGGCTGTGGGTAAGGTCATCCCAGAGCTGAACGGGAAGCTCACTGGCATGGCCTTCCATGTTCCTATCCACAATGTATTCATCATGGATCTGACCTCCCACCTGGAGAAACTTGCCAAGTATGGTGACATAAAAGAGGTGGTAAAGCAGGCATCTAAGAGCCCATTAAAGGCATCCTAGGCTACACTGAGGACCAGGTTGTCTATTGTGACTTCAACAGTAACTCCCACTACTCTACCTTTGATGCTGGTGCTGGCATTGTTCTCAGTAACAACTTTGTGAAGCTCATTTCCTGGTATGACAATGAATACAGCTACAGCAACAGGGTGGCAGACCCCATGACCTACATGACCTCCAAGGAATAGAAAATTCTGGACCACCCACCCCAGTACACTGAGAGCAAGAAGTCCAACTTAGACCCAAACACTGAGCATCTCCCTCATGATTTCATCCCAGGCACCCATAATAATGGGAGGAAACTACAAAGCCCTACTCTCTTGAATACCACCAATAAGGTTCACTGAATCCTCCAAAAGAGGGAGAAGACATTTTTTGAGCTCAAAGTGTTAAGATAGTTCTGTGCTTGGCCTTGTAGCTTTTGAGGCAGGAAGGGGTAGGAGCAGATGTCCCCACCATGTCATGGGGTAGGAACTGATTGTCATTTGCCTAAAAATTCAGGAAAGTTCTTCAGATACTTTGTACTGGAGAAAGTTCAGCGTAGTGGCCATGGGAGGTCTGAAAAAGAGTAAGACTGGGGAAATGGGCGTCCTGAAATGTCCTCCCAGGGAAAAAATATATCCTAGAGGTAAAAGAAAATGGAAGGAACTAGGCTAGGGGATTATGGAAAAGTAATTCAGGTGATCAGGACTGAACATGGAGGAGGGAGAAGCCAGAGAATTCAGTGTGACTTGAGCTTGAAACTTAAAGCTTGTTATTCTTCATAACCCATCCTGAGAGTGTGTCATGGCTGACTTTGTTGAGTCTGCACAATGCAGAAACTTGCCTTGTTCTCCAGGCAGAAATCTCTTCTTCCATACAATTGAAACTTCAGCATGCACTTGAAACTATTGGATGCCACAGAGTCTGTAGACAAGTTGTCCTACAGGCACCCTGGGAAGGACTGGTGTTTGACTTCCTTATCTAAAGCAACCTGTTGAATTGCAAAGTCCTCAGTTCCCCAGACCCTTCACAGAAGAGTCATTTGGTGCAGCAGGTTTTAGCCCATCTTTTATGTGCAGGAAGTTTTTATTTAAAATATAATTCTGTTTTATTTTAATGTATTAGTCTAAAACCCTTTTAAAGGCAACAGGGTCCTTTTAAAAACTAGTTATACAAGAAACTTCAATATATAAAACAGAATAATGACAGTTGCTTTTGCTTAAAAAGAAAGACCTGAGCCCCAGGTACTTCTTTCTTCATTTATCTCTAATTTCATTACTCTACAGATCCCTTAGAGCATATTAAATGATCTTGAAACCATTGTTTTAAAACAAACATACTCTTTGCATCACTGACTTTTTAATAGAACAATCAAACGTATCTTTTTAATGACATGGGCATTTTATCAGAATCATTGTTGTAATATGATTGAGCTGGTGCAGATAATTTGCATTGACAAGGGCAGGGATCTAATTAAAATAAGCAAAGCCACAGTATTATTAACATGTACAGATTGTCAGTCTTCGTGTGTTGGTGAAAGGCCTACTTTTATCCAGGTGCTAATATGACTTTTCTGGGACATTCTCCCTAGATATCTGTTGATTCTACCTTTTTCTGCTGTTACCCATGTTTGCTCATGCTATAGATGCTGTATCCTTGTAGCAAATATGATAATTTGGGTAGTTCTAAGGTAAACTCCTTACAGGTCTTGAGCCTTTGTAGCAGGATTCTTATTGGCAATTCTTGGGTCACATATTGTCTTCATTTGGTTTCTGTTGCTGTGATAAAACACCATGACCAGAAGTTACTAGGGGAGGAAAAGGTGTATTTCACCTTAGAGCTGTAGCCCATCATGAAAGAAAGCCTGGGCAGGAGTGCAAGGCAGGAACCTGGGGGCAGAAACTGAAGTAAAGACTATGGAGAAATGCTGGTTCCAGGCGTGTTCTCCACAGCCTGCTCACCCTGCTTTCTTTCACCATCTGGGACAATCTGCCCATGGGCTTGGCTCTCCCACATCAATCATCAATCAAGATTCCCTACTGACTTGCCTGTAGGCAATCTGATGGAGGCATTTTCTCAGTTGAGGTTCCTCTTGCCACATAACTCAAGCTTGTGTCAGGTTGACAAAAACCAACCAGGACATATGTCAACCCCTAAAGCTAGTGGACATTCAAAAGTCACCGTGATTGATAGTTCCTCCAGTGTCCTGCTGGAAATGCCAGGTGAGACCACTCTCTGATTACAAAAAAGGTGTTGGCAAGAATAAAGTAGCAGATGTACACTACAGTGCTACAGCCTCTTTTAAAAAATACTGTTCACAAGGTAGCCCAATTAGGGGAAAGGCATCCAAAGGTAGGCAAAGTAGTCAGAGATAGCCCATTCTCCTGCTTTAGGAGTCCCACATGAAGACCCAGTTACATATGTGCATAGGGCCTACGTCTTCCCATGCTTTCTGTCTGGTTGGTGGTTCAGTCTCTGTGGGCTGATATGGGCCCAGCTTAGTTGATTCTGTAGGTCTTTGTGTGGTAACCTTAACCCCTTTGGCTCCTTCAATCCTTCCTCCCCCTCTTCCACAGGATTCTTGAAGCTCTACTTAATGTTTGGCTGTAGGTCTCTGTATCAGTTTCGGTAAGATGCTGGGCGAAGCCTCTTTGATGACAGTTATGCTATGTTCCTATCTGCAGGTATAACAGAATATCATTAATAGTGTCAGGCTGGGATCCCTTTTATGGCATGGGTCTCAGGCTAAACCAGCCATTGGTTGACCCTTTCCTCATTCTGCTCCATCTTTTACCCAATATATCTTGTAGAGAAAAAGAAAGAAAAGTAGATCTAAGGTTTGTGGCTGGATTGGTACCTCAATTCCTCCACTGGAAGTCTTACCTGGTTATAAGAGATGACCCATCTCTTTCATTGTTAAGAGTCTTAGCTAGGGTTGCCCTCATAGATTCCTGGGATTTTCCATTGTCTTAGGTTTCTAGCTCATTCCAGAGATTACCTCCCCCCCTCCTGCAATCAAATTGTCTCTCCCAGTACTTTCTCCCTCCATCATCCCTCACCTCATTCCTCCTCTTTCCATCCCCACCTCCTCTAGCACCTAGCCCGTTCCTTCCATCACCCTGATGTCTAGTCTAATCTATTTCTCCTTCTCAGTGAGATTCAAGTGCCATCCCCCTCCAATCCCTTGTCTCACTTCTCTGGGTGTATGTTTTGTAACATTGTTTTCTTGTATAATAGAAGATGTGCCTAGTCTTACTGCAACTGGATATGCCACGGCTGGTTGATATTCCATGGAAGGCCTCTCCTTTTCAAAGGAGAAGGGGAGGAGGGGAGGGGAGAGGGAGGGATTGGGTAGGAGAGGAGGGAGAGGAAGCTACAATCAGGTTGTAGAGTAAAAAATAACAATTATAAAAATACATTTAACATTGATACTGTATGTGAAACACTGTTGCAAAGATCAAAGATGGAAACACAGAAAAGCACCTAGGACTGTGTGTGTGGGTGCCTGGCATTTCATATAATCTGATGAGATGGACCAGGCAGAATTCATCAAGAGTCTGAAAGAAATTGACTGAACAAAGGAGCTGTTAATTGTTCCAGGGGAAATCAGCTATGAGTTATTTGGAGGTGACATTTGATAATGTTTTCCATGGTGGAGGTAAAAAGAGCTCTTTAGGTAGGAAAAAAAGAAGAAGAAGAAGAAGCATGGAGAGGCTTGGAATTAAGTACCAAGATGGGGTGTCAGAGATCAAAGCATGGATCTAGAAACCTGCAAACTGTAGGAACTCAGTTTATCCACACTCCTTCCTAAGAGCCACTGCCTTCCTAAAGGCATTTAAAGTCTGGAGAGGTGATGTGTATGGCATGAGTTCTGGTAAGTCTCACCTGTCCCAAGAGCTGGCCTGCTCTACTCTGTTTCCATAACTCAAGCTACGTCTGCACAACCCTCCAGAGAACTCTGGCTCATAACTTCCAGATCCCCTGAAGCCCACTGCTGTGGAGCATAGGACCCCTCCTTTCTTTCTGACCACACCCCTACTCTTCCTGCGCTCATCTTTTCTTTCCCCATTCTGTTGTTTGAATGATCCACCATACCTTTCACCCTTCTTAGGAAGAAGGCCGCTCCTATCAAACACCATCAGCCAGTTTATATATCCTTCTACTTCACCCCAAACTATTATGTGACAGTCAGAGTTTGTAGAATGTGATCTCCATCCAGGCTCCCTGAAATTTACCAGGTCAGGCTTAGAGCAAGTTGTAAAACCTCCCAAAATAACATCAACATGCGGTCAATTTGAGAACAAACTGTTCAATGGCTGTGCAGGCTCAGGGGTCCCTGGGCTTTGGGCACTCCTCTTGGAAGCTTGTCTGTGGCTGTCCTGGCTAAAGGTGTGACCTGCTTTGCATACTGCAGAGGCAGAAGTCTAGTCCCTTCATAATCACCAAGAAGACTCGGCTGTGCTCAGGGTTAATGGCATATTCCCAGGCTTGTTAGACTGTTGTCTTGTTCTCAAAAATTATGTTTTAGCCTTCTGGACATCTAATTTTGCAAATCAGTGTCGGGTACAGAAAAGATCCTGTCACTTGAGCAGCACATTCAGTAATTTTAAAGGTCAAAGCCCCACATGGAAATGAGCTTTCAGCTATTGAAGTACATTGATTTAAACACACATAACAGAAAATGTGTACTTATGGCACAGGGCTACTTATGCATATATAAATTAGCCCATTAGATGCACTGATAACCAATATCTCAAGCACTACTCACTGATCATCAGGGCAGCATGGTAGAAAAACACTGATAAGTGCAGAAACAGGCTTCATTTTAAGGACATTGCAATAATAGCTCTCAATTATAGAGTGTCTACTTATGACAGGCATTCAGCAGCTCTGTAGTTTACCTCAAATTCACATGACAATCTTGCACAGTAGGAAATCCAAGTTCAGCCAAAGAAGGGGACACATCCAGGACAGTACAGAGAAGAGAGCAAGACATTTATGGCAGGCCATGGAGTTCAAGTGCCCTCGACAGCACCCCTTGCCATGGATGGCGAAGTACAGAGAGAGCATGCTCTGTGGCAAAGGCTGCCGGGAGCAGGCTGCCCACAACGAGCTGGAGAATCCTCCCATATCTGTGTCCCACAAAGAGAATTCTTTTCTTTCAGAAGAATATGCTGATTTCAGAAGTGCTAGTGATAACCAAGGTTAATTATATTTTTGGTTCATATTCGTTCCAATTAGTTTCCTTATTTTGTATGATCTGATTGGGTTGCATTATCTAGGAAGTAAAAGACAAGCAATGATCTTTTGTGAACTATCCTTATATGTCATCATCAGTATAGATTCACAGCCACTCTCTCCAAAGGTTACCGCGTGCTCTCCGTTGCTTTGTTTCTCTTTACTCAGCCAAGCAGTGTATCTCTGAACTGTTTGGAATCTGGAAGCAAAACTGACCAGGACTGGTAGAATGTCTGTCTTGATAAATCGGGAACAAAAAGACCAAAACTAATGGCTTCCACAATGGCAGGTGCCCTGGGAAATAAAATATAGACAGAGGGACTGGGGGTTTGTTTACTATGATTCTGTGTATCCATCTGATGGGAAGTATAAATAGGTTTCTTTCCACAAAGGACCTGGGGAGCAGTGAATGGGGAATAATTGACTTGTCTTGGTATGTTTGTGAATGTGCATTTTTATCTGATGGTAAATATGCCGTTGGCCTTTGAGTCAGTCACCCACCATAAAATTTCCTCAGCCTCTTCTGCACCAAGATAACGCGCCCATCCCCCTACCGAGAAAACATTTCAAATTAGCATTAATCATCCAGTGTCTTGGTTTGGGCCCTATGGTGAAAGCCACCTACTGCAGCTGAATACCATTCAGCAGGCAAGAAGTGATTTGCAATATAATTTAAATGAAGAGTTGGTTTCCTTTCCCATTTAGAACACACCAGTATGGAAAACCGATTGTCAGACACTCTGGTGATGTGCATCAACTTGGCTATTCACTCAGAAAATGAAGTTTCCTGAGACACCGGTACATTTAATTTATTTTTTTTTCCTGTGAAGTTAACTTCAGCTTGTTAAATACAATGACTATGCAAGGCGCAAGAAAAAAAAACCAACACTATTAATTTTAATGGCTATAATGTAATGGAAGGAGATTATATTCATTTGAAATCTTTTTTCCCTTTTAATAGAATGTTTACTTGCCCCACTCCTTATGAGTTAATTATTACTTTCTCTCCATAACGCTCTACTTTTATCAGAGCAGCCAAACAGTGTGTCTATTACTGTCCTGAGTTTAAGAATTGGTGGTGAATCTAACATTTCTAAATGGTTTATTGCTAAAGCTTCCAAAGCTTGGCAGCATGATGTGTGACTGTGTAGCTGACAGGAACACAACATAGCTGGTCCCGTGCATAGCCCTGACATCTATTCATATAAAGCAGCTCCCTTTAGGACAATTTCTTTCTTATGCTTTGATTGTCAGGTTGAATGACTTTTCTGTGAATTATCTAGTAGTAAGTTATGATTTGGTGGCTTTCTCTCTTTGCTCATTCTCTTATCTATTTCTAGTGCATTGGCTTACTCAGTTAATAGACATTTAGTGACACTCACGTCAAAGCTGTGTGAAGTGTTAGGGATTGATGATTAAAACAAGTCTCCATTTTTAGGGAACTTGCTGTGGAGTAAGAATTGCAACAAGAAGCTATATCATGGGAACCAAGGGACTGATGTGCAAGAAAATCGGGTACTGAAAATAATAAAGAAAACAGAGGCCAACGTGGAGGCGAGGCTCTCTGGAAAGGGGACCCCCAAGTAAAGGTGTGTTGGGGCTGGATCTTGGAACCCTTGTCCTTGGCTTCCTCTTGTTCACTGTGGAAGGATGCTAACAGTATGAGAAGGTACTTCAGGCAGAAGCTCTAACATGTGCAAGCTGAGATAAAAAGATGTCCATGACTTTGACCTTCTGTTGGGTTACATCTCAGCAAAGCCATTCGCAGCTGAAAATGCATGGAGCTTACACACTTACAGAACATCATGGCTTGGCAAGTCAGTACCCCTAGATTACAGATTGTTCTCCTCCTGATCCCATAGTTGACTGGGATCTGCAGCTCACTGCCCCTACCCAGTGTAAAAAAGAATGCCAGAGTGTATTTGTCAGGTTGAGAAAGTAGAAAACTTTAAAAAGTCTAGTTTCTACTCAATATATATCACTTTCATCCATCACTGAGTCAGAACATTGTGAGTGGGACTATCATGCCTGTATCTTAAAAACAAAACAAAACAAAACAAGGCAACCTATAATGGTAAGGGCTAACACTCTCCAACCTCCCCATCAGTGGGCCACTGTTTTAGAGTTTCTTATTTGTAATCTGAGTCTTCGGATGACACTTTGTAAACAGGGTGTAAGCATCCCTGTTTACAAATGAAACACATGCCAAGTTTGGTAACTTGCCAAATAGCAGAGGCACTGGACTCAGCATCAATGGAAATCCAACTTCTTTGACTCCAAAGCCTATGACTTTTTTAAAGATTTATTTATTTATTATATGTAAATACACTATAGCTGTCTTTAGGCACTCTAGAAGAGGGAGTCAGATCTCATTACGGATGGTTGTGAGCCACCATGTGGTTGCTGGGATTTGAACTCAGGACCTTCGGAAGAGCAGTCGGGTGCTCTTACCCACTGAGTCATCTCACCAGCCCCAAAGCCTATGACTTTTTAATGCCGTGTTCATAGCCTCTACCCTTGAAAGCCTTCAGTCCAGCCTCACAGATGAGATGTGCAATGAGTGACAGTCACAATGCCTGTGTCAACAAGTGACAGCAGCACACACAAGTGAGGAAAGGTTTAAATGAGATGCAAAGTATGTGAAGTATTGAGAATCGTATCTGCTACACAGGGAAGCAGGTGCTGACTGCTGTCATTGTGATGATTAACCTTGGAATAGTGTTAGAGTCCAGGAGCACTAGGGAAATCAGAGATAGAAGAGTGTGTATCTGAGGTCAATGGCCATGAAATCCTACAGAGTTGGTGGCAGTTGATGTAGACTTGAATGGCTTTGGGGAAGAATCCATATTGAGAAGATTTGAGGGAACAAAGTGATTGCTTCAGCAAAAAGAACAGGATGCAGAAATGTAAGCTGACTGGAGGATTCCATTAAGTTTAATAAAAGCAAATAGACCAATTCGATTGAAGTGGGGCATCTGAATAGGAGTGAAGGAGATCAAGCAGAGAGGCGGGAGCTGTTTACAGATCATAATACCCATTGACAGACATTATTCACATTTAATTCTCATAAAACACTTGCTGAGGTTGTAAACTCGCTTTTTCATTGACAGAATGAGGTTCAGAGAAGTTGGGAAGCTTTTCTAAAGTCACCAAGTTGAGGAATGGTAGACCGTGGGCTAGGAACTGGAGTCATGTTCTTTTGGTTACACTGCACATTTTGGTTTTGTAGCTCATCTTTCAATGATATTGTCAGTATTTATAGAATCATTTTCATTCTGATGAAAGACATAGAAAAAAGTAAGAAAAATGTGTTAATGTGTTGACATGTTCTTCTTCGGGGTTTTGCTATCACTCCCTGTAGCCCAATATTTTGAAATTCTAGTTAATAGCCTCTGTGTTCTTTCATCAAGATGGTAAGAACCAGCTCCCTGGTTTGATTTCTTGTGTATTTCCCCCCTCCTGCTTTTCTATCCATGTGTACCTGTCATAGCATACATCATCAACAACAGGCCATCACTTGGAGTAGAAACTGAAAATTAGAAGACTAGGCTGTGAATGAGGATGTCAGGTGCTGGGGTTACAATCTTTACTCTGCCCTTAACAGCTGTGGTCATGAACATATGTTCTACGCTATCTTTGTTTCTATCTCTTTATTTGTAATAACAGTAATAACCTTAACCAGAGGTTTATTGTTAATTTACAAATAAGTTAATACATGTACTGGCTGCAATCTGCACTTAAAATGCTGTATCATTGATGAAATAGTAACACCTGTATTGTCATTAATGTACCTTCTCTTTCCTATCTTTCCATAGAAGAAATTTCTTGTCTGCCCTGTTTGTGAGGGTGTGGGAAAAGCCCTTTCCTATTTGCTGAAGAGAGTACACAATTAAACCTTTGCAGATGTCATTTGGTGACATTCATCAAAATTTAAAATATATAATTTAAAATATAGTTTATCATCATTGATTGTATATGTGTATTTTAGTATATGTGTATGAGGGAAGGTACCCACAGAATTCAGAAGAGGGTATTGAATGCTCTGGATCTGGAGTTGCATGTCATTGTAGGCCTCAAAATCAGTGCTGGAGACCAAGCGTAGGTTTTCTGTAAGAGCTTTGGCACTCTTAACTGATGGGACATCTCTGCAGTCCCAAATATACATGTTCCTTACCTTTGCTTCCACCTCAATGCGTTATTCCCACAGGTAGACTCGTAAGTAAAATATGTACAATTTGCAGTTTTGGTGCTTTGGCTTGCATGTGTATCACCCAGTCTAAAATCTTGAAATAGAGGTTGAAGAACATTTGCAGTTTCATGGGTTTTTCACATAGTTCAGCCCTTTGCTTTAGCTCCAGTGCAGCGCTCAGGGCTTCACACCCCATACTCTCTTCTGCTTTAGACAACAGGCCTCCTCCCAATCACTTAGTCCCAACTCCATGGTTGGGACCAAGTCAACACCAATCCTCCTTTCTCCTTCTGTAGTCTGCTCTCAAAACTGACATGGGCTTCTTTCACTGCAGCTGCTCCCTGCCCTTTCTCCATGAGTCCTGACTCTTGGCCCTGGCAATCTCAGAAGAGCTTCACTGAATTCCCTTCCGAGCAGAACCTGGGAACTCACTTCCCCCAGCATCTCCCCTGTGCAGCCTGGACACACTGAGTGATCCAACTTTTAGGACACTTGTGAGTACAACACTTGATTCTTTTATAAAAATATTGCAAGTCACCCTTCAGCCCGTTACTCTCTATTTTTAGTTCTCTCTTTCCTCCCTTTCTGGAGCTCACTGCTGGCCCCAGAGTTTAACACCTCGGGACCCTCATGCATTTAATCACTAACTATTGACTGTGGTGGTCGGCAACAGCTCTGAGAACTGCAAGGCACATGCCTTTGTTCTCCTGTGTGGTTCCTTTCAGGTTACTTGTCTCTCACTTAGATTGGAAAGTAAATGGATTAGAATAAAACCAATTTGAGGGGGAAAGGAAACATTCACAGGAACAGAAATAGAAAAGTCCTACTATCGTGGCTGCCTAAGATCTATAGACCTCACCAAGGAATTGAAAAAGTAATGTTTCTTATCATAAGTGACAGAAATATGCTGCTTTCTGCATCAGTAGATATGAAGATTAAAGGGTCTGACCGTATTAAACAGTTTCACACAGCACCAGGCACTTTGGGCAGTGCTGTCAGCCTTATTACCCTTCTTCGTGTGGCTATTTCAGGGCCAATTTAAGAATACAATGCAGCCTGGCTTTGCAAATTGACATCCTTTAATTTAAACTGTCTTATGGGAGAATTAAGAAATTATGGAACAATTATTCCCCCTCAGTTGAGAGCTGGATGACATCCGAAGATTCTTGTACATTAGCCATTTGAATTGATTAAGTCACGTAATTGAATTACACCTTTGCCCCCATAATATCTCGTGGCAGATATGTTGGTGTTTCGTGTTGGGAAAATGCTCTCATAAAAATAGAACAGGGGCTGGGGTTGCAGATTGACCTGGGCAGCAAAGAAACGCTCAGAGCAGGTAGTGGTGGGAAGAGGTTTGTGGTGGTGGTGGTGGATTGAAAAGGTCAGCAATTTGTCTGGCATCACGTGGAAATTCACAGATGGAAACAATAGCATGGTATACAATGTATCCTTCCCCATCATCCTTGAGCATCCAGCTTCGGGCTGTACCACTCATTCCCTAAGCTTTGGCTAACATTGCCAAGGAACAGAATGCTGGATTTAAGGCACCTTTCCTTTCTCCTCCCTACCTTCCCTATAAATGCCTTCATCAAAGATACCTACCAGGAAGTAGGCAAGTCCCCTTTCCTAGGCAGTGAAGTCAAGCTGGAAGCTATTCCCAGCTCATCTGTTTGAGCCGGATATACAGTTCTTTAACCTCTGAAATAATTTCTTTTCTATCATAGCATAGAGAGGTAGAATCTGCTTGCTAATTTTGAAAGCACCACACTTAAAAGTGTTTGTATCACCTGCATCTTTAAAAGATTGTATTTGTTAAACCCAATTTATTTATTTATTTTGTTCAGAGAATTGTGTTCATTAAACACAATTCTCCAAGTAATAGATACCGATTATAGACAAAAGCTAGGCAGATTCTAATGGAGAAAAATTGGTCAAAATTTATTTCCATTCTTTAGAGGGCCCTGATAAAAGTGGAGGGGAAATATCCAGATCTGAAAGTAGAAGGTGGACTACTAGGGATTAGAAAGCATGCCAAGAAGGAGCAGAGGGGACAGGGGTCGATAGAGATGATGGCTACATGCCACATGTGTGTTTGGGACTGTCATGACGGATTCTTATTCATTTGTGTAATTAGTATGTGCTAATAATAGGAAGAAAAAACAAACTGAAAACAGTGAAGTCGTGCATTACTGTTTTTTTTTTAATTGAGACCTGAAGAGCAGGTAGAGCACAGTTGACAGAAGTGCAGAAAAGTGGTAGTGGTCTTTCCTTTTCCTCCCTCTCTGGAGTCTGTGCTGCCCTGGCTGGCCCTGCCCCCTCACCCTTTCCCACAACATCCATTTGGAACCCAGCAGAGAAGAAACCTCTTAGATTCCCAACCAGTGTTCCAGCTGGACATGTGCCTTTCATTGGAAAACTCCTGTGAAGGAGAAAGGTTTAAAGCTCGGCTCCCTGCACCCCTCCCCCATGCCGACATCCAGCCTGCTACTGCACCGCACAGCATTCGGAGGCTTCGGATTCTTTGTCTATTCTGTGTGGCAGGAGAATCGCTCACTCTTTTTAAAAGCCCTTTACCTTTTCTTTGCTTTTATCAAAGAACACTCTCTGAGCTTTAAAACCCAACCACAGCTATCCTCCTGAATATTTCTGTGTGGAAGGGATTAATCAAGTCTGTCAAACGCTGAGCGGTAAAATCTTTAATATTTCTAAAAGGTTTAAAGCCTGCATATTTATCGCATGCATCATTGAGAATAATCTTTCTTTTTATATATATAAAAAAATTAAATGCTCATGGTGAAATCCCATCGTGATGAGCACAGTGGGCGAGAGGCTCATGCAGGACCCTGTTGTGATACTGGTATGGAGACTTTGGTCTAGCCATTCTGTGACATTACCTGACTAGGAGCCCCCATCTATGCCCACATGTGTTTATGCTAAGGCTTATGCTGGAATTTGAGCACAAGGATGCTCAAGAGAAAAGGAGGAAGAATGTAGTATGCAGCAGACATTTCTGCAGAGTGCTTGCTACCTGGGCAGAACTGTGTCTGCATCTCTTGAGGGGTTCTTATGTTTTAATTTTTGCAACACTCTTTTGTCCTGGACACCATCTAACTATTCATAGATGAGGATAACAAAGTCCCAAGAGAGGAGAGCAGTTTTCTCGAGCTCACATAAATGTCCATTGATGAACCTGGGACTTGACCCTGTACTTGTCTAAGTCTTTGGTTCTGCATGTATAGCAAGTGCTTAGTGCAGGAATGTGTTCATTTGTCTTGGTTAGGGTTTCTATTGCTGTGCTAAAACTCCACGACCATAAGCAACTTGAGGAGGAAGGGGCTTATTTCATTTTACAGCTCATAGTCCATTGTCTGGGAAAGTTGGGGCAGGAATTCAAGGCAGCAACCTCGAGGCAGGAACTGGAAGCACAGGCCATAGAAGAGTGCTGCTTACTAGCATACTCTTCATGGTTTGCTCTGCCTGTCTCTTCCATTGCCCAGGACCACCAGCTCAGGAGTGGTAGCAGGACCACCAGCTCAGGAGTGGTAGCAGGACCACCAGCTCAGGAGTGGTAGCAATTACAACGAGCTAGGTTCCCCCATAGCAATGCTCAATTAAGAGTTAACCTGCATTGTTGTCCACAGGTTAATCTGGTGGGGGGATTTCTCAGTCTAGGTTTGCTCTTCTCAGAGAGATGACTCTAGCTTGTGTCAAGGCCACATAAAACTAGCCATCACATTACTCAAACTCCATCAAAGGTGGTTAGGATTGAGATGTCTGAGGATATTTAAAGAGTCATCATTATTTTATAGGCAGACAGTATAACTAGCTGGACATGATTTTCAAAGTCTAAGCTGCTTTGCTTAATTCAATAAAGAATTTCTTAGAATAGAGATTCGCTCCTGTGAATATGACAGACTTTTACTTTTTTATTTAGAAAGTACCTTTATATGCAGTCTAATGTAATACACTTGATCTCCCTGAGAAGTAATATTAACACTACTGACATTTGACAAATGGGGAAACTGAGTCCCAAAGGTATAAGTCATGTCTTTGGGTATAAAACTAAAGCAGTTACAATGATGCTCAAACTCTGTTCCTCTTATTCAAGAATATTTTCATTAATATTATTTTAGACACACAATACACACAAACACACACACATACACACATACACTCGTATACACGTACACACGTGCACACATACACACATACACACGTACACACGTACACACACACTTAAGAGTATAGAGTTAAATGATGTACTGGTGGTGGTCAGTGGGTAACCTCTGACATGTGCCCTCATCTTCCAGCTTGTGTGGGGACAGTATTGCCTTATTTTTGCCTGTGGAGCATATCAGGCTGTCTGGCTGATGAAGTCTCGAGGACTCCCCTACCTTCTCCTCCCCCGCTGCTGCATGAATACTCAGATTTTATGTAGGGATTCAAGGTCAAGCCTTGATGCTTGTGTGGCAGTCTCTTTACACACTGAGCCATCTCTCCACCCCTCCACTAATATGATGGAAGTATTTGTTTTATGTCTGAGAACTGAATGAATAGAAGAGTTGTAATTTTATTGATAAGAAGTATACAGTTTTCTAGAGTGCTTTATCAGTTGTCAAAATATACTGGATTGGAATTTAATGTTTTTTATTTGAAAAGTTTTACAAACACTTTTCATTTAGAAGATGTAAAGAGTTATGTGTTATTTTATGGGAATGCATACATAATAATTTTCAGCTTTATTGGCAAATAAAATACAGTTTTGAAGCTTAAAAAGACTTCAGAGACCTGTGTGTCTAATTTTCAGGTTTTGCAGCTGAGGTCCCAACACTAACAGTAGTGAAACAAAGCCTCTATAGCATCTTGTGATGGAAGAAAAATTTCTTTCTTTCTGGTGGGGATCGGAGATACAAACTTGGGAAGTTTTATTGGAAGTGCAGAGAATTTTAATTATGGGAATATATTCAACAAGTGGTTATTAAAAACAGACTGGAAGGACTGTATGCATGGCACACTGATAACATGGGCAGAGGTTTCTTATGACAGCTCAAGCTTGTTGTTTCAATATAATGGGTTGTGTTATTGTATCCTTAGACTGCACCTTAGAGGGCTATCTACATAATTAGACCCTTGGGCAGACAGAATGTAACGTCTGGCTCCTCTATATCATACTACCATTTGGCATGAGCTACCACAACCGAAGGAAAGGCCCCAGGATTGGAAAGATGTGCAATCTCAACCCCATCCTATGCAAGAGTAGTTGCTCTGGATTTGCCAAGTCTTTGGATACAGTAACGGATAAGAGGAACATGAACGGCTTTTCTCCATATAGGCTACCAGGAAGACAATGGGTCAACTTCTGGAATTCTTTGGATGGGCAAGTTGTTTCCCCAGCTAAGATTCTGTATGTACACTGTAATTAGCATCTGTGAAGAAAGAGTAGTGAATTCTATCCATTTCTCTGTACTGCATCCTGCTCTGGAGGACTGGCCCAGACACTGGGCTTTTCCTATGTGTACCTGATCTATGCTGTTGAAATGAGTTCGTTGTAGGGTAAAGCTCTTACACGTACTAAGAGACAGAGGCAAAGGGCATGGTCTTTTTCAGATGGTGGAATAGGTCTTAAGTGCTGCAAGTTGGCATTCAAAGCTCTTAAGGGTCCCATTCATTCTCTCAACCCCATGTCAGCTTACTTGATATGCTAAGCACTCCACTGGACACAGGTCTACAGAGCACCCACAAGTCTCTCAAAAGTTGAACTGGCCAGAAAAGGTCAGGAAACTGAAAATATTAGCTGAGAATCTTGGGTTTGGGGACCTGTGAGTGAATCCAGTGCTTATTTTTATTAATTAGAATGAGCCACATTAGCGTCCTTATCAACGGCCCTTCCCACTCTTAGACTTAGCACAACTGTAGGGTATTATTCTGCTCATTGCACCCATTTGGGGAACTGGGTTGCTTTCTAGTCTTACATTTCCATTCCCTTCTCATGTTGCCAAAATGTTTAAAGAAGAGGACAGAAAGAGGGAGATTCCACTTGATGGTTTTGGAGGTAATCTAACTGAACACGGCCTACGTCTCTTCTAACTATAGTCACTTGGCTGGAGATCAGCCATAGAACCCACCGAATTGTGAAGGAACAGCAAATATAGGTTAGCTAGAGCAGAAGAGACACATGTATTTTTGTCTCAATATGTTCCCTTAATTGGTTTTTATTCAAACTTAGACAAACTTTCGTGGCCATGTCAAAAGGCCCCATCACAAAACATATTCTGCGGTGGAAAGAAAACTCTGCTGACAATTCACCTGCACACAGTTGTTCTAAAGATGGTTACCTAACTCTTTACCCCAGGATTCCTCATCTACTATCCTATCATAAAAATAGAAATAGCAGAGAATTGTGACCAAACAAATTCATTCCCATGAAGTTTTCTGAAATTTTGAAAATGAGCAAGAAACAAACGTTCACAAGTGAGAAAAAGAGTTTTTAGGGTTTTGTTCCCTTTTAAGCAAGGTAGAAATGAAATAAAATGATCTCTAAAGGCTCTTTAATGTTGTTAATGACATATGGACAGAAGGGAGGAGTGAGAACTCACAACAGTCTTTTCCTTGCAAACATATGCTTAGGTGTGTAGTTACAGACAACTGAAGACAGGAAGACTCTGCATTAACACATGGATGGATTTCTCCCCTGAGTGGGATAAGGACTCCTATCCACTCCATTGTTTCTCCACATAGATTTTTCTTCTAAACTTGCCATATCTTTTGTAAATATGAAAAGTATGACAAGGCTTGGTATGACGGCTCACCAGGTATGATACCTCCCACTAAGGATCAGAGTGGAAATCCTCAAATTTTATATAGAAATTGAGTCGATATGGTAGCCTGCCTAGAAACCCTGGCCCAGACACTAGCTAACCAGATTAAACAAAGCAGCAAGCTCAAGATTCAGTAAGAGACCCTGCTTCAGTAAAATGGGCAGAATGGTCAAGGGAGACAATGCCAACTTCAGGACTCCACATGCACAAACATACATGCCTGTGAACATGCATACATACATGCAAGCATACCACACATATACCTTGCCTGAACAAAAGAAAACAATTACTTTTTTTTTTCTTTTTAACAAAGTAGAAAGAATGGCTGCGGATGTCTGGTTCATGAACAGACTTATTATGCTGTGTGTCTTCCAATTGTATTAAGAGAGCTGGAGAAATAGCCAGCTTGAGACCAGAGGACACCATGGAAGTCAAAGGTTACACAGACTAAGATGTGAGTAATGCTTTTTTTCACCTGGGTTGGAGAGTACAAATCCCGACTTTAATTGCCTTTCAAAACTGAAATAATTGTTAGTTGTGATGGGACATGCCTATAATCCCAGTTTGGAAAATGGATCCGAAGTTCAAGGTAACCCTCAGCTACTTAGCAAGTGTACTAACCTAGTGTTTCTAAGGCCCTGTCTCAAATAGTAAAACCTCTGCAACAGGTGACTGATGTAAAAATTCAAGACTATGACCATGCGTTCAAATCGGAGACTTCTGTCTAGTAGTTGTCTGGCTTTGGCTATATAACATTGCAGCTCTGAATGTCCTTGAAAATTAGAGATGATGCCTCTTTCTTTATACTATTAGGGTTGCATCAAATATGATAATATCTTCAAATATTAGATTTGTATGCATTTAATTTATGTAGATATTTGTATTGTGCACACATATTTGCATTTGTGTCTATATGAATGTATAAATACTATACATGCACACCTGAGCACCTGTAACTAGAGACTTAGAGAAGTGCACTATCGGATAAAAGCACTTTCCTTATTGTACCTCTTTCCATCTTCTGAAGGCTTCTTTCCCCATCCCATGCCCTATATTTCCCTAGATTTACCCCTAGGACCACTTGGCGTTTTATTTCAGGGAGACTGCGCCTGGGACCCCACGTGCAGTGTGGGGAAGTTACTCCTGAGACTTTTGCCCTGTACAATTTCAGTTTGGTATGGACAACCCAGGCTCACTCCATACCCAGCTTGTGTGCCAACTGTAAAACAGGAGGAACAACCTTGCCTAAAAGTTCTAAGTAAGACCTTCCAAGGCAAAACAATTCTAGGTTAGCATTGGACATGGCTAACTCAGGGTATTCTTGGGCTGTGACACTTTCCAGTGCTTGCAGGAAAGGCAAATCTGGGATCCAGAGTCATTTTCTCAGTTCTGTCTAGGCCAGTTCTCAGAGACCATCCCAGCAGTTCACAAAAGAGCATACATGTGCAGCACTGGGCACCAGTCCCTTATGCCCAGGGGTATTCTCGATATTGTATTTCTTTCAACAAGGAGTCATATTTTTCTCTCTTTTTCCTTCTTGGGCATCTCTGTATTCAACTGCTTAGCTGGATGGACAAGGTCCTATCCATGTGTTACTTGGGTTGTCTACACTTTTTCTCTTGTACAATGGAAGGGATCTGGTTGGCCAAGAATCTTAGAGGGTCCTTGAACATCCTGCCTACAGGGCTTCAGCATCATTAAAATTGTGCTCAGTAACTTCTAAGAGAAAATAGGCAAGGAAATAGCTCGTTTGCAACTTAGAGCTCATTCCAATCCTAGCCTAGTCTCCAATTTATGCTGCCAAGAAGCCTATTGCTGATTATGCTGGATGCCCCATAAATTAATGAGAGCTGGACTTAGAGGTGACAACGATCGCTGAGCCTGTGGAGCAGAAAATGCAACACTAATACATATGTTTCAGAAATGTCCCTTTGTCTATATATTTGGAGAAGAAAGTGCTGATGAGGATCAATTTCATATTGACTTTAAATTTTTCAATTGACCCAGTGCTCTTTTTATTAAGTAATGCACATGAGAACATTTCGTCCCAAGCCTACTTTATGGCTTGGAGAATTCCCTTCAGAATCCAGTAAGCTGGATAGAATTTGAAATACAATTCATTCATGTATTCTTTTATTCATCCTTTAATAAATATTTATTGAGAAGCTGCTATGTGCTTAATTCTAGAAACGAAGCTAGAATGTGAGTAAGACCCAATCTGCCCTCAAGGAATCTAAACTCTAATGAGCTAGCCAGACCCATCAACATACAGCTCTGCCCTGAGCAGTTGCCTCTTATTAGTGAGCTGTGTAACTGGTAGGAAAGTACTTAGGAAGGACTCAGTATTCTTGGCATCTGATAAGTACCAGCTCTTTTTGAATGAATGAATAATTAGATGAATAAATGATATGGTCATTTAGCTGAATTTTAAAATGGCACAGCAATCAGTTACACAGAAAACAAAAGTCATTTGGTATTGAGGAATCCCAATGTGTAAGACAAGGCATTTTGGTGTTTTAAATGCCCCCCAGAGCAGGAGAGGAAGAAGTAGGGTCAGCTATTCTAGAAGACAGAAGAATCTTGGATGTTAAGCCACCACTTATGCAAATAGAATAGACCTGCTTCTAGAAGAGGCAGTTCAAGGTCCTCCTGCTGTAGGGATGGGTCTGGCTACCCAGTGAATGGCTCAGTTGTGACTACTTTCTATAGTTGGAACAAAGATGATAAGCAAAACAGAAAGTGACTGCTCATGCCATTGGATGTGCATCTGAACATGCTCCAGGTAGAGTGTAGAGTATTACAGTGTAGAGGCAGCCTGAGAAGAGCCAAAGGCCTGCTTTCAAAACGAACCTGATTCAAATCCTGTTTTGCCACATATCAACCACAGCTCTTGATTCTGGAAGCCTGGATCCTCCTGCTATCTGTGCTGTGTCTTCAGCTTGACTGAATGTTGGGCAATATGCTATGAAGTGTTTTCTCCTTTATGCTTTCCCTTCGCATGCTTTTCTCAACTAAGATTTCCCACATCCTTACTTACTGTCTGTCTGCCTGCAAGTGGTGCTGTTCTGTTTTGTCTTAATCCTGTTTAAGTCTTAAGCAAGTCTGGGCAAACATGAGCGCCTCTCTTTTGAACACCTGCCTCTGGGACAACCTCCCTGTGCTGTGCATAGCAGCTTGGAATCTTGGGCTCTCTTGAACTTGATGCAATGCCTGTAGTGGCCTGGTTGATTTATGGCTGCTTGCTCCTGTGTTTGATCTTAGAACAGTCAGCTGTGATGTAGCGCCTTCATTTTACTCACCTGCTGGCATCTTCATGTTTGGTCAATAGCTTGTTAACTACTCTGAGGACAGGGACTGCCCTTCCTGGCTAACATTGAGAGTGGTCTCTATGGTAACTGCATCCCATCAGAGACCATGCTCATTCTTCAAGGCTTTCCTCTTCTATTTTTCTCGGGTGACTTCTGAGTAACCTGTAAGGTTTGGAGCCCTGTCTCACCCTGCCAGGAAGCTAGTGCTGATTGAAAGTCTCACAGAGGAGCTGAACAAGACATGCTGCTTTCTTCTGGCTAGGCTGGCTTGTTCTGTGTTGCATTTGGGCCAGGCCTGCTGGGACCTGTCATGCCTCCTTTATCGTTGCTTTTTGTGGCGGTCCCCAGCTACTCCTCTTGGTCTCTCTCAGAAAGCTTTGCTGTGGATTCTCCAGATCTCCCTGCTCATTAATATCTTGCAACAATCGCCTCTTGAGTCCTGCCACTCTGTGGGTGCTTTTGTTCATTGTCTCTCTTTGTTTAGTCATTCTCTCATCTCCTCAGAACTGACTCCCAGGCTTTCTGTTCTTCATCTGTACCAGAGAAATTATGCCAAAGATACTCATGTAGACTGCTCAGATAGAATACAGAAGGAAACCATCATTTATATGAGATAGGATGCTAGAGTTTTCAATCTGCTTATGACATTAGGGCTCAGCAATAACACAGGTGATCACAAGCCTCATGTGGAGAGCTGTGTTCCAGGCACTGTGGTGAGCTCATCAAATCCTTACAATGCCCTAGCAAGGAACATTCTTTTTTGTCCTCATTGTATAGATAAAGATAAAGTTTCTGTCTCTTCTCCAAATCCCTTCATATTTTAAAAGAAGTATGCCTCGTTGGAAGCCTAGAAGGCATGCCACATTACCATGTTTTTGCTCTGCCCATTTCTCTGCCTTAAGTTCTTTCCAAAGCTTCCATGATTGTTCAGTTCTGTAATGCTGACAATTGAGATGTGGAGGCAGGATGATCATGATTTTTGAGGCCTCTTAGGACTACTCTGTGAGTTTTAGGCCACCTGGATTTTATATGGATCCACTGTTGTCTTAGCCACCATTCTATGGCTTTGAAGGGACACACCATGATGGCTCTGTTATAAAAGGAAGACATGTAACTGGGGGCTGGCTTATGTTTCTGAGATTTAGTCCATTGTCATCATGGCAGGGAGCAGCAAGGCCACTCCTGCTCCAACAATACACCTCCTAACCCTTCTGACTCAGGGAATAGTGCCATTCCATGATAACTAAGCATTCAAATATATGGCTATGGGGGCTATTATTATTCAAACCACCATATTCCACTCCCCAGTCTCCATAGACATGTAGCCATAAGGTAAGGCAGAAATGCATTTAGTCCAATTTTTAAAAGTTCCTGTAGCCTATCACAGTCTCAACACTGTTTCAATGCTCAAAGCCTCTTCTGAGACTCAAGGAAATTTCTTAACTGTAATCTCTGTAAAACCAAAAAACATATCATATACTTCTAAATGGCAATATATATATTATATATATATATATATATATTATATATATATATATATATATATATTACCATTTGAGAAGGGAATAAAGGAAACTTGGCGAGGAAATACTGGACCAAAGCAAGACCAAAAAAAAAAAAAAATAGGGCAACCTCTATATTCTGCATCTCTGTATCTGATATCAAAGCATTCTTCAAAACTCCAACTCCTTTCTGCTTTGTATATGGCAACCAACAAACTTGTTCACTTGAGCTGGCTCCATACTCAGTCTGCAGCTCTCCTTGGCAGGTATGCAATGACTCAGATATCACCAATATCTTGGGGGGTCTCCAGTAGAATCCAGGCATCACCTTCACAACTTCACACAATAGCCTCTCTGGGTCTCCACGCAGGGATACCCCTGACAAATGTCTGACTTCAGCCGCCTTCCTTAGCTATGGTTTAAAATTCCATAGCTCCTTTCTTATATTCTCAACTCTGAAGCCAGAACTAACGCTATCTACTTCTACTGCTTGGTGGGACTGGGACTTGGCCCCCTCTTTCCACTAAACTTGCAAGAGTATTTTATTGCTAATGGTTCCCTTTTCTGCGTTAGCTCTGCCTTAACTGCTTTTTATAATTAGGAAGCTTAGTTGTGTGGGTCTTCCTCTGAGGACACAGCTCCCTCTATTACATTAATTATCAGGGTTTTTTTTTGTTTTGTTTTGTTTTAAACATTTTTAAAACATTCTTTAAACATCTCCTTGAGCACTGGATTTATCTCAGTTACACTTCCTGGTGCTCCCTGTTCCTTACAGTGTACATTTCGTAGTTACCTTTGTCCAGCTTGCATGTTTGTTTTCATTATAAATGTGCTTAAGAGTGATTACTAATGTGCACATGACAGAGTCAACACTAGGCTGTTTTGGAATCTCTGCCAACAACATTAATACAAAAACTCTTCAATTTAGCCTCCGGCAGAATTTTTTGGACAAGGGAAGAAAACAGCCACATTGTTCAGAAAAAATACCACAATAATGGTCTTTACACTACCTACTTCTCTGGAACTTCCTTATCTGGACTCCCACAGTTCACATTGCCTACAACATGATCTTCCATGCTTCTACTAGAAGGGCCATAAAGTCATGCTCAAAGCATTTGACTACTTTTCTAGTCTAAAGTCTTCCATATCCCCCCAATAAGCACCATGGTCAGGCTTATCATAGCAACAGCTTCCTCCCTGGTCCTGGTCCATAGGTTGAGATGAGAAAGAAAGGAAAGGCAAGGTCTGGTGTGAGCTTCTGGAAACCTCAAGCCAACCCCCCAATGACAAACTTCTTCCAACAAGACCACGCCTACTTTAACAAGACCACACCTCACAATCCTTCACAAGTAGTTCTGCTCCATGATGACTAAGTATGCAAATGCATGAGCCGATGGGATCTATTCTTATTCAAACCACCACAGCAGTCTCAAACAAAACAAAAGCCCATTCATGTATATGTTCTATTGTTCTTTCTCCTTGATTCCCCTTTCTAACCATCTACCCTGGGTTCAAACTATCAAACTTTCCAAACTTTCTCCTTGTCCACATTACCATCTACAAGGGTTCAATCTTTCTCCTTGTCCACATTACCATCAACAAGGGTCCACTCTGCCTCTCTCTCCTGGCAGACTTACAATATTCTCAACTACAAAACTATTCTCAACTACTGTCCTCCTATTTACTTTTTCTCCTGGGTCACGGACACCCTTCTCCTCAATGCTGATGTGAGGAGGTGGGGATTAGGAAGAAAGGACCCACACCATTTACAAGGGTGTTTGATGAAAGTCTGTGCTTTAAATGCATGTATTTTGCTTCCATTTTAAAATTTTATCTTATAATTCTTTATATTCTATTTTACCCTTTTCTCATTTTGTTTTCTTTCACATAGCCAAAGGATGTGTTCCTAAAATTACTTTATGTCTGAATCATTCTGATTTCATGTGTTTTTAGATAAATTGCCTGCTAACAGCTGGTGAGGATTTTGTAGAATGTGAAAGGCCGATCCTGAGTTCAGGGTATGAGGGATCTGCTCTGAGCAGGCTAAGAGTATGACAGGGATGCTACCTACTGCTGTTGCTACTTTCCCATGAATTCAGAATCTCTAGGCATTCCGTTCTGAATGGCAGCTCACACCCAGCACCAAGAGATGCTTTACAATGATCTGCTCATGTTATTGTCAGTCATTTATTGGATGAGCCACTGTTTTCAGGTGCCACATAAAATGCTTTTCTAATACCATGTAGCTCACTCTTAGGATCAGTCACATTCTGATGGGCATATGAGGCTGTTCAGATAAGTAAAGTGAAAATACAAGCAAAAGGTCATGGTTTGTGGTCTAGTCTTCTTTCCCCATTCTTCATACAAAATTCATATATTTACATAGTTACTGTGTGTTTCATACTGCTTCTTTCCTTTATCAAGCACTTTGTATTTCTATATAAGTGATGCAAATGCACATTTTCTAAAAAGCCATGAGGTAGATACTCTAACCCTTTCTATAGTTGAGCAAGCAACACAGACAGCTCAGGTGAATTCCCCTAGGCCCAGAGCTGAGAGTCCCACATGAGTCTGTGTCATACCTAAGACCTTCAGACCTTTCTAGCATGCCATATGGATGAATTCTTTTCATCTTTCAGAACAGCTCCTTGGCTGCACTCAGCCATCTCTCCTATGACACTGTGCCTGTCCTCTGAAATTTTACTGGAAGTGTGTCTACAATCATATCGGGGTTCAGTTTTCTGCAGCAAATACCTAGTTGTGCACAGAGACCAAGTCTAACAGATATTGATGTTACTTTGGGCATATCATTTACATACAGCACAACATTTCATCTTCATATCAAGTCAACTAGGAAAAGAAACCTTAGTTAACACAGGACAAAACAGAAACTTAGATTGTGCCTTTCGTAGCATCATAAAATATGCCTGCCTTCAATACACACTGATACACCCTCCCCCTACTCCCAACCTCAGAGCGACTTTGGATAATGTGGAACATAGTCTGAGAAGACTTCATGAAGAAGAGGAAGGCTAATGGCACCACAGAAAGCTTATCACACAGCTGCTGGAGTGTACTGCAAGGCAACGAGCATGTTATTACAGCTATGATTGGGTTTCCATGTACTTCTCAAATCAGATGTGTAAATATAATCAAAACCATTTCTCTCTGCAGCACAGACCTCCAGCGGGCTCTACCTGGCATCCTGGTTCTGAGGGAAGATAATAAATTAGCTTTAATTAGCTTTCCCGAATGCTGAAGAAAAACTCTTGTCACAACTGGATAAAAAGGGTAAAAAGAGCTGCCCTGGGCCTCTCATAAGGAGAGTGGTCTGTGGTGGCTTGTGGGGTTGATGGATCATGGGCTGGCTGACGTGTGACCTGTCCTGCCCCAGATTGTGTTTCTGCCATCTCTACCCTATGGAATTTATATTTGCCCTCTCACCCTACATCCCTTCACCCTGTCTATCCTCACTGTGTCCTAGATTTCACTATCAGGAAGCATTTCCAGGATGAGATTTCTACTTTGTTTGTGCAGAAATTGAGTAATATAGGGTCTACCATGATCAGGCTTACACTTGAATCCTGGGGATGCAGAGATGGATAAGTACCGATATTTGTCTTTATGGAAGTCCTATATTAATGGAAGAATAATATCAAGAACTATTCAGTTTTAGTACCAGAAGCATGGCCATACCCAGGAAAAGCATTCTTTTATTTAATCTCTGCAAGATTAAAAAAATATTCTTCTCTCATACAATACACTCCTACCACACCCTCTCATCCCTTCCTCCCCTCTTCCCAGTGCTCTCAAACCACAGATCCACATATCCACTGCTCCTCAATTTCCCTTCAGAAAAGACCAGAAACTCCTGAGTGATATCAACCAAACATAGAATAACAAGATACAATAAAACTGTCCAGCCTGGAGATCCTAGCCACCTAGGCATTGTCTGGCAAGGATTTCCCTTGTGGGTTGGGCCTCACATGAGATCAGTCACTGGTTGGCCAAACCCAGAAGCTCTGAGCCACCATTGCCCTAGCGTATCTTGCAGGAAGGACAGGTTGTTGGTAGTAGGTTTGATGACTGGGTTGGTGTTCCAGTCCTTCCACTGGAAGCCTATCCCGATTACAGATGATGACCAATGGAGGCTCCATAGCCTCCATTACTAAAAGTCCTTGCTTAGTTCAGCCTCATAAGTTCTAAGAAGTTTCTACTGCGCTAGGTTCCTATATCACCCCCTAAATGCCCACCTATTCCCAGCCATCTCTTCCTATAGTCTCTTCCTCCATTAGCCCTCAATTTCCCACTAGATCCCTTCTGTTCTACAAGAGATTATTGTG
This sequence comes from Mus caroli, assembly GCF_978045245.1. Taxonomy (NCBI): domain Eukaryota; kingdom Metazoa; phylum Chordata; class Mammalia; order Rodentia; family Muridae; genus Mus; species Mus caroli. The sequence goes on along the minus strand of NW_028227261.1, from coordinate 51,608,339 downwards.
GGCTTTTGTAGGCTGGGGAGTAATCTCAAGGAGGTAAGACATTTTCTAGTGCATGTGGGCACTCTGAATCCAATGCAGAGCGTCACTCTAAGCTACTAGATTACATTGTCTTACCCCGAAATGCAGGAGACCATAAAATAAACAGTGCCTGCAGTAAGTCATAGGGAGGCTGTGGCCGTGAGCTGTGTGCCAGCTCAGTGATCAAGGTGAGCTTTGGTGACAATGGCCATTGATCAGATGCAGTAAGGAAATAATCATGAAGGCTTTTTATTTATTTTTTCTGTTTAGTGTATGCATATGTGCATGGGAGTGGGTACAATCTGTTGGGGCGAGGGGTCCGTGTGTGTCAAGGTGCCTGTGTAGCTGTCAGAGCACACACAACCTTGTAAGATCGATTCTCTCCTACCTTTAACACCGGTTCTGGGGATTAAAAGCGGTTTGTCAGACTTGCATTAGAGCAGTGGTTCTCAACCTTCCTAATACTGTGACCCTTTCATATTGTTCTTCTTGTGACCCCCAACCATAAAATTATGTCGTTGCTATTTCATAACTGTAAGTTTGCTACTTCTCTGAATCATAAAACAAATATCCGATATGTAGGAATCTGACATATGACTCTGTGAAAGGGTTGTTTGACACCCAAAGGAGTTACAACCCCACAGGTTGAGAACACCCACATTACTGGATATGAAGTACTTTTTACTGGTGAGCCATCTAACCCAAATGGAAGCCATCTAACACCAAAGTGGAAGAGAAAAACATTTTAGATGGAAGAGTCAAGACATTGATGTATGAAAGAAAGCCATGGGAATAGGCAAGGGAGAATATGTGCTGTGAAGGAGTCATAAGGAGGCCAACTATGCTAAGCCACTTAAATGACAAACTTACTGAGTGCCTACTGTGTGTCAGTTTGTGTTGATAGCCTGAGGATTCATGTGGTGACATCCCAAAGCTCATACCCTTAAGGAATTCAGAATTTTGACACACTGCTTTTCAGGAGGCACCAGTCTTATTCCTCAAATGGCACTTGGCAATGTATAGAAAGCTAGTCTTTGCCTGCAACTGAGGGATGTTTCCTCTGTGTGGTGAGTGAAAGCCAGACATTCTCTAAAATATCCTTAACACACAGGACATCACCCCCCCAAACACACACACACAGTTGTCTGACCTAGTTGTCAATAGCTAGCAAGTGACAAGCCAGGGGGAAAATTTACCCACAGCTTTCCCATATAGCATATCTTCCAGCAAGGAAAGATAATATCAGATGGGGTGGCAGCTAAAAACCTCTGTCACCGTAAATGACATCCCAACACAAAAGAAATCAGTTTAATTACCTGGGCTCTTTTATGAGTGACCTCTGATGACCCAGAAAGTGCTCTTCCACCACCTCTGGTTCAGATCCACTCAGCTCTTATAAGAATCTATGGCCCCCACAAAGAGGATGTCAGGCAGTGTCTTCCTTCTTAATCAAATTAAGTAAATAGTGTCTCTACAGAAACACCACACAGCCGAGGAATTTATTACAAATTACCTAATAGCTTGCTTGCTTCTTCCACGGATGAGAAGTTGATCAGAGCACCTCTCCTCTTCCCCTCCTCACTCACTCCACCTTAAGCAATATTTATCAGACCTGCCTGGCTCACCAGTAACAGTCGGTGGATCTCAACTGTTTTTGTTTGTTTGTTTGTTTGTTTGTTTTTTAAAGTGGAAGTCCACTTTTCATGGTTAGTTCAAACACATCAGAGCTCTCTGGCTGATCTAATCCTGGGTGAGAGCTGGCTATGGCTGAGACTGAGGGTTCTGCTTCTGAAGGGTCACAAGAGTAGGGTCAGGGTGCTGGAGGCAAGCTCCTTGGACCAACCCTGGCTGTCCAAATTCAGTGTCACAGGCCTTCTTGCCCACCACTGCTATTCCCGGTGTAACCTTGAGCAAATTGTTCACCTCACCTCCCCGAACCTCAGTGTCTCTACCAGAAAGAGTTAAGAATCAGCATAGTGCTTTGTTGGGTTGTTAGGGTCTATCAAGGCGAAGTTACCAGCAAAAAGTAACGTGGCACAAAACAACACATGCACTCAGCAAATGGACGCAGGCTGATAAGGTTTCACTCAGATCTGGCTTCTGAATATGGGGTGTGTCCAAAATAATAAAAATAAAAATAAAAGCAGCTCTGTGGCTTAGTTACTTTCCTCGTCTGTTAAGCACCGACAAGGGGGAAAGGATTCCTTGTGCCCTAGTCGCTTCTTAGCAATTTATGCAATCCAGCCCATGTTGCAGGGTGCAGGCTGGGCTGCATGGAAGCTCACTGACAGATCAGAGAGAACACGAGGGAAAATCAATTAAAAGGGCCTTTCAGTGAAGGAGGGGTGGGAAATGCCTAGCATTAATCCCAAGAGATACCTGAATTTCCATAGCAAGCAAGGCTTTCACATTAACCCATTGGCTCCTCCGGTTGGAATTTCCCAGGGTGAAGTCCATTACTAGCAATGGGTGTGCCGGGCGTGATTAATGACCCTGGTTACAGGCCGGTTAGCAGCGGAGAGCTCCATCCATCTCACTTCGTGGAAGCATCACACACCATTTATTGTCTGCCACCAGGATGTGTTCCTTTGCAATTAGGTAAATGCCTTCTTTGTAGGGGATGCTATGGCTCCTTCATCAGCATCCTTCCTCTCCTCCCTGTTCTGTCCAGCACCTGCAGGAAGACACGGGCTTGGAGAGCCATGGTAGGAATAGGTAATAACATTGCCAATTGGGGTCCTGGAGCTTGCCTACTCCCTGAAGTTTTATATGGTGGTGGGAGGAGTCAGTATTCACCACAAAGAGACCATAAGTATCACAACTTTGAAATCCATCTAAGGGGTGGGCAGAATGAGGGAAACCAGGAGACAGGGTCTGTTAATTTGGATCTGGTACTCCCTCTTTACTGTACAAAGAATCCTTTAAAATCCTACTTTTAAAAGCCATGTTGGTCATTCAAGGAGTAATGAACTTCATACTCTGTAAAGTATAAGCTACATCGTTCCCAGCCACAGCTAGGGGCAGTCAGATTTGAGAGGCGAAGAGCCAGGCCTCTCTCTGAGTTACCCAGAACCAAGCTCTCCAGTCTCCCCCCTCTGTCCCCCTAATAGACAAGTATGAAGTAGGAGAAAGAGAGGGGCCACTTGTGGGTACTTGCTGCCTTAGAAGTGCAATAGAGAGCATGGATTCTTATTGCAGCTACTCATTGATACCCACGGCTGCTGGGCATCGTTCTGACAGGTTATCTGTGAAGAAGAAATGTTCATGATGGAGGCTACATTCCATCTATAAAAGGGGATGACAGTAATGACTGGCAGATGTGTACCTCAGATCCTGCTAAACATTTATATGCAACACAGCATTTAATCTTCACCGTTGTTATCAATGAACAGTGAATAATAACTATGGAATTACAAATGAGACAACGGTACCACAAAACAAAAAGGTGCACTAGTCAGAATTTTTGTGTCTTTCACAAAAGTCATGTATTAAAGTCTCTGCCGTCATGATCAGGATTAGACTCCAAAAAAGACTACAGAGAGATGTCATGTCCCTTCTACCACTGAGGACAAATAAAGAAGGCACCATCTTTGATCCAGACACCAAATCTGCCTGCATCCGGATCTTGGACTTCAAATCTATGAGAAACCCACTGCTGATAGGGTGCATAGTCTCCAGTATTTTTGTTACAAAGAACAAACCTAATGAGGATGGATAGAGTAAAATAACGTAGTCAAGTTGATGCAAGCTGATAGACTTGCATCTTGAATCCACAGTAAATGTCTCCAATTTGCTTTTGCATACTGAATAAACAGGTCCAGGTATGTGGGGATTCCTCTAGGCAGCTGGGAAAAGACTTTAGGAAGGTAACCTTGAACATGAAAAGCTACAAATTTTAAGAGGTCCAGAGGCTTGGAGAAGTGGCATGGTAAGTCTGTGGAAGGAAGTGGGGGTACTTCTGCCCAGTGAACTGGAGGAGCTGCAATTTTTAAACCACTGAAGCCAGTGTAGACTGAGTGTTGAGACCCAACAGAATGGCTGATACAAGGTGGGTATAGAGGTCAGGGGCTAATTGATATAAGCCCCACTAGGCTGTTTGGAATCTTACTTTACCATTTGGATCCTACACAAAATGGAAGCACTCTGTCTGAGATCATTAGTGCCCATTCAAATACCATGCTACTTATGTCTCATGGGTAATCATGGGTAAGTACAGGATTATCTCTTTTAGAAATGTTTTTATTAATTGTTAAAAATTTCATAAATGCATTCAATGCATTTTTAATCATCTATTCAATATATTTTTTACATAGTCATCCCCCACTGGCCCTCTTAACTCTCTGAGGTACTCCCCCTAGACCCCCTACTGAGTCCAGTTTGTGTTGGCTATATACAGGATATGGTGGGGACCATCCACTAGAACATATGGCCCTGCCAGGGACCACTCTCATGAAGAAAACTGACTGAACCCCCTTTAGCAGCCAATAATTGCTAATTGCAATAGTGCCTTAGTTAGATGTAGGAACACAAGTATCCTTCCCCTCTCTAGGCTGGAAAGCTTGTCTCTTGCCAGAGATATACTGGGGATTGATGCCTTTCATCAGTTTAGGATTAGGAAAAGGCAGGTGTGGTGTGGCCTCTCTGTCTATTTCAGTTTAATTTAGTTTAACATTGTCCCCTCCCAGAAGGAATCATCTGTGAGACTCTAGGTGATGGTAGACCTCAAGGATGGAAGGGGGCTGTTTGGGTCCTTGAATCACCCTGTGACACACAACTCTCTGTGGAAGAGATTTCTTCATGAGCAGAAAATAAATTATAGTTGTTGATATAATGAGGTTTATATTTCAAGTAGCTATTATTAGGATGACTAACTATGGAGACCTGATTGGCCTTTTCAAGGGATTGCTCTGGATATAGAAAGGAAAAGACAGAGACAAGACTCAGGAACCCATATGGTTCTGCTGAGAAGTGTGAAGCCCCCAGGTCAGTGTAGAGATGCACACAGGTGTACAGTATGCATGCCTTCTTTAACTCTTCCCGGTAGAAACTGTTCATTAAGAAAGACTAGCTTGAAACAAAATATCAAATTCAATTTCTCTGGAGCACTTCCAAGTGTTTTATTTTTATATAGTGTTTTCATGGTTTACAAAGACTAAGTTTGCAAATAAGTAAGGGTGGGGTTAGATACAGTGCATGTAGCTGTGAAGTCACACTGCTGTTAGCCCAAGCTGTCTACTGGGTGCTCAAGAGCTCACGATCAGTGGTCTGAAGAGCAGGTGGAACCAAAGTCCCTTCTCTAATGACTTTGATTGTAGTTTATACAATTCTAATAGATTGTCTTCATTCGCTCAACTAGAAGAATAACACTAGGTCTCGTCTTATGGGGTTACCCTAAGAACTCTATGGTACCCCAAGAGGGTCCAGTAATAAAGTAAATTATAGCCCGGCACAATTAATCCCAGCACTCTGGAGTCAGAGGCAGGTCGATGGATCTCTATGAGTTTGAGGTCAGTCTGGTATACCAAGTCAGTCTGGACTAAGCAAGACCAGAACATCCAGAGCTGTTACACAGAGAACCTTTATCTTGAACAAAAGAAAGAAACAGAAAAAGAAAAAGAAAGAGAAAAAGAAAAAGAAAGAGAAAAAGAAAGAGAAAAAGAAAAAGAAAGGTAGATAGATGCTGTTTTCATGATTGCACAGTAGAACACTTTATTCCCAATCCTACTTCCCAGCATCTTCTTTTGAACCCTCTGCATTTATCCTAAAGAACGTCTTCTCTCACACTCAGCTACCTTGACTTCTCCTGATTGCTCCTCAGAGGGCTCTCCAGGTTGCCCATTCTCAAAATGGTCTCTACACGCCATGACACTTTGCTGTACTTCCTAGCACATGAAGTCACAGCTGTGTGTGACTTGTTGCTTCTCTCAACCCTTTAACATGCTGTCACTTAGAAAGCAGCCCTCTTATTTCTAGTTTGCAGCTGGATATTAGGGTTCTAGCACAATGTTTGGCACAGAGTGGCAGCTAAGCGCACAGCCCGTGAATGAAAGGAGGAAGAGAAATCATCTTATAATAGGTGCTCTGTCCCAGGCCCTAGCTGGCTTCAGACCTCACTGTCCCCTGCCTCCCTGGCATCCTCATGGATCACCTAGTAATCAAAAGCCTGTGTATTAGTTTTAATCTATGATCCTCTCTCAACGGATGCTCCCTAGACCTAGGTGTCTAGTACATAGTTTGCTGTCATAAAACTTCTGTGTCTGATACAAAGGGGTCAACAGGTCTTCTTAGAATGGGTGACAGGCCAGCTTCAGTGCACATCAGTCCTCTATGTCACTGACCCCAATTATGGAGAACACACATATCTCCACAACTCCCTTTTGTCAAAACCTTCATATTAGAACACTCAGTCAAGTCAGAGGAAACTGCTTCCATACTCTCACCAAGGTTTTAAATTAACAGGCCATACAAAGACACACATATTCTACTTTCCACTACATACCAATTATGTCATATTGTTACATGGTAGAGACTAATTCCGTGATTAGGACAGAGCCTTCATGCTTCCATCTCTCCCTTTAACATGAGTCTTTGTGGAATATCTCATATTCCTATCATAACAAAGTTAAGAAGCTTCCTTAAGGGTCAAATAATTTACTAATATGCTAAAACCCTAATCCCAGTGATGGAATTAAATCCTGGGTCTTTAGGAGGTAAGTAAGTGCTGAGGGCTCAATCCTCATGGATGGGGTGAGCACTTTGTAAGAAGTAGCTACAGAATCATCTGACTGTTGCAATGTGGAAAAGAGCCCTCATCCATATTAACCCATACTGCCATTCTGACCTCAGAATGCCAGCTCTCAGGAATAAATGTCTGTGGTTTATAAACCAGACAAGCTGATATGTTTGTTAGAGCAAGCAACAGATAGGCATAAGCTGAGACATGGTCTGAGTTAAGTCTGTGTTTGCTGCCCTCACATACCCTGTGTTCATATTGCCTCTGCTTAGTCATTGTCTGGGACAACTACTACTGGCATGTTGTTCTCCAGTCTCCTATATCACAACATGCCCTCTTGTCTTTGCGCCAGTGTGAATAGGTACTTAGCTCCACAGTTGCATTGTTTATGTTTTGCCCAGCTAGTCACCCCAGGAAGTGGCCAAATGCCAGGCTGACATGCCTGAGGTCAACCATCTGACATGCTCTCTACCCAGTACCAGCATTCAGATCTCAGCTTTATGAGAGAATGGCACTCACCATCCCCAGTTGGAACAGGTCTTTCCTAGGCTCTTCCTTCTGGCCTATGAAACGTTTATTTGTTTTGGAAGTCTTTAGAAATGGCAGCTTTCTCATCACACCACAGTATGGAGTGTCCCCATTTGGTGCCTGTCCACCCAGCAGACAATATTTACTCTGTCATGGCAAAGCTGTTGGACCCTTAGATCCTAATCATCCAAAGATATTTTTGTGGCTTCTAGAAATCCATCCTGCTCTTCTGCAAGCAAGTGAGCCTGCCTCCCTGCCATCCCGATTACCAGTTCTAGTTGGCAAGAGAGCCATAATGATACTCACCAGATTGTGCCAAACAGATGTTACCTAGCAACCAGTGGGAGCCATTAGGATGCATCCTTGTATTATCAACACAGTGGTATTCTTTAAGCTTCCTGAATTTAATGAAGAGTAAAAGTGTGTTCCACAAGGAAGGCTTGAGAGAAGATCTTTGTGGCTAGACACACTAGACTCTATCCTGTAATTCTAAAAAGACTGCATGGTCCTCTAAGCCTCAGTTTTCTAATCTGGATGGCGGGGAGTAATAGTTGTGCCTTCTTCACAGGAGTGCTGCGAATATGATAAATGTCGCAGAATACATAATATTCTATAATATACTATTCTGTATTAAAAAGTTATTCAATGAATGTCAGCTCACTTTGGAGTATATTTTGTTTTCTAGGTTACATTATTAAAATATATAAATCTAAGTCTCAAAGGGGCCAGAATCCAGTTATCGGTACTCTACCTTAGTAAATCATTTTGTCCGTAAGGAAGTTTTTTAACTTCGTTATGATTTGAATACAAGTTAGCCCACAAAGGCTCATGTGCTCAAGGAAGCAGTCGGATCGTGAGGGCTCTGTCTTAATCAAGGGATTAACCTTTCGATGATGTAATAATATGGCATAATTGCTATGTGGTAGAAAGTACAACACGGAGCCTATTTGGAGCAAGTAGCTCACTGGTGACATGGCTTCAAAAGATATATTCTGTCCCCTGACTCTTTTTCTGTCTTTCTTCTTCCTGGTTGCCGTAAGATACGCAGCTAAGCTCCACCATCTTCTAGAACAATGATATTCTGCTTTGCCACAGGCCATAGACAGTGGAGTCAGATGGCCCTGGGGTAAAAACATCTGCCACTGTGAGCAAAATGAACCCTCTTCCATTACACCGCTTCTCCTGATGTTTACCACAGCAACCAAAAGTAAGACACCACTTTTTACTTCTTTCACCTGAACAATGGTACTAATGTTCCAAAGCCCTCGTTATGTGGAAACATAAGAAGAGACTAAAGTCTGGTCTCTGCATATCAGAGGTGGTCCGGACACCTGACTGAGGGATTTCATCAGAGGAGGGCCAGCAGCACTGGAGTCTGACCCAGGGGACTTGATCCAAATGTAACGTTCCCCTTTGTGCAGGTGTTCAAACTGCACAAGAAACTTGAAGTGGCACTGAAACCCATCTATTCTGTCTACCTCTGCCTTTTCTCTTTCTTATCTCTCCTCACCTGAGAAAATGCATCCTACATGTGTGATCCTATGAAAGCCAATTACCAAAGGGGATGGAAGGGATGCAGGGTGTGTGTTAATCAGGCAGGCTGGAGAAACAAAGTGCATCAGACTGGAATGATGAATACGAGGTACAGAGCATCTTGCAAGATTCTCAGGTTTGGAGTGAGGTAGCCATGGATTCTTGGTCTTGTGCTTTCCATCTCTGAGGACACTGAATCTCAGTCTCCTCACTTATAAAACAGGGAAACCACAATTCAATTGCAAAGCCGTTGCAAAGGACTGGAAGCAATGTATATAAAGTACCTATTATGGTGCCTGAAAGGTCAAGGTTCCTCAACACAGGAGATAGGTTGAATATCACCAATATCAATAATAGCAACATACAGACATACATAAAGAAAGTAGAGCCCAAATTAGAATAGTTCTGAATGGTTGGCCTGAATGGTCTGAAACATTCGATAGGGAGGCAAATATAAACAAACGTATGGGATTGGAAGCCATGGAGATGAGAAACTGGTCAGCAGACAGACTGACGGGGACAAATAACTAGGGGTTCAGACTAAGAAGCAGGCCTGATTTTTCGATTCTCAGCCTAGAGTGCAGAACAGGGCCAACATCGCCTACTTGGGCAGGTCAAGCCCTAGGTCTTTGTTGTGTCCATCAGGAATCCACTGGCAATGCTTTGAGAAGAGTTCACTGGACCACTGGGATGCTCTAGGCACAGGGTACTGGCCTGTGACATGTCTGATGTCTGTCCCTGGCATCACAGTTCCTCCGTGTAGGGAATTTCTCAGAAAATCTAGCACCAGAGCAACCCCGTCCACCTAAGGTAACCCAGTTAAGTTGTTTCTCCTTAATGAAGTGAATGTGGGCACAGCCTAAATGCCTTTTGGGCACTGTCTTGCTGGCTTCATAACCTCAGGGAGGCCAGCAGAAAGGTGATCTGGGAAACAAAGTGACTTGAAATGCATTCAGTTTATCCAGTCACACATCAGCCAAATGAAGCTTTGATTTCCAACCCAGCCTCAGAGAAACAGCTAGACCAGCAGTCTGGGAATACAGGTTAGGAGTAGAACAGAGTGTCTGTCATTAGCACCTACAAGGATGGCTTTCTTCTGTAACATCTGAACCCTAATTATCACTTGTCAACCTCATCGAGTTCAGAACAATCATGGAACAGCCAGAAACCAGTTCTGTTTCTAGGAGCCTGACACACCGAAGCTGGGTCGGAGAAAGTGACCCGGAATTCATCCACCTGTCATCTTATCTGTGCATTTGTGGATGAGGGCTGTTGAATTCACTGTGCTGGTGGCAATTCCTTCCCCCCACCAGGAACCCCAGGACATGTTATTTCATCACATGGAGCTATAATTTTTAAATACTTTAAGTAAGGGACAAATAACCCCTGAAGATCCCATTTTGAAAATATACTTTAAAGTGAAATGCTTATCAATCAGACTTGAACTCGAGAGCCAATGAAATTCTCTTCCAGCGATAGAGTCCCACAAAAGCAGTCCAGGTCCAGCTCCCAATTGACACTGTATGCTTGATGCAGTCGGCTTGATTTTTGAAAAGTAACACTACCAGCTTTGGTTCATTTCTGCTTTTGTAAATAAACTCTCACTCATATTCCTGTAAGTAACCCCCCAAAAACTTACTGCTTCACCTAACAAACAAGCAAACAAATAATAAAATAAAGAAGAAAAGATAAATAGTACTATCAAAACTTACTCGATCCAAGAGCTTACTCTTGTTCTGTGGCTAGTATGTGCATGCATGCGTGAGTGCATGTGTTTTATATTGGTGAGACAGGAACAAAAAGCTTGTAGCAGGTAACTTTTAAGGAATTTTCTGTGTGAGCATCCTAATAATCTTCGGATGGTAGCACTGCCACAATGTAAAAGTACTTGGATCATGATCTTAACTTCATCGCACATATTATAAAGAATTTCTCATAAAAGCCCTAAATTATCCACCTGTAGTATAAGACTTAGCACACAGGTGATGCCTAGGCACAGGTAGTGAATGGCTAGTTCCTGCCATCCATCTCACATAGCTTGTCCTGTCATCATCTCACATCTCCTGTCCTGCCATCATCCCACATCGCCTGTCCTGCCATCCATCTCACATCACCTGTCTATTTGCTTCAGTTTTGCAACAATGTGTCTCCTGGTAAACTGCTCAGTACCTATGTCTAGGACATGTGTAAAGTGGATGTATTAATAAGCCCTACCTCATGGAACTGTTTAAGCATAGAATGAGCTATCATATGTGGTCACTCATAACAGTGACCAGGACATTGTCTTCACCATCATCATTGCCCACTCTCTGTCCTCTCATGTAACCACACTGTCTTCAGAACTCTGCTCTATACAAGTTCATTTGATAATTCACAAATACCTCATTTCCTTGGGAATCTATGTTGGCTCCTTCAGTGTTGCATCTTTGATGTTTCTGTTGGGTCTCTTGAGTAATGTCAAGGATCAAGCATAGCATATCCTTTTCACCAGGTTGCGAAGTGAGTTTTCTTGTCTCCTCTTTTTTTTTTGTCATATTGTCATTTCAAAATGCAACACCAGATTATTACTTTACTTTCAGCTATCTCTTCTGCATCCTGCTTGCTAGTTTCTCTGGATTGCAAGGTGATATCAACATACATGTAGAGATGATGGAGGGTTCTGCTGAGTTGACTCATATATACTCTGTGAGCATGTAGTTAGTCAGTGATAACATGTCTGCTGGGCATTTTCTGTGTTTCACCTTGTTTTCTAGATACATGTGCTAGTTAGTTCTTGTCAACTTGACACAAAGCTAGACAAGTTTTTTTTTTTTAAGTTTGTCAATTGAGAGGTCACATCTATCTAATTAGTCTTTGGAAATGTCTGTGGGATACTTTCTTAGATTTTTAATTGATATAGGTGGGCTCAGCCAATAGTGGGTAGGCCTAGACTATATTAGAAAGCTAAGCAAACCAGAGGAAGTAAGACAGTAGGTCATATTCATCCAGGGTTTCTGCTTTAGTTTCTGCTTCTGGGATCCTGCTATAGTTTCTTTCGATAACAGGCTATAACCTAGAAACTGAATAAGTTGGTTTGGGTCATGGTATCTAACACAGCAATGAAAATCAAACTAGAGAAATACCCATTGTTAATTTCAAACACTGAATGTAGCATCTGTAGACCCTTTTATATTTGTTAAATACATTCCTATTGAACTCTTGCTACAGATTAGACATTCATATTTGTCGATAAACTTTTCACATACACAGTAATATGTTCATGGACAAGGATTAGATGTGAGATGCAAAAGGCTGGGTAGAGCTACTTGCTAATATTAGAGAGTGCACCATCTCATGGTCTTATTTATAAAATGATGTAACATCTTACATGTTATGATAAGTACACTGATATGGGTACAATGTATTTGTTTTCTCAGGCACTTTTCTTTCAGGAAGTACCTTTTTTTCCCCTCTCATTCTATTTCAGTCTCTGCACATATGTTCCTCTCTTGGCAAATTCCTTCCTTACAACTTAGTCTGAACTACCAATCAATTTCCCCAAACTTAGCCATTTAGCACCTTTATACTATCTCCCTTTGGCAGAGAACACAAACATTATTGATTTATTTGTTTATCAAAGGAACCTCAATTGTAATATCTGTTCCATGGGGACAATGACATTATCAGCCTTGTTAGTTTTCATGTTCACTGGAAGATCTGATATATGATGGCCATTCAATAACTATTTCTTAAGTAATAGATAAATGAGTATAATGTAGAAATATATTTGTAACCCCCCAAGGTTCAGGTTTTGAGCTTGTAAAATTTGGCTACTTCTTGCAATGACTACCTCACTTCAACTGGCAAATCCACCAGCCTACCCTTTCTGGAATGAGGCATTAAGCAGACTCTAACCTCCTGGTTCCCCTTCTCAGGCTCACTTATTCAGGAATTCACTATACCTCTGTTTCAGCAAAGTTAATGAATTTCTTTCTCTGGATTAATAAAAGGAAAGGTAAAGATACATATAGGAAATGTACGAGTCATCATTTTCTACATTTACAGTGATCCTCAATGCTTCAGTGTTAAAGTGTGCTGCTTTAACACAGTCCCTTATGCTGTGCTGACCCCCAATCATAAAATTATTTGTTGATACTTCATAACTGTAATTTTGCTACTGTGATGAATCATAATGTAAATCTGATATGGTGGTTTTTCTGATAAGTGTCCCCTGAAGGGGCCAAAACCCCGAGGTTGAGAATTGCTGTTCTACAAGGAATTAAAAAAGAAAGATCATTATCTTGTCTTTCATGACTTCCTGGCCATTTGTGTTGAAAATATGAATGTTAGCACCCCATGTAAATAAATTCACATCAGGGACTACTTTCATGGCCTCCTTGTTTTAAAGTCCCAGTCTCCGGGATCATGGCCCCTAGTCATGCTTCCCCAATACCTGGATTTCCTGCTCCCCTTGTTGTGCAACTGAGCAGATTCACTTCAATGCCAAGTGAACTGAGTTAGAGAAGTGAGCCAATCACCAGTTCTTAAACATACAGGCAGGCCAAGATGTGTGAGAGAGACACTGGGGGAGGTGCGAAATGGAGAGACTGGAGAGATGGAGGAAGGGAGGGAGGGAGATAGAACGAGATGAGGGGAGGGAGAAAGGAAAAGGTCATTGGTGGAAGACCCTGGAGTCCAAATTCAGGCACACCGTGCTCACAACCTTGTACATACCATTAATGTTCTAGAACCTTCCATGTTATAACCCATAAATGCCCTTTCTTGGAGTTGTTGTGAAGATAAGATTAAGCTGTCGTTCAGGATGCATGTTGTTCATGGAAACTTGGGGAGTGTGACTCTCCCACTCCCTTCACAGTCCCCCCCGCCACACACCCATCATGACATTAATATCCTCCCCTTTACAGAAATGGGAAGTAGGCTCAGTAATGGTGCCTTGCGGACACCTCAGACACAGTGGTACCCCGGTAATTATCTGAGCTTGTGGAAATGTCAGGGTCTCAATGTCTAAAGAGTTCTAACCGCATTTGAATTTTATTAACCTGGAAACGGTCTCCGCAGGATTATTTTAGGGAGGCAGAGAAGTATTGAGCATGGCGTGCATCGAATACATACATCTGCTGAGTGGGTGAAGGGATGCACGAAGTGACAAGTGGATAACACAAGCCCAAGAAGAGCTCCAGGGGTTCACACTGGTGTAGCAGTAAAGTGTCGGCGCTGGACCCTGTCACCCAGGGAAGTGACATCTGAAGCATGCTCACCAGAGCTTCCCACCGAGAATTTACTGTGCCGGAAGGCTGTCCTCACAGTACACATTTTACTTACAAAGATTGTCCTGAGATGATCACCAGCTACATCTGGGGAGAGAAAAAAAGCAGGCGGGTAAAAAGGAAAATTCATTCTAGTTCTGAAAGAATCAAGAATTTCAAGAAATTCTTTATTTTTTTCTTGGATAAATCTTTATTTACATTTCAATTGTTTTCCCCTTTCCAGGTCTCCCCTTCGATAACCCCCTATTTCATCTCCTCTCCCTCTGCTTCTATGAGGGTGTTCCTCTACCCACCTACCCTCTCCCATCTTCCCGCCCTGGCATTCCCCTACACTGGGGCATCAAACACCCTCAGGCCCAAGGGCCACTTCTCCCACTGACTTCCAACAACACCATCCTCTGCCACATATGCGGCTGGAGCCACAGTTACACTGATAACAAAACCACACAAAGACCCAACAAAGAAAGAGAACTTTAGACCAATTTCCCTTATGAATATCGATGCAAAAATACTCAATAAAATTCTCGAAAACCGAATCCAAGAACACATCAAAATGATCATTTACCGTGATCAAATAAGCTTCATTCCAGGGATGCAGGGATGGTTCAATATATGGAAATTCATCAATGCAATCCACTAAATAAACAAACTCAAAGGAAAAAAAAACACATGATCATTTCATTAGATGCTGAAAAAGCATTTGACAAAATTCAACATCCCTTCATGTTAAAAGTCTTGGAAAGATCAGGAATTCAAGACCCATACCTAAACATAGTAAAAGCAATATACAGCAAACCAGTAGTGAACATCAAGCTAAATGGAGAGAAACTTGAAGCAATCCCACTAAAATCAGGGACTAGACAAGGCTGCCCACTCTCTCCCTATCTATTCAATATAGTACTTGAAGTTCTAGTGGAAGCAATTGGACAACAAAAGGAGGTCAAAGTCATTCTTAATTGAAACCAGCATCTACCCCTCTAAGTCTCCACTACTGCCTGTGTTTCACTCATATTTTCCTTCTTTCTATGTAACCCAGGCTAGCACTGAACCTCCTATGTAGTCCAGGCTGGACTCAAATCTGTGTTCTTGCTTTAGCTTCCTGAGTGCTGGGAGCACAGGTGTATGCCTCACACCTGGCTCTCATTCCCCTAAACATCACACGTTGATTGTGTGTTCTGCCTGCAACTTCACACTTGGGCCATGCCCAGCACCCTGCTTTGTTCTTATGATATCATAATCAGCAAAGATCAGTATAATCTTTCACTAACTGTTTTCTTGAGTGAGAGAGAATTGTGCCACTCAATATGCAGCAAAAATACCTTCAAATCTGATTGTCCAATCTTTCCCCAGCGGACTTCTTGAGCGCATCAGTGGCTCAGCTAATCACATCCTGCCATTTGCTTCTTCCTCCTGCTTCACTGTCTTTCTTCATTCATTCTCCTCCACAAAAGCTTTGTCTTTTTTTTCCTGTGTAGCTAGAATCCTTTCCTAAGCATTGTGGTCTAATAACCTTTCTTTCACCTTCTACTGGAAGTGTCATCTCAGCCATACAGAATTTCAGTCTGCTGCCCTTCTCAGAATTGGTGGGAAAAGATTTCATGGCTAATTATACTCTATTTTTTACCCCTATTTGACAAATAGATTGCAATTAGTTATACTCTATTTTTACCACATTTGCCAAAAAAACCCTAAAAAATAAAAACACAGTGCAATTGCCCCAGCCCTCAAGTAGCTAATTATCACACTCAGCATAGTATAAAAAGACTAAGATTCACTCCTTTGACAAGTATTTATTGAACACAGAACACATGCCAATCCCTTCCCTCAGTACCAGCAATGTGGCAATGAACTAAATAGGCAATAGACTCATTTGAAATAAATAGGTAAAATCAACTTGTATCTGCTGATAACAAATGTGATGGGGAAAGCAAACCAGAAGGAGGTGCCGGGGAAGAGAAATGGGTTACTTGCTGCCCACGCAGGAGTGTGACAACTGAGATCCAAGAGAGAAAGGTAGTGTGGGCTCCCGAGTTTTTTCGAATATGTGTGATGTTATTTGTGATGGAATCAGGCAATACCACTGTGCTATAGAGGTGGGTAGTAGGGAGCAGGGAGAAAGTGGTACCCTTGGGTGGGTGTCTCTGTTCTGCTGCCATGGTGACATGGGCATCCTTACCACCACTGGTTGCCCTGGATCCTCAGAGTGCCTTGGCTGCCACCCTGAGTTTTACCAGTGAATCATCTGAAGAACAAATGGGATTGAAAGGTAGGGTTGGAAACCCTCACCTTCCTTCTTCACGGTGAGCATGGTAGAAGCAAAGGATAGGCCAGCAAGAAGAAAAGCATGTCAATTTTGTTTTAAAATGTTTTGTATGATATTGAATCTCTAGGAATGAAGGTTTTACAGCCCAGGGGAAGGAAAGTTGGTATCTGTGCAGACTGGCAAGAGTCAATTTCTGTTAATAATCCAAGGGAACGCCAGTAGGATTTTTCTGTTAGCCCCTGGGCCACCCTTTATGCAGCCTTTGCATCTCATTGTAGGACAGGACAGTTATTACAGGAAGTCATTCAATGGAGAAAGAAGAATGGTAGAGAATAAACATTTGTATTTCCTATAGTGTGTGTGTGTGTGTGTGTGTGTGTGTGTGTGTGTCAGAGAGAGAGAGATGGGGAGAAAGAGAGTATGCCAAGTATGTAGAGTACTCATGGAGGGCCAAAGAGAGTGACAGATCCCAGGGAACTGCAGTTACAGGTAGTTGTAATTTTCCGACTGTGGATGCTGTGACTAAGTCAGGGTGCTGGCTTCCCTGGAAGAGTAAAACATGTTCTTCAATCACCAAGTCACCTTTCTAGAACACGAAGAAATTGCTAGATTGTATAGCTTGCTCCAGATCAAGAGTCCTAACTTTCCCTTCTGAGGAGAATTTTAATTTTTCTGACATACACCAGGATAGAACAGGAGAGGGCAGGACACAAGTGTCCCAAAGAACTTGCTTCAGGGCTCCTCCAGTCTTCTCAGCACAGAGCACTGTACTCAATGTGTCATGGTGATCATTGTCAGGGCACAGTGGTTTGTACCCAACAGCTACATGGAAGTGGGAGAGGGTGGAAACAACCTGAAAAGTGGCCATGAGTGGAAGGCCAGGGCCAAATACATGATGGCAGAGTGAGCCCAGAATGCCAAGTACAAGTCAGAGAAACAGAGAGAGATGCTGGTTGCTGTCATGGGAGAAGTGCATACAGACCATGCCTGAAGCCCTCACACCCCCAGCAATGAGGATACATTGAAAGCCAGAGAATGCAATTGGACAAACTTTCAGAAAGACCAGTCCATTCAATGTTCTTTTTTTTTTTTTTTTCACTGATTAGTGAACCTATAGCCTTATACATGATGGGTAAGTGCTCTACCTACCATTGAGCTGCAAATCAACCTTTTTTTGAGATAGGATCTGATTACGCTTACCAGACTAGCCTGAAATTCACGCTGTGGATCAGACAAACCTTAAATTTGTAAGCTTCCTGTCTCAGCCTCTAGAGAGGCTGGGTTTATATCCCCGTGCCATCAGATTCAGCAGGAACTTACAGTTTTCAAGCCAAAAAGACAGAAAAAAATACCTGAAAGAAAATAAATGCTTCATCAGGGAGCAAGGGTAGAGCTTAGAAGAAGAGGAGAGGAGGAGAGCTCAGAGATGCAGTGTAAGACCAGCCAGCCCTGCAGCTGTTATTCTTTGTCCCTAAACCTTCTAGTCATTGGAGTCACCTCCCAATAGCTAGCACACTTCAAGTATGCTTGGGGCCATCATTACAGGCTGTGTCCTTTTTTTTTTTTTACATAGTCCTGATGTCCTTTCATGCAGAAATATACATGGAAATGAACAGGTGTTGTGAGCGGTACTATAGAAAAGGAGAATCAGGAAACAACATCTTCAAGGCCAAAATAATAACATTTTAATTGGAAATGTACCGTGAAGAGACTAACCTATGTAGATATATGCAAATCCTATGCAAATACACATGTGGTCTCTCTCACTATTGTCAGAACCTCAATTTGACTCGTGGGAATTCTTAACACCAGATTCTTGCTTTTAGCAGAGGCTAAGAGCTGTTGGTGAACAATTCTAGGTTTTTACCTGTGTTTAAACTATAATTAAGAAATATATTGACGGCAACCTGAGCTTAATTAGCCTAATTGAATGTTGGAATTGATTTGGTCTTGAGAGAACCGGGTCTCTGAAACTAAGCCTTGGGGACCCTGTAGGGTGTAGATGGTAAACTAAACTTGAAAGTCCCTAACAGAAATGAAGAAGAATGGGCTAGAAGCCACTGGGAGTATTATTAAAGGGAAAAGACTTTTAGCAGGGAGTTGAAAGAGGAATGCTTAAGTCTCAAGTCACGCACAACCATTCTCGGTGAGACCACTCTGTCAGGTTGGAGAAAATGTCTGTCAGGAAGCGAGATTCTGGGAGACGAAGGAGGAGAGGCAGGTGTTGAGGGTGGATATGCCGCTGAACAGAGCAGGCAACTAAATGGCTGTAGTACAACCCAGCATCCCAGACTCTCTCTTTACAAAGCCCTTGTACTGCAGGACGTGAAGAAGGGCTGTGAGGCTCTTAATAAGGCTAGTAAGGAAGAGGTTCAGGGATGCTGTGGGTCTTTGCCTTTTAGTTATTAAGAACTAATTATATAAGAAATAGTCATAGTTTATAAATGGTTGTACTAACCCCCTGAAAAGCAGTAGCATTACCTGGAATTACATACTGAGATAAAAACCCCATTGTTGTCCACATTTTACAGTGCGACCTTGGGCAAATGTTTTTTTGTGTCTGAAACTCATTATATTTCTTTTTTCTTTATTTAATTTTATTTGTAATTCATTTTTATACTCCATATTCCATTCCCTGCCCCTCCCCATCCACCATCCAACTGCTCCACATCCCACACCTCCTCCCCACCCACCCCGTCTCCAACCCCATCTCCACGTGGAAGCCCTCACCCCCCACCCCACCTGACTTCTAAACTCCCTGGGGCCTCCAGTCTCTTGAGGGTTAGGTGCTTCATCTCTGAATGAACACAGACTCGAAGTCCTCTACTGTATGTGTGTTAGTGGCCTCATATCAGCTGGTGTATGCTGTTTGTTTGGTGGTCCAGTGTTTGAAAGATCTCAGGAGTCCAAATTAATTGAGAGTGCTGGTCCTCCTAGGGTCGTCCTCCTCCTCAGCTTCTTTAAGCCTTCCCTAATTCAACAACAGGGGTCAGCTGCTTCTATCTCAGCCGTTAAAGGCTAGGCTCACAACCCAAAATATTATATATATATATATATATATATATATATATATATATATATTCAACTAGGAATAGTATAGTTCAAACATGTAGGAAGGAGGGGAGGTGGAGCGGTAGTGAGCCAGCATGGTACTGATGAATACCCTGACTTGTCAGTTCTTGGACTGACACATCTACCCAGGCCCAGGTCTTAGGTCTCCTTCATTCCTCCATGTATCTCTGTCTCAATCCCAGACCCCATTCTGGCCCCTGTTTCTCCTCAGAGCAACTGTGAGAGCACTGTCTAGAGGTTCTGGCTGTTTCTACTCCACACACCCCACATTCCCCACGGTGACTGATCCACTAGTGTGCTCAGAGCTGAGTCCAAGGTTAACTCAGCCGCTTGTATCTCCCTCCCTCAGCAGTGTCCCTGTTCATTTCTTCCATAAAACTCTCCCCTTCCCATAGCCATGACAATGGAATGACAATACAGAGTAAACTAGAATAGACAACTTGAATTACATTTTTCATTTCATTTTCATAATATTGCACATATGCATACTTGCACATCTCTGTACTCAGACAGGAAAAAAAAAAGGGAAATTGCTGGGAGGGAAAAAAAAAGCCAAAATGTTACCAGATGTTATTTTTGAGCATGGTTGGAACTTTTCAAATTATCCACAAGACATAGATTATTTTTAATGAGAAAAATAAATGGTAAAACAAACAAACAAACAAAAAACCCCAAACAAAAAAGCCATGATTTCACTAGCCTAGGAAGCCTTGAACCTGGCCTTCACCTTGCCTTTCTCCCCCAGTACTGTGTACCCAAGAGAGGTATGTTTTCTCTCAGAATTCTCTTACTTCATGCACTCTTGGTTTCAACTGCCAGACCCTGTTGGATGTAAAATTCAGGAAGGATTGACCTTTCTGTGGTGGCCACTCATGTGCTCTATTTCCTTGAATGTCAGTGCTGGATTCGGATTTTCTCTTACAAGGGTCATGGTATGTTACTATGAGCAAGGGAAAGAGGTTGAAGGAAGGCAGGGGTGGGTGGGGCTAATAAGTGTGTACCAGAGCAGGTAGGACCACATCTTTCTGGTGCAGTTGGCACAGTACCAAGGGCCCTTGGACCTGATCCACTCCATCTTTGACCTGCTGCATTCTACTGTCTTGGGGCAAGGCTTGCTTACTGTCTGCACCTGGGTTACAGTGACTACCCATAAAAATGCTAATTTCCTTGTTGGCTATACCCTGTCCCATGTTTTAGCTGCATAAGAGCCAAACACATTTTTGTTAAAGAGCAGTAGCTGGAATCTGTAATGTTATAGAAGCACAAAATCTGTTTCCAAAGTTAAAAGTCTAACTTTCCACCTTTAGAAATTCTGAAGCATTTTTTCCTTCAGGTACAGGCCCTGGAGTAGACTTTCTTATGATTTTTTAAATGATGCTATAAGTATGTAAACTCTTATGCAAACCCTGAAAATGAGAATTTTTCAGCAGTTCTGTACACACACACACACACACACACACACACACACACATGCCCCCATTTTGACCGTGACCACATGTACCTCCATACCTGGCTCAATAATTTCTTTAGTTTGGTGTAGTTCATATGCAACTTACAAGGTTCCTTCAGCCATGGGTATTATGCTACTGATCTGGTTTGGACAATCTTGGTCACCCTGCTCTATTCCGTCTATCTGCATCATGGCTCTTGTTACTTTCTGGTGTAGAACAGTCCCTTTCTGTCTGTCCTGGTGTTCTTAACATCAGGAGCTCAGACTCAGCATCACAAGGCTACAACTCTCATGGAATAAGTTATGTCTCAAGCTGGCCATGTGGTTTTCTCCTTTGACTTATGAATAAGAAGTATCACATTGCTATATACATATCTGGAATACCAGAAAAATCCCATGAATTACCATGATTCTTTTAAGAAAAAAATAAAATATCGTATTAAGTGTTCAGCTTAGAATTTTGCTGTCTTCTTCACATGATTGTTTTATGTGGGGTGTGTGTGTGTGTGTGTGTGTGTGTGTGTGTGTATGTGTGCATGAGATGTGTGTGAATGTCTGTTAGTGTGTGTGTTTGGTGTGTGTGTTATCTGTGTGAGAGTGGTGTGGCTCTGTATGTGCATGAGTGTGTGTGTGTGTGTGTGTATGTGTGCATGAGATGTGTGTGAATGTCTGTTAGTGTGTGTGTTTGGTGTGTGAGTTATCTGTGTGAGAGTGGTGTGGCTCTGTATGTGCATGAGTGTGTGTGTGTGTGTGTGTGTGTGTGTGTGTGTATGTGTACATGAGATGTGTGTGAATGTCTGTTACTGTGTGTGTTTGGTGTGTGTGTTATCTGTGTGAGAGTGGTGTGGCTCTGTATGTGCAAGAGTGTGTGTGTGTGTGTGTGTGTGGTTGTGTGTGTGTGTATGAGTGTGACTGCCATCTTGGTCAGATTATGATGTCTCTAGTGTCTGGATTTATACTGTGTTCAGATCAGTAGTCCATTCTGGATTTTTTTTCTTGAGGCCTCTTTGGATCCTAGCATTAAATCACCTTGGATGATCACTGTTCTCTTTTGCTTACTAAAAAGGGTGTGGTTTCTCACTCTGGAGTTCTTTAGCCCAACATTGAACATAACAGACTCTGTGGGTACCTGCTTCTCTTTGGAATGCAGCTTGTACATACTAGCAATTTAGCAATGCCTTACTTAGTCTTAGCTAATTCATTCACTTCCTGTTGCTTCAGCTTTCTCAGCTCTAATACAGGGTTAATAATTTATTTCCATGTAATAGTTTATGTTAAATATTCAACAAAACAATAGTTTGTGTCAATGTTCAAATTAATACCTAGGACACTGTAAACACTCAAGTCAGCTCTATATCGCTTTATAATTTTTATATTTGTACCTTATTAAAGATGGTATCTAGTTTTACCTTTTGTTGTTCTAGTCAATATCAAGATACCACGGAAGGTTAGTTTTTGTTATCTCTTTATACGTCTGCATCTTGGCTTGGTATATATTCTGCCATAGGTAACCGCATGCCTCTTGTTGCTTCATTGAAAAGGCTGCCTTTTATCAATATAAAATAACCTTCTTTGTCTCCCATAATGCCGGTTGCCATGAATTTCACTTTTAACTGTGGCAAGTCACTGCTTTCTCTGTGTTTGTTTTGTGAGCTTGATAAATATTTGCCAACCTTATCCCCTTTCTTCTTGTTTTTGTTTTACTGTTTGTCTTTTGCAAGCAGCATATGGTAGAATTTTGCTTTTAACCCAGTATGAAAGACTCTATCTTTTATTAGGGGAACTTAAACCATTTATATCTACTGTCATAACTGATGTGTTGGGCCTTATTCCTGTCTCTTTGTTTTGTGTTTTCTCTCCTTTATGTTTTCTTCAGGCTGGGTTTACTTCCTGGTTTTCATATTCAAGCTAGCTTATCTTCATACTTTTGTTACTTCTTAGTGATTTAAAAGCTGGATATCTGTCTTTTAGCCAATTGTATGTGAATTTGAAAAAAAAATCCCTGTGTCCCTATAGTAACATCAGTGGGTGGTAGGCAGGCCACTGAGTATGGAAATCAGTAAATCCTGTCTTAAAACACAGAAAAATGATATTGATCCTTTCTTAGGGAGTTGGCCATAGTGACATAAAGCTCGGGGCACACTGCTGGGCTCTTCCTCATATTCTTGTGTTGCATGTAGGAGTACAAGCTGCCTCCCATCTCCTCCAAGACCTAAGTACCATGAACATTAGGCATGCCTCACTATGAACCATTCTCCAAACCACACAGATTCTCACATACATCCATGTTTCAGCTCACCCCATTTCCTTCTTACACAGAAAGACCACTAAGACTTAATGTACACATGTGTTTTGCCTTTGGCTTCTTCATATTTTTCTATAGATAGAATTATGCACCAGAACTCACTAGATAAACTAAGCTGGCATCAAGCTTCACCTTTTTTTAGACAGTAAATGCATACACTTCTGAGCTACACACACTATTGACAGATTTGGAATGTGCCTCTCACCCCACCAAACCCTCGATTTCTAGGATAGTATTCCGGTCATGTGATCCACACAACATCTTCATTTATATTGACCAGCCTTGGAAAGAACCACAGGCCTATGGCAAATTTATTAAAATGTAGTCTATTTGTTCAATTTATTAAACAAGGAGTATGTGAAGGTTTTTCATTTAGAGAAGAGAGTTGATTTATTCTGTTTGGCTTCAGAGAGAGGCCAGGGCTAACTCCAGCGGGGCAAAGTTATAGAAAGACAGATTTTAGCTCAACCTAAGAATAACAAATGGTTTATTGAATGTGGATCCATTTCTTTACTTATTTGACATGTTTTCATCAACAGGGCATCAGAAAAGAGCTGACACCTTTTATGCAGCTTCTTTTTCCCCTCACTGGA
This sequence comes from Mus caroli, assembly GCF_978045245.1. NCBI lineage: Eukaryota > Metazoa > Chordata > Mammalia > Rodentia > Muridae > Mus > Mus caroli. Next base: position 51,584,577 of record NW_028227261.1, on the reverse strand, counting down.
TCACAGTGGTAGGCTCTTTCTTATATGTCAATGTTTCTCTTTGCTATCCATCCATCCATACAGCCATGGTTTTATTTACATAACAATTGTTAAGGTATTCTTCATATAATTACCTGTTATGCAGTCATTAAAAACTCAACAAAGTTGTCACTTGTCAGGCTGAGCAATAGTTTAAGTCAGATCTTCTCGAGTTCCCCTTTTTCTGCAGAGTTCATTCTCTTCCCTCTTGACTCCACTGTCTCCCAAACAACAGAGTATCTTTTATGTATGGCCACCACAAATTGGATGCAAGATTAGAAGATCCATCATCCCACCCCACCCCACCCTCAATACTTTTCTTGATCTTATACCTATTTTCTGTTCATCTCTGCTATCCCCACAACAGTCCCATCATACACAAAATTAAATTCTTGGTATTTTTTTCCCCATCACATTGTAAGTGGGGGCACTTCTCCAAAGCATTGCTCATCGTCACACATGCCCTCCACTTCATGGTCTCATGTGTGTTTTCCTCATTCATATTTAACCTGGAGAGACATGTGGGGTTTAGTAGAAGTGACAGAGTAAATGGTAGATCTGTAAGAAACAAAAGAAAGGCATCGTTCACAAAGCAGGATTGGAGAATCAATACAGGCAGTGAGTTCCCCAAGGCTGGCATAGCAGGAAGCTGATGCCATTTCTACTTATAAAACAGCAAATTTGGAAATCCGTTCTCATGTGAGAGTCCGCTGTGGAGAAGCCACCTGCCATTCTGGATGGGCACAGCTATTGCAGATGAGGCTCTAAAACTGCAGGGAAGGAGGAAGAAGTATTTCAGATTCCCTCCTGGTTTCTTCATGTTCCCTCAGAGCTTCCCATTGTTAGGAACCAGCCAAAGGTTACGGAGGCTCTGTCACACTTCTGTAGGGTCAATTCTCTGTTGCTCCAGAGGACCAGCATAAAGGGGAACTCAGTAGAAAATAGCTGGTTTAAAGAGACGAAACAAACAATCCTGTGGGCAGATATAAATTGCATATTGAGCACCATGACAGAGCCTCCGCCAGCATCTAAGGCCTTACTGTCCAGGAGGGAAGAAAAAGAAACCTCTGCACAGTTTTCCTCTGGAGGTAGCTGTCCTTCTCAGAACCCTGTCAAATGTCATGCTACTCAATGGGAAAGGGTTCTCCTGGTTGTGATGAGTCGTTTCCATTCATTCACCAGAGAGTCACAAACTGTTGTACTTTATTATAAACACTGGGAAGGAAAGGGTGAAGAAGGTTGGATTATTGGTGTAAACAACATGTCACCACATGCCGGGGAAAACAGAGCATGGGTTTCTTATGGGGAGAGGAAGAAAGAGGTTATAAATGAACAGAATGGAACAGGTTTGTCCTGAAAACTGGCAAGGTAGGTGCTGAGGAATCACAAACGAGGAGATAGTATTTAGAAGAAAGAGCTTGTAAGAGGCTGTATCTATCATATTAAGGGGCTCAGGAACTTCTTTTAAAAAAAAGAAAAGAAAACAGAAACAAGCAAAAAAAAAAAAATGACGACAACAGCTCACCAAAATGTGGCTTCTTCTCTACACCAAATCATAAGCAGATATTCTCAGAAGATATTCTCAAGCATGGCCATCCTGCCCATTTCCTCCCATAATCCTGTGAGACAGGAAGCTGTGCCCCTATTGGTGGAGAAGAGCCTGGTGGTACCTAGTGATGTGTTTAGGTAGATATGGTACAAAGCCAGGTTATTTCAGGTTAGTTGGCTTTTTTTTTCAAAGCCTCCAGCTTGTAGATTTTCTGGACAATTGTAATAGGCTAGAACCTTGCCTGCAGTTGATTCCTAAATTGTTGAATTCCAGGAAGCTTCCAGGAGGGACAAATTTTTTGCTGATGCCCAAAATCAGGAGGAGGGAAATATGGTGTTTGAGGTTCTGCTACATGACAGTAAATGCATATCATACTTTTTTACATATCTTGTTAACTCTATGGTCAATTTTGCAAATAGGAAAGTGGGACTCAGAGATTAGGCTTATCTGAGATCACCTGATAATATATGAAACATAATTCAGCCTCATGGGGTAGGAATCTAAAAACCATGGTGTTGGTTGTCTTTACAAGACAAGGCATAGCACACACAATCAATACAGGAAGGCTGGCAGGAGGGGCCATTACCCTATAAATGAATGCATGTATGTTACAAGGTTTCTGAACTTAAAAAATGAACATGCCCTCTTGCTTCTTGCTTCCGTGATGTTGTACATGCCAGTCTCACGGCTGCTCTGTACTGCTCTATACTCTTCCCAAATTCCACACAACTCTTTTTTTTTTTTTTTTTTAGAATTAATTTTTTTATTAGGTATTTTCCTCATTTACATTTCCAATGCTATCCAAAAAGTCCCCAATACACCCCCCTCCCCTACCCACCCACTCCCACTTTTTGGCCCTGGCGTTCCCCTGTACTGGGGCATATAGGGTTTGCAAGTCCAATGGGCCTCTCTTTCCAGTGATGGCCGACTAGGCCATCTTTTGATACATATGCAGCTAGTCAAGAGCTCTGGGGTACTGCTTAGTTCATAATGTTGTTCCACCTATAGGGTTGCAGATCCCTTTAGCTCCTTGGGTACTTTCTCTAGCTCCTCCATTGGGGGCCCTGTGATCCATCCAATAACTGTGAGTATCCACTTCTGTGTTTGCTAGGCCCCGGCATTGTCTCACAAGAGACAGCTATATCTGGGTCCTTTTAGCAAAATCTTGCTAGTGTATGCAATGGTGTCAGCGTTTGGAAGCTGATTATGGGATGGATTCCTGGATATGGCAGTCTTTAGATGGTCCATCCTTTTGTCACAGCTCCAAACTTTATCTCTGTAACTCTTTCCATGGGTGTTTTGTTCCCAATTCTAAGAAAGGACACAGTGTCCACACTTTGGTCTTTGTTCTTCTTGAGTTTCATGCGTTTAACAAATTGTATCTTATATCTTGGGTATCCTAAGTTTTTGGGCTAATATCCACTTATCAGTGAATACATATTGTGTGAGTTCCTTTGTGATTGTGTTACCTCACTCAGGATGATGCCCTCCAGGTCCATCCATTTGGCTAGGAATTTCATAAATTCATTCCTTTTATTAGCTGAGTAGTACTCCATTGTGTAAATGTACCACATTTGCTGTATCCATTCCTCTGTTGAGGGGCATCTGGGTTCTTTCCAGCTTCTGGCTACTATAAATAAGGCTGCTATGAACATAGTGGAGCATGTGTCCTTCTTACCGGTTGGTCCGTACAACTCTTGCTGCATCTCCTTTTTCTTTATCATCTCAAAGTTGGCTCAGATGTCCTTCCTATAGGAAGCTTTGCATTCTTGCATAGTACTAGATGTGCCTTAATGATCCCTCACTTCCAGACACTGAGCCCCTTTGAACTCTTCCATGTGGCTTTAAGCACTGTCTGCAAAATGTCTTCTATCAAATAAATAAATCCAGATCTGAGAAATTCTACAGCACGCCAGGCACTTTATAAATGATAGCTTTCGTTTTTTCTCCTTCTAGAGACTGGCATTCAATCTAGAAATTGAATAAAACTCAGAAGCAAGCAAAATAGTAATTACTTTGTTTGAATTAACATAATCCAGGAAGTCTTCTAAGAAAGACTTCTTCCCTCCCTGTTTCTTACTGAAGAAGTAATTTCTAGGTCTCTGTATTTGTCCAGGCTGGGTCTTGACCACCATCATTCGGTCCCCTTGGCCCTGCATACAGAGCATAGATTCCACCTTTCCCAGGGCCTGTCTCTTGCCTGAAATGATGCTGAGGCTCTTCCACTCGTGGGGTGAAGGCGGGGCTATCTGATGGATTGGCAGGAGCAGGGTAGCACACAAAGTAACAGTAAAGCAGAATGATAATGCATTTCCTAATGGCCTCCTTCACAGCTGTGTACACTGATTTAATCTTTGCAAAGCACTCTATTGTTTATGAGGCCTCTGGGTACAATTTTATGCCTGACTGAAGAGGTTGCTAATAGCTGCCATATTTGTGTTTAAGGACCTGCAAAGGATTAAACGAAGTATTTTAAAGCAATGAGCCATAATAAACTAATAATATATTGCAAATAATAAATGTTTTTAGCCAATAACTAACTACAAATCTGGTGAACTTTAAATGACAAAACATACTAATTATAAATGCAGCCATTCCATATCTCCTTCAATAAGGATGGAAAATCTGAGATAGGTAGATAAGTTGGGGCCATTTCAAGTCACTGGGAATGGTCGCATGGTCCCTGAACTCTTCCACTGGCATCGTGGCTAAGAACCATCAAAGTCACTTAGTGAAATTCTGGGTTTCATTTCCGTCTTAACATCTTGGAGGGCTAAGCCATGCACTTATATTGAAGACTCCCCCTCCCCTATATTCACTGGCCTAAGGGTCCTCATGCTTGGTTTGAATTTATGATAATTGCCACAGGAACAACCCTGCTGCCCCATAGGATCCTGGAACTGTGGTTAAGTGGAACATAAGAAAGCGAGAGTTCATATTTGCAAAGTGCCAACTTGTCTTATTGTTCAGTTAAAGGATCTGAGACACAGGGATAGGAAATAAAAGGCAGAGTGGCAGAGCCAAGCACGGACTCAGGCTGTGTCTTCTTCTATGAGCTCTGTAGGACACATGAAAGGGGTCTCTGCTTCCTACCCTTAGGAAAGATACAGTTTGCCACTTTCAGATCTTTTCATCTCCAGTTATTTGGTTCAGCTTCCTAGATGATAAATAGTCATTTAAATTTGAGACCATATTTTAAACTCAATGAAAATTTAAACTACCTATAATTCTGAAATCCAAAATATCCAGTACAGATTTTCTGTGGCATTGTCTTCAGTAGAAATGTTATGAAATATTAGTGTTAAACTATATTGATAAATAAACTAAATATTGAACTATTCAGTACACTGATGGGCATTCCTTAGATTCTGAAAAGCAGGTGGATAGCTAAAGAAGTGTTTTCTGAATTAGGGATCCTAAGGAGAAGCATCTTTGGTGGTGGGGGGAGGAGGATGCCATGATGAGGCAGTCAGTCTTTTAAGGTAATGATGAGACTTTGTGCCTCAAGCCAGACTGTATTCCTGCTCTTCTTTTAGAGAAAGCTGTAAGGGGGAAGGTGTAGGAGGCTCAGAGGGGGAAAGACAAGATCTCTGTTAGCTATTATATGCAGCAATAACCCTCGCTGTGTTTATTGCCCATTTAATAGAGTGTACATTACAACCCACAGTGATAATCAAGAGATGGGAATGCCAAATAAGATGCAGAGATACCATAGGTGGGAAATTTATTTTCCTGCAAAAAGGTTCGCATTTATGAAAATGGATTCAGGATGAGTCTCAGTCCCTTACCTTTCTCAGTATCTCCTTCATTCCCCAAAGTGGGAGCTCAGAAACCTTTGAGCATGAGCAGTTGGAGGCAGAGATGATGAGCATACAGATAAGGATGTCCTGGCAAAGGGGTGACTCACCCACAGATTCTAAAGGCCATTCTTTTCCCTGAAGGGATAGGATGAGGACACCCTGGATTTTGCTGCCACTTTTCTAAAATGACAGATTCTTCCTGTCATAGTCAAAAGCCTCTTTCTTTTTTATTAAAGATTCACTATATTAAAGTATTATTTTTCTGTAACATAAGATCAAAATGTCTTGGAAATGTTGCAACAATAAAATGAGAAACGACTCATAAGATCCCAAGTGCTACGGTTGGGGTTGTTCATGTAATTCTTTCCACTTTCTCTCATTCATTTCTCCTCCATACTTTAACAGAACCAGCCATACTCCTGAGGCATGGGTTTCAAGTAGTTTCCTGAGGCAGAGAGAGTAGGGTATCCTTTATTTTCCTTGGGGCCTTGGTCCACATGGGTACAGTGTTCGAGCACCTATATTGGCCAAGACTCAAGCTAGCTCCTATAGAAGGTTACTGGGCTCTGCCAACCCAGGCAGTCTTCCCTCTGTTCCTGGGAGCTGGTTGGCTTTGGGATATCTTGGAAACAGCAGCAGCTGGTGACTGCCTGAACAGTCACCCGGCTGCAGGCTTCAGGAAGAGCAAAACGCAACATCTGTGTTTCTCCAGCAAAACAGCAGGGCTATTAAAATAGCTCTTGGGCACCATCTATCACTTCTATCATTGCACCGTTTCCCTTGTTTGCACAGGCTGTAGCTGGAGAAGCACGTCTGGAGAGGCAGCCTGAAGGATTGGTGCAGGAGTTGCCATGGCCTCTAGAGACTTGGATTCATGTCCAGGCTTTGCCTTAAAAATGCTGGGTGAAATTGGGCAAGCCATTTGGACTCCCTGGTCTCGTTTTTTTGGTTTGTTTGTTTGTTTGTTTTACCTTCAAAGCACTCAGAGGCAGTCTGGTTTCTAATGAGAACCAATGCTTGGAAATTGGTAGGAGGTTTGTTGTCAGATATTAGAAGACTTTTCATTGCTTCCATGACTTAGTTTCCTTTTCTACCAGCAAAGGCAACAATAACTATCACAAGTAATGGCTGCTAAAATTGTCTGTGATTCTGACTTGGACATTCTAGTCTTAGTTCCTGACTTACAGTAAGTTCCCAGCCAATGTTGTCTAATAACTTGTAAGGCCATCACTATATAGTCAGTCTACAGCACAGAATCTAGAATCACATTAAGGGTGAGTTCCATGAAGGATCATGTGTCCCATGCCCATCTTGTGGCCTAGCCACATTGCTCCTCACAGATACATGATCCTGAGAGTTTCTCCCACTCTCCCACTCTCCTAGATCTTCACCTCCTTTAAGCTGTGAATCCTCTACCAGAACTAATGACTCGCCAGGTGACATAACTTTCTCCAGTTCGGTAAAGGATGGAGTCAATGGGCTTGAGGAGAGCTTGCTTTACTCAAAGTCCATTCCCATTGGCCAACAGAGGATGAGGAATGAGACGGCCTCAGTCCTGGACCACATACATGACTTCTCTGGTTCCTCTGCTCCTCATGATAGCTTTCATCATATCTTATGTCCACATAGAACAGTATGTAGGAAAACTCTGCCAATTAAGGTTGACGTTCACCATGACCAGATAGCTTCTGGGCTTGACACAATCTGGAAGACCTCCTTCATTAGCAGGACTTCTCCCTTCTCTGACCTTGTCTGGGGGATTATAAGCCCCCACATATGCCTTTACCTGAGGAATGTCCCGTAGTCTCAATTAGATTGCAGGATCAATTTTCTTTCTCCTGATAAAGCCTATTAAGCCAGCACCTGAGGTTCCTGAAATGATTCCCCATGCTAATGAGGCATTTCAGGTACCCTAAGCCCCCAGCCAATGACCTTTGCCCATCCTGGATGTTCCTAACCTCAGTTCCCCAAAATTATATAAACCTCAAATCACCCTAGGTAAGGTTGATCTGCCTCCTGATAACTGGTCCCAGTGTGTACTCACCATATGTATTCATGGCTTCCAAACCCCATCCTGCTTGACTCTGCCACTGCCCTCATGAACTGTATGGCCAACTATCCATGAGATTGGAGAGACCCACAGCTATGTACAGTTCATGCATAGTTCTTTATGTATGTGTGTGTAAGTGTCTTTTAACAGTGATCGTGATGAATCACTGTATGTATATTCTTCCCATCTCACACATGCATATACAGTTTTTTATTTCATTCATTTCTCCATAGGCTGGTATATTTGAGAAGACAACCATGCTGCTGAATTCCTATGCACCTTTGTTTAAATAACCTAGCGTTTAAAACACAGAACTTGCTAATGAATGTTTAGAGAGTGAATTAAATCTGTAGCTAATTCAACAATAATTATTCATTGATTATACATTGTGTTCCTGAAGGCAGTTACCATGAGCCTTCTCTTCATTTTATTTAGTTTTCAATTGTTCCTCTTGGCAAAATGGTTGAAGTATAAACAGCAAAAATTGTATTTCCTTAAAACTTCATTTTGTACTTCTAACAAGCATTCCTAATCCCAGTGTGGAACTATGGACAAAACTCTGAAATTTTTCTGGGGCCTAAAATCTTATCACTATTACACCATTTGTTATAAGTCTTGGGATTATTTAATGCTACCTGTATTGTCACATTTTATTTTCTAATGCTTTATACAATGAAAGATTTCAATTCATCAGCTTCTGTTTAGGATTGTAAATAGGTTAATAAGATGCAAATGGAAGCCACATTTTTTTGATTCTGTTACAAATATTGTATACAGATATCACTATGCTATTTGGGCAAATGTAATGAAATGTAATTTAATATGATACTTTCCAACACATTAGATCATTCCTAAGGTCATTATAACTATAGTCCTAAACTGTGTTAAACCATAGCTAAAACAAGTCCAAACAAAATGAGTTTCTTTCCTCATTTTATGGGCCTTCCTAGTTTGATGGCTTTTGGTTGTCCATGCCAAATGATGTTTTGAGTTTCATATGGTTAGGCTGGGCTATAAATGAGTTTGAAAATATTCAGCTCTCCTCATGAGAATATATTGCTGTTTCCACTTTTAGCTTGTTCTTCAATTCACCAACTATTCTATTTATTAATTCACCAAACTCACTCACTCATTTATTTATTCTACACAATGTCTAGCTATATGCTCCTGGAATGAATCTTTCTGTTTTTTCTACTCTCATTCCTAAGTCATAGGCTGTGGAGTCTGGGATATCCTACTTTAACAGGGCTCGGGATAGTTCCTTGTTCTTAAAGAGATATGGATATACAGACACAGGAAGAATAAATATGTGCTTTCTCCTGAATACAATTAAGGTCATTTGCTCTAATAATTAACTGTACCACTCAATGTTTATGAAAGACACACTAGCAAACCCATTCCTATGTCTATAAATTGGGAATGAAACCCTTCCATGTTTTCTTTGAGGATGAAACAATAAGCCAACTTTGCTGGAACATGACCTGATATGTAGTGTTTGTTCTGTTCTTTTCCTGGTGAAATATAGCAGGATTTACTACTGAAAATATGATATTGCAACCACCAGGGGAACATGGGCAGGGCATATTTGTATATCCCAGCTCAGAAAAAAAAATCCAGAAAATGCCCCTGAGCACAGCTCCACAGTGTTGGATTTTCTCATTGGCCCCGTCTCTGCATCAAGCTAGCTTTTAAGCTTGGGAGAGAGATGAGAAATGACAATGTAAGTCCTGCTCATCTGTTCTCTGCCCCCTTTCACCTAGTTCACCTGCCTTGTCCTTCAGACACCTGCCCACATATCAGTTCCTCAGGGAAGCCTTCTGTGACACTTCTCTTTATGTTAGCCTGGGTGGCTTTGCGCCAAGCCCCACCCCCCACCCCAGCTCCTACACACACCTCCTCTGTGTGTCAGGTCCCATTGGTTTGAATGTGTATATGATTTCATTGCTATGCATTTCTCCGGTGGACAAAGTTACACGGCTCCCTTCTGATTTATTTAGACTCCAAGTATTATGTGGAAGAGCCTATGCTATTTCCATGTTTTCTTTCCTCAGCACAAAGCCTGGTGCCCACTCCACCCCAAGCCCCAAAGAATGCCTGGACATTTATTAGCTGGATGATTGGGAAAATAAAAGAAGTGTGTATTATTTGCTCTATAGAAGGACTTTTTATGTTATGAATGAGGAAATATTTTGAAAGGGGCCAGAGTCACCCATAGCAATGATTTCCTTGAGGCATATCAACCCATCATCACACTCAGGACTTGGATGTTTACAGAGGTCCAGCAAGTATGTGTGGCAGGATCAGTAGGAGGACACATAAGTGGAGTCCTGAAGACTCCAAATTCAGCCTTCCTAACTTCTAACCCAGGAGGGTCACATGGGAGTTACTTTACCCTGTATAAAGAAACAGAATTCTTATGCTATTTGGGCCCAAGGGAAGTCCTTTTGAAACTTTAGTGGTTTTGTTAGTTTCGCTTTTGGTTGTTGTTGTTGTTGTTGCTAGAAAGCATCTGTAGCCCAGGCCGTGCCCATAGGTTTTATGGATGCTAGGTATATACCCACTCTGTTTGATAACCACCAACATCTCAGCACTTGGGTAGAAAAGATGTGCTCAGCATAGACCACATCCTTTGTACAAACAGCCAGGTGCCATGGATCCATATTATGAGTTAAGGATCACTTGAAGAGCCAAGTGCCCAGCTAATACCCAAGGAGAGATCTTGTAAGCAGGCCCTTTGATGTAACAGCTTTGGGTACTTATACTGGTTCTGTTCCTGCAGAACACACCAGGTCTTAATTTACTCAGGTACGTAAGGAGACACATACTCACATGCCTGTTCACATATAAGCTGAGAGATGCTGTTTAGAGGTATGGACACAATGCTGCTGAGGGAAGTGGATAAAGGTGGCCAGGTCTGGGGACCAAGTTTATTGGGTTTCAAAGGCCTAGCTTTAACTCTGCTGTGTTTCCTGGGACAAGCTTCCAACATATGTATGCTATTCACTCACATGTGTAGTGAATAAAGTTAGAGGACCTCACAACACTGTTGTAAAGACGAAAAGAGATCGGGGCCTCATTCAATAGCGTTTGGTAGGGAATAAGTATGCCTTCAATGGGTGCTGTGCTATCTTTATCACTGTTTAATAAGTTACAATGTTTAGCACTCCATGTTTGTCTAGTGCATATTAGCTGAGTCGCTGAATCTTCATGGGACAAGCTACTGAGTTCCAATCCCCAATTCTGCTTCCTGCCAGTGGTTTACAGAATAACCTTGAGATATTACGTAATCTTATAATCTTGGCATTCTTCATTGTCTCAGTTGCCTTGCTTTTCACACTCTGTGTGTGTGTGTGTGTGTGTGTGTGTGTGTGTGTGTAGTTCCTGTAGCACAGCAGGAGAGAGCAGATGAAAGCCGGTGCTTGGTGCATAAAGTCAGATGATGGGACAGCACTCCAGAGATTCTTTACCCTGAGTGTTACCCATTACTATTGGCAGCACTGTAGTGATGCTTACTGGAGACCCAGGAGTGTGAGAATGTTCTGAGCGCCAACTCATTAGCTGGGTTATGTTCTTTCAGACAAAACCATTTTAGCCTGTAGTTTTTGGAATTATTTTTATTCGGCTGAGGGGGTAGTCTCTGGGGTTGGGGGAGGCACACTTCATAAAGGGGGTGGCAAGGAGAGTTGTCCCCCATCAGGCTGCAAGTTCTCTATACTGCACCCTTTCCTAACACTAGGTCCTCAGCATGTAGCACTATGTCTGTCTATCCCACAGGAAGCTTTCAGTAAGATCTGAACACAGAAATCTAATCAACAGGAGGGATGACTCCTCCATAGCAAAAGCATGCTGAATGCCTGCTGCCATGGATTGGATGTCCCACCAAAGCACATGTTGGACTGAGCCCCTGCTGTGGGGAATTAGCAGGGTGCAGATTATAGGACCTTTAGGAGGTGATTGACATTAATTAGAGCTATAAGAGTGGGTCCCTAATGCAATGTTGCTCTGACTTTATAAAAAGAAGAGACCTAATCTAGAAATTTCTGTTTCTCCTCACAGTGTTCCATGCTTTGGGTCTCTGTAGACAGTCCATATCTGCAAGAAGTATCTCACTAGAACATGGTAACTAGATGTACCCACCCAATCTTTGACTCCCAGTTGTTCACAACCATGAACCAAATGACCTTTGTTTTTTTATAAATTGACCAGATTGTAACATTCAGTTTTAGTAATGGAAAATGGGTTAAGATGCCTACAAATCTATGAAGCATATAATGGGTGATCTCATTATAGTCACTATCAGACTTAGAAAGCAGGCTTTACCCTTTACATCTTAAGCAGATGAAAAAAACGAGATCCTTAGGGGACCAACTAGAACGCAAGTTCAGTCCTGTGAGGCCCCAAAACCACCAGATACTGCCTAACTCTAAGACTGCCCCTCTGTTTGCTTACTCCAGTTTTCTTAAGTGGGGCTTCTTAAATGTTTCATAAAATTGCTAGTCAATAATCAGACCCAGTCTCATAATTCACTTTTAAAATTTTCATAATATACCTTGGCAAGAGAGGAGCCAGTCTGAATGCAGATATCATAAGTGGCCTTCCTGTCTGTCACTTAAGACTGTCCCCCCCAACAATGTTATTACATGAAGAGAAGGGGGGTTGGAAAAATGAAACATTTATTAAATTATCCCAAAGAGTGCTCTGCTAGGCTTCCCTAGTCTATGCCTTCAATGTGATAGATTCAGTGAAATAAAATTATTGAATTGAGAAGCCATTCATTAAAAATGAATTTCAGGAAACCAGAATGCTTTTTATAATATTACCACCACAGCTGCCTATTAGATGAAAGTTATGTGTTCTCTGCTGATATTGAAACTACTCGTTTGTCATCCTATCCTCCCAACCTCCTTTCTAACAGTGCAAAAACTTATAATTTACAACTTTTGACATAATTGGAAAGTTAATTAGTTTTCTTCAGATTTCACCTGCTTTATTTTAACCATGATTTTCTTAGCCCTTCCTTTTTCTATTCCTGATTGTCAGTAATGTCACAACATAGTGCATTCTCCTCTTTGTCTATCCTTGATGTCAATCGAAATCTAAAGCTCACTGTATTAGTCAAGTCAGTCTCTCCATGCATACGCCACTGCGTTCATTTTTCTTGTCTCATTTTTTTTCTTTGACTTGATTCTAATACTTTAGTCAACAGACTTTTGTTGAGCATATGACAGGATGGACAGAGGGGGGAAAATACAAGGTAGAGGGAAGAAAGGCTGAGGAAAGGATAGGGAGTGATATAGAAATGTGTTGGAAGAAAGCCTAGGGCTGCAGATGTAGCTCAGTGGTGGAGTGCCTCCTTAGCAAGAGACCCTGAGTTAGACCCCTATTGGCACCAATGCAATAGAAGAGAGGAAGAGAAGAGCAGGAAGAATACACAAGATTCTGAAAGAAGCAGAAGTTTGCACATCCACCATCTTGAATAGGTAGGATTTGAGTAAGAGATGTGTTAGTCCTCTGACCCTGGTAAGATGATGTCATTTGAGTCAACATGTAGTGACATTAAAAATAAGCCAGTGAGGATCCCCCAGTAAGGCTTAGAAGAAAGTAAGCTCTTGGAACTGGTCAGTGGCTCTCTTCCTCCATCCCCTCCTCGCACACACACTGCAGTTATGCTAGAGCAGGAGACCAGAAGTTGAGGCTCTTGGTGTAGATTTGGAATATGAGTAGACTTGACATCACTATTATCATAGAGGCAGAGAAAGAAGAGTAGCTGCTACTGTACATCTGGATGGCTTACCTTGAAACACCAAATGATTTCTCTTTCCCAGTAGAAGTTGATGAGTTGTATACCGTGCTGTGTCAGATTGAATTATGAGGAAACCATTTGGGGTGTTTCATTGATGGAGGCCACAGAATGATAAATCAACAAGCTAGGGCTCATGCATAGGTATGGTGACTATACAGACAGACAGACAGACAGACAGAGTGGTCTTTGGAGTATCCCATAGCCCAAGCATCAACCTCTGGCCATTAGGGTCCTCCAAAGTACATGAACCCACCTCCATCCCTTAGAGTACACTAAGGTACAGAAACCACCTCTGGCTACTGGTGTCCGCTAAGGCACAGATACCCACCTTCAATATTTACATTCCTACCCTAAGCAATGTGCTTTACTCAACTTCCTATAGGGACCTGAGCCACAGATCCCTCTCATATTTCTTCCTAGCTTATAGGAGAAGGGCAGATTATAGAAAAGAAACAAGCATAACTGTTTTTCAAAATGGGAATAAAAAACTGGATCTGGCCTTTGGCGGCATTAATTTTTCTTTCAGTAATGTATCTAAGATTTAGCTCCTCTTCTATTAAACAATAAGGAGTTACCATAGCAACCTCATTGCCATGTAATAACACTTACATTTTTCCCAACTGTAAAATCAAAGCCAGAAAGCAAATAGAAACTATCAAGCCACCCAAATAGCCATCCTTAGTCTCCTCCCCCTTTGTAGAGTGTCTATTGATCAGTCATTATTGTAGGTCAGTGACACTATTACTAATCTTCTTCCATTTTTCCATGTTTGTTGCTCTACTGATGAAGGAGAAAAGATGAGGGATGAGAGATGAATATTTGGTGGTGCCTTCAGCCCTTGGAGTAGCAGAACACTTGCTATCCCATGACGACAAAGTCTGACACTGTTTTATGGTTTGCTAGCTGCTGCCAATCTTGCCTTGGGGGTATTTATTTCTCATGCTGGCTACAGGACACTTTAGATAACCCCAGGCAGCAGGTGCATCTGCTGTGACGCCTGCTCACCGTACCTACTCACCCTCTGTCAAGAATTCACTGTCCATGTTAGAGCCTCAGGCTGGAGCCTCTGTAGCAGATGTTCTGTGCAGCTGGCCCAGAATAGGACACAGCAGTGCCTGCTCCCCATCATCTTTGCAAACATGCTGCAGCCTCCTTTTTCTCTTCTTGGAAGATTTTTTTTTCTTTCCTGAAAGAGTCCAGTTAGGCATGACCTCCATCAAGCACCGTGCCTGATATTCTCAGCTTGGATGAGGTACCTCTCTACATAATACATATACCTATGCTCTGTCCATCAGCAAATATGAACCTAAGAAGTGACACTCTATAGCACTGCATCCTGTAGCATACCAAGCATATGCAAAGAACTCAATAGACGTCCAGCTCCTCACTTCCTTGACACTGGATAGCTTGTGACTGTTTATTGGCACCAATCAATGGATAGATAATCAGACTGACTGGTCCTTCCTTTCCTTCTGAGATTTTAAAATGTGAATAAAGGTAGATGGGCTGAGAAGCAAGTTTGGTTTATCTGCAGTATCTCCAGCAAAGCACATCTTTTTAATTTCATGCATGGATGGAATGATACGTCATGCCTGTTCCAGTGCGACAGCTTGCTACCTTCTACAACTCAACATGCAGTTGCAGCTGGGCATGCAAAATCATTCTAAGAGGGGTCGGACCTAGGAAATCAGAAATGATACCAAGTTCCCCAAGATGGCAGGGGGTTTCTTTCCCCTTTCCTCATAGCCTTGTCCTTCCGGGGACTTGACCTTAACAACATTCATGTATGAACCCCACAAGGGACAATTTTATCTTTACTGCATGTAAGGTCCTAGGAGCAATATGCCACTAAGAAGAGAAATTTCTCTTCCTAGGGATCAAGAAATATTCATAGGAGCCTCTCCAATTGTTTGAGAATGAGTGAGTTAATGGAGGGCAGAGGCCATCTCTATTCCCAGTCCAACCTTTGCCCTGGTGCAGCTTCTCTTCTACATAAACTCATTGGAGTCTTCCTCATTTTCAAGCTCAGACACCCCTGATGGCATTTGTCTGTATAGACAGATTCCTGAGTCTGAACTTGGGGAGACAGGCATGAGCCTGTCAGTTCTGCATTCAGTTTCAGCTGTTGCCCAGCAACCCCTCCTCTCATGCTCCTGCTTCCTCTGATGAATTTGTGTTTCCTTTTTCTAAGGGTTTTCTTGTCTGGTGGGGAACTAAGGAATATCTAATCTCTTCCTCATAAGGTCTTTATGATAAACCAAAGTTTGATTCCACCAAAGTTTACCTCGAGGAAGAGGTGGACATATAGGGTTTATTTACATAGCATGGGTAAAGACTTACAGGTAGGAGTAAGTGTGACCCTAAAGCACCTGCATCGGATGGTTGCTTCACCATTGATACATGGAGAGAACAGCTTCTTCCTGCTCTTTCCCAGCTGGTATGCTCAAGAGCCTTCCTCCCTGAGACCAAGAGGCCATGTGCAATTAGGACAGAAATGTTCAGAGACCCTTCATAATTCCCTCCTTCTGTGAGAGAGTGTCAGCAATCTATTGGTTCTATTGTACGCGAGTCTTGGGTGATTTTCTGAAGATAACAAGTATCCAGTTTAGAGGATGTTTCATGGGAACAATGGGATAGGTAGTGACTTTCCTGAAGGGTGGAGTTCTTGAGTTTTTAAGGTTTACAAAATAAGTTCCTCTTGAAGCTGTAAGATCTACACCATCTATAGCTGGATGCCTTATCCCGTGACAAAGCCTTGCTTTCTGGCCAGCTGCAAGCTCACTGTGGACTTCTTAGGACCAGAGCATTGCTGAAGAGGGGAAATGAACTATATTAAACAAAGAATCGTAAGGATATGAAAGCAAATTGAGCCTGCTCTCTTGGAGACTGCTGAGAGTCAGAGCAGGTAAGTGATTTGTGAGAGCCTGGGAAAATCTGTGTCCATGTGGGCACTGTGCCCAGTCTAGGCACTTTTCCAGCTTCTTCTGACCTCCAACTCTCCCATGGAGGTATCCAGAAGGCCATTCATCTGCAGCCCGGTGTCATTCCTGTTCCTCCCCAGGCAGCTCACCTGTCAGCTGCTCCTCTGGGCTCCGAGCTTTGGAACTCCCTGGGAAAGCATTGTGCTCCCCTGCCCAGCTGCTGATGAACCCCCTGAAGCTTGACAGAGCTGTCTCTGCTGGCTAGTGCTGTGGATGAAGCCCATAAATATTTGCTGCAGGCAAGGAGGGACTGGCACCAGGAATAAATATTTGTTTTCTCTGAGAGGTTACACTATAATGTTGCTGAAGAGGTGTATCCCACTGCTGGCTTTGGGCAAAATTGCTAGTGAATATGTGATATATATCAGACTCGTACATGTTATCACTGAGGTCACAGATAAATCCTAGGCTGAGAATGGCCTGTATTGCACCACAGTCAGTAATGAAGCTCTCAGGATCACCTTGAAAGCCATTTTAAGACAGCATGTCTTGGATGTTGCATCTCTGTAAATCACCCTGGAAGAACAGCTAGGAAAATTTTTAAAAAGTAATCAGCTTTAGTCATCTGGGCCTCGAGGAAAGTTATAGGCAAATTTCTACTCATTGTCCTCTAGTTGGACCACATCTATCCATGGTCTGGGATGCACTGCAGGCAATGGATGAGAATGGAGGATAATTCTATGAAATGGACTGTGGAATGAAACCACCATACTTCAGATTGTAGTTTGGCTACTCCATCTTTGAGAAATGGCTTAAAGGTTCAACTCTCAGCTTCTTCTTAACATGTATCTCATAGTGACACCTACTTCCTAGGAGGGTTATGTGGGCTGCCTGGATTAACACAGAGTAAACTTTTAGAGCTACATTAACAAGTGCAGTCGCTCTCTTTTTCTGGAGGGTTGCTTTCCATTGTTCTAGTTACTCAGTAAGCTGTGCTCCGAAGCTATTACATGGAAAGTTCTAGAAATAATTAATTCATAAGCTTAAAATTATTCCTCCTTCTGAATATCTTGATGAAAATTCTAAAACTATCCACTTGGCATGTGAGTCATCCTTCTCTCCAGCAGGTCCACACTATAGATACTACCTGCCTATTAGTAGCCACCTCATATTAGATTGACTGATATGGCACTATAAAAATTATGTGTAGGATTCAATACTATCCATGGCTGCAGACATTGCCTCAGAGTATTAGAAAGTATTCCTTTGTCAGAGGGGGTTAGGGTAGTGTGTGTATTACTATAGCATGTAGTATGAATATTAACTATCATTATCATCATCACAGTGATAGAGCTGTTATAATCCTTGTAAAAATGAGTCACAGACTGGCTAGTAGTCTGGTGTAATGGTAGAAAAATGTGCTTCCTTTTTCTCTTTGGTGCTGAGAATCAAGATAAGGGCATTTTACACCCTAAGCAAGCTCTCTGCAGACAAGCTGTGCTTTCTGATTGAATCCACCTGTTAGTGGTACCTCACTTCACTATCAAAACAATCTTAGTTCAAATTATACATTGATTTGTTACCCTACTTAGGAAGAAATTCCTGAACCTGGTGAGTGCCCTTTTCTCAGAAGAGCCAGTAATTTTCTTTACTAGTCAATTTTCTGTTACCACAACAGAATACCCGAGAATGAGTACTTTATGAAGTAAGAAGTTTATTTGGTTCAAAGTTTTTTCTGTTTGGACTAGAGCAGTCCAAACAACATGGTTCTGGTTTCCTTAAAAGGGTTCCCTCGTTACATACCAACATAGCCAAGTAAAAGCTGCATTTATTTACATGCAGGAGAAGCCAAATTAATTGGTGGACTCCCTTTGTAACAGCTAGCTACAACCAGAAATAACACAGTACATGACAGCATCATTAATACTTCCTAAGTATGATGTCCAGTAACCTAATTATCTTGTCCTAAACCTCATATCTTAAAGGTTCCATCACCTCTACCCTCTACCCATGGTTGGACCAGGCTTTTAGCAGATGAACCTTAGGTAGACAAAGAGAACCATATTCAAACCTCCACACCCTGGTGGTATGGCCAGGAGGACAAACTCTAGTCTGTGCCAACAGGTCATCTTTTCTGTGGTTTCATTGCTCACTGCCCAGACCATCAGAAGAACTTTCAGAAAGAAGACTTACTTCCTATTTGAAAAAATAAAATTAAGTCCCAATTCTTGATTTCCGTGAACAGCATGATACTCTATGTCCATTTATGCAATTTACCTGCATTCTCTTTATTAGCTTAGTCCCTGTTTTAGAATAAGTTTACCAGCTACAAAATGGTCAGAGACACGTGCCATCTACTCCAGTCACCCCGTTTTCCCCATTCAGATCCCTGAAGGAAGCCTGAGGTTTGCAGACTTGGTACTGGGAACCAGACATAGTCTCTGCTGTGGTTCAGCATTCACCTACCTCTCTCAGGTGGTTTGAGAATACTATCTCCCTCCCAGAACTGTGGTCTTCAGAGGAGGGCATAGCAATTAGTTGAGTCCCTATCAGTTATCACATAGAAACTCAGCTATCTTGTCTTCTGTTGCCTTTTCTTAACCTTGTATCAGTTCACTCTCTCCAATACAGAAAGTGGTCACTATATGACTTTACTGTCCCCCTTATAAAGGAATGGCTATTCCTTCTCTGGTTGTTGGTATATAGCATCCTGACCTCGTCCTGACCCTCTGTTATCTAACTGGTGGGATGCAGTCCTTCACATTCTATTATGGGATAAGGTCTTGCTTAAATATTCTCTTGGTCAGTAAATTCTTCACCAATCCATCCTGCTTTCCAAGCAGCTGCATCCCCTGAAGTTCCAGAGCAGCTACAAGGAAGTTTGATGGCTCTTAATGGCTGCCTGAAGATACTCTCCCATTGGTTCATTTGTGCCTCTCAGGTGGCTGGGAAACTTTTATTTAAATCTGTAGTGGAAAAGCAAAATTGCACTCTGATCTATCCTATGCTGCCTCCATCACAGTTGTGACAAACAGAAACCTGACAGCTCAGATCCTGCCAATTAAGGAGCTGCTTCTAGCCTCACCGTTGGATGAACAACAGCCAGTGGCTGGGCTGGAGAAGCTGTGTTTCCTGGTCATTTGGGAAGAATTCTTTTTTTTCTCTCAATTCTTTTACCCCTTCCTTCTCAAGAGTACCTTCTGGCATCAGCTATACATACAGCCTGCATCATTAAGTACTGAGATTTCACATCCTAATTCTATGTGAGAGGTTTTCTCTCGGGGCAATGGTGCGTCTGCAGGAAAGGAGCCCCGTGTATGCAGGAGGTGATGTGTTGGTGGGGGTGGGTGGCATACTTAAGGAAACAGCTGTACAGAAACTTCTTGTGTTGGGGGCAGGGGAGAGAAGCTGTATTCGCTTGGGTATTTCACAATCTAATGTGAAAGGTGCTGTCTTGGCTTGGAGATTTGTCAAGGGAAAAACCTTAAAGTCCTGAACTGTAGCAGGAAAGAATGACAACTTAAGATGTGGGATAATTTGTTGAACTTACATTCTTTTCATATCTGGGAGGCTCATAAAGTGCTGAGCAACATCACTGATTTCCACTGTTCCTAGGAGGCTTCTTAATATTATTTAATACCCATTTCAATAGAACGAGGGCAAAACCAGGATAAAATTATGCTTTAATTTTTTAAAAATGTAATTCCTTGTGAAACAAAAAGATGTCTGTGTTCAGTAGCTGGATAGATGTACAGCAGATAGAGGAAAGGCAAACTGTGTAACATCAGGACCAGTTTCTATAGCAACAAAAATGTCAGCCATCCTTTTGGCTGATCCTATTAATCTAGTAGAAGCAATGATACTGACACATTCAAGATGTATTTAAACCAGAAGGTGGAAATACAAACCAGCTGCAGATTTTAAACAGAGGTAGAGCGAGACTCCACCAAGGTGGAACACTGAACCTGATATACTATAAGATGATCTCACGGACAGGCCTTGTGTTTTATTTATTTAACTCAGAGAAGCAATGAATCTCTTTCCCAAGACGTTTTTGCAAACATTCTTGGGCCAAATATAGTCGAAAGACAGGGAAGTACTGCCCAGCTTTGGTATTTAAAGTAGAACTGGCTTTTCAACAGTGTTGGCCCAGGGGAAACGGTAGATATTACTTGTTTTGTAGATAATGAAATCTGAAAGTAGGAGACGCCCTGGATGGATATGCATCTCTTCAGAGAGAAAACAGTAGGCCTCGAAGAGAAGAAATCTGGTTTGGGGGACCCAACCTATAGTAGTGGGCTCTGCTCTTTTAACTGCAAGCAGGGCTCACGTGAGGCCTGTGAACAGTCTCATTCTCTGTTAATGGAGGTAACCATCAGGCCCCCTGTCCTCTACAGTGCTGAGCCCAGGACCAAATGAGATAATGGATGTGGAAATACTTTGAAAGAAGCCTAACAGGCTCAAGTAATGTAACATGTTATTCGTATTAAGAAAATGCCAAAGAAACACTCTTTCCCTTAAAGAGTAGCCCTTGCAGGGGGAGCTGAGGAGGTGAACCGTCGTGTCTGAAATCTGGGTCAGTGGTGAGGCCTCGTCAAGCCCCTACGGGGGACTGTGAAGATGTTATTCTCCGCTTCTCCCCTTTGATGCCTTTTTACTTGAGAATCATTTAAGCAGCTAAATATTTTCTCACTTTTCAAAGCACCATGACAGCCCCTGGAATATTTTTTGCTGTGGGAGCACAAAATAAATGGGATGCAGATTTGTGTCGTTATGATGAAACACCATCTTCTCAGCCTTACCTTAGCATTCCAGATTCCTTGGGGGGTGTGTGTGTGTGACCACCTCTCATTATGGAAAATGAACTTGCGGAGGGGGAATCAGAAAAAGATATCTTGTAACTTGTTTTTGGTTCCTCCTGTTCCTAAAGCATGAAGGAAAATGAGTTCCGGGGTCTGTTCTTTGCTTATAGTCATTAAAACAATTTCTGTTCCCTCACCCACTCCCCAGGTCTCTGAAAAGGATGGTAAAACAACAGATGAGGATGGAGTCCTAGCCTGGGAAATAAATTGAAAAATTAAACAGGGCAGCCTTCTATAAAGAAATGCAATCTCTTAAAAAAATAAATGAGTGGCAAAGATCTGGTTGTTGCTACTGCAGTCTGGGGCCTCTTTCCTAGTCTTCCGAAGTAATTAACGCTCTCAAAGAAAAGGAGATGCCTTTCATTGTGTCTCCGAATAAAGCGTTGTTTTTTTTGTTGCATGTACTGTGGCTGGGGATATGCAGCTGTCACCCTCAAGCCCTGCTTCATGACTGATGATCAAGGAGGTTCCCCAAATCTCAGACTTGGTCCACATCCATCAGTCAAGCAGTCAGATCTGTGTACAGAATCAGGCACAGTTCATTCGGATCAAAGAGATGGATCATGAGACGAATGTAAATATATATATATATATATATATATATATATATATGTGTGTGTGTGTGTGTGTGTGTGTGTGTGTGTGTGTGTGTGTGTGTGTGTGTGTATACAAACATTCAGGCATTATAATGCCATATTTTTGTAAGAACACTTGATTAAAATACAATGACTATTTATGTACCCTTAGGGAACCAAAGGGGCTACTTAAAGGGATTAGTTAAAATTAACAGGCTTCAGAATTCCTGGTTCTCATTCTACACAGAGTCCTTCAACTGTAGATTTTGTAACTGCCCCATTAACTTCCCAGAGGCTCCTTTTAAGCAATTATGAAATAGTGACAAGGAGGGTCTGCTTATAGGGTCAGGCCTAAGCTGTATGACTTACCGGCTGAATTTAAGCAGCTTCCCTGAGCTTCCATTTCATTTCTTATAAAATGAAGAGCAATAGATCCTAACCCATAGGATTCCATAAGAATTTTATTAAGAAAGTATATGAAATATGCTTAGTTGACTGGGTGACATGTACTGAGAGTCCGATAAATATTAACAGGTGGGATTCTTACCCTCTGTGTTAATGTTATATAATATTTTGATCCCTCTTTTTTGGTTCAGCTTATAAAATAAGTATATTTTAGTAGCAGGTGGCAATACAATAAATACCTTTATGTCCCCCAAACTTATCCCAGTAACAGTGGTTTGAGTATATGTGGCTCCCATAGACTCATGTGTTTGAACATGCTTAGCCTAGGGATTGGTACTATTAGGGGGTGTGGCTTTGTTGGAGGAAGTGTGTCACTACAGGGGTGGGTTTTGAGAGCCTCCTTCTAGCTTCCTGGAAGATAGTCCTCTCCTTGTTGCGTCTGGAACACCATACCTGCTTGGATGCTGTCGTGCTTACCACTATGATAATGGACTAAACCTCTGAACCTATAAGCCAGCCCCAACTAAATGTTGCCCTTTATAAGAGTGGTCTTGGTCATGGTGTCTTTTCATAGCAATGGAAAGTTTTACTAAGACACCAGCCCAGGGAAGCCTCAGACATGGAGGAATATGTAGGGGCGGGGGGGGGGGGCTATGGATACGGGATCTAGGATGATGCTAGTAGATCCTTGCACAAAGGAAGGACTGTGTGCAGGTTTTGAAAGAGTATCTATTTATGTCCATTCTTAGATACATCTATCTACATATGCCTTGCCCAGGTTTTGATGTGTAGTGGCCGCCATGCTAACCATATTCTCTAATTTTTCTCCTTCTCTTCTGACAGTTAGCCTGTCACAGTTAAGCTTCATTGTCAGTTTGACTGGAGTTAGAATGAGCCAGAAGGCTGGTGAAACACACCTGAAAGGATATTTACAGGGGCATTTCTAGAGAGGATTAACTGGAAGAGGGGCTTGCAGATCCATTCTGCAAGTGGCCATTATCAGCCTACATCCAAGTACTTGGACAGAGTGAAGCAGGAAACCGCAGACCACCAGCATTCCTAGCTCTATGCTTCCTGGCCCCAATAACTGGAAGTTCTCTGTTTGGTCATGCCTCTATCTGCCATAATGGATTGATACTTCTGAAAACTTTTAAGTTGTTTCTCTCAGGTACTTGTCAGTGATGTAAAACAGCAACTGATATAGAATTGCATCTTGCTAACTCCAAATTTATTCAATTTGATATTCTAATTATCAAATGCTGTTTGAGAGAGTAAGTAGATATCTATTTGTTGGATTAATAAATAACAAAGATAACAAAGAAAAACAAATTAAAGAATTGATTTTTAAAATTAAAAGGAAGCCTGCTTATGTTCCCATGTGATGAGGATTGTTAGTGATACATGCTTTGAACTGGCTGACTTCCAGCTAGGAAACAAAGTAGTCTCTGAAGAGTGTGGTTCTATGGCTCTGGCCTTGGGCAAGGAATAGTTTTTCCTGGCCTTGAGGTAAGCACAAATTGAGAGGCTCTGAGAGTGTATGAATGGTAGGTCCTGATGGGGAGGGTAAGCTGGCCTCTCTGCGGCTCCAGCTTCAATTCTCCGCCACACACTCAAATCAATAATCGTGAGTGGGGCTGCCGGAAGAGCAGCAGCTCATCAAGTGTTGCCCGAGGAGCCCTCAACCTTCTGCTGCCAAGAAGTGTGACCTGCTCCCTCCACACTGGCAGTCAGAGCAGAGAGAGCCTGAGGGAGCATCTCCTGGGAAGGCAGAGCAGAAAATCCCTTCCAGAGCTCCTGGATAATAGGGACAGGAGATGGGGCTGGTGTCATGGTGGGAGAGCATTTTGATGTCTGATTATTTGTGGACAGCTGGTTAAAGAGCTTGGACTAGACATCTCAAGCAGTCAGGAGAATATTTCTAGAGTTAACGGTTATTATTCTAAAATATCTCTCCCCTTAGACAACTGCCTTTTGGAATGACCATGACACCAGTTACCCAAATCATCCCTTCCTTCCTTTGAATGATCCATCCCAAGGCTGAGCCCTGCCCTCATCCTCATTTTCTACCCCGATTCATCATCTTGGGTAAAATAGATATGGTCCCTGATTCTAAATGGTAAGTACAGCTGTCACGACAACCAATATTTACTTACTATCTAGCATGTGCCTTGCCTCTCTGTATTCACTGTGTCTTCCCCACATGATAAACTATGACATTGAAGGTAATCTGTGTGTTTAGTAGAGAGAAATTAGACAAAGAAGCACAGAAGGATGATGATAATGAGTTTATCTATGAGTGGAAAATTCAGTCTTGGAAGATAAGGAAGAGAATTCTCAGGGGACATAGCATCTCGAAGGCATGTGGATGTGAAAGGCTTGTTGCTTGTGAGTAGTAAGGTCCCTGGCACCATGGAAGTACTCAGCAAACACGGGTTGAAATAAATCAAATAACACATTTGGATGAGCATCACTAACTGCACACAGAGCAGGATGCAAGGGAGAGCCTAACATCCTTTGCTTTCAGAGGGATGAGTGATACAGATTTCTCTAAAAGCGAGAGCAAATTTTATGAGGGCCCCTCACAGATTTCTCATAATAATGAATTCACCATTAAACATTCTCCCCATTCACGCGCACTGATGGATGAACCTCTGAAACAGAAAGTCCTCCGAGAGATCTATGGGAGTGAAAACATATCAGAGAAGATGATGCCGTTCATCACTGGTTATTACAGGAGTCAAAGAAAGATAGGACCGTTTGCTGGACTCTGTTTGAAAGCCCAGTGACAAATGAAGAGGCCAGCTATGTGTTGTCCAGTGCTCCATTCATTTTCACCTCAGCTCCAGTCACTGGTGACTGAACAGGCTTTAACTTAGTGAAGGTGGGGTGTACAGGAGAGAGCATCCCATTGTGGGCTGAGTAAGACCAATGAGATCATTGTATCAAATAGAATTTTAAGGCAGAGGCCAAACAAATAAAGAAGGTGGAACAGTTGAGAGTAACCAGGCAAAGGATTCTGATTATGGGTCTCCCGAAGCAGACCCGTGGTATGTGTATCATATTGGTGTGTCCAGCAAGAGAAACAAGAACACATGGCATCATGACCTTTTAGTATCACCAAGCAGCTTCTAGCAAAGTCTCAACCTAGACAAGGGTCTAGAACTGTTGACTCTGCTGTTCATTCTCCAATATTATTCTATAAACATTGCTTGCAAAAGTATTTATTGAGTAGCTACTCAGTAATGGATACTGCCAGCTTAGAAGAGTCACTGAGAGAAGAAGTTTCCAGTTCTTACAGGGTCTGAGGACAAGCTCAGTGACATTTGTTATTTATTTTCTCAATAGTAGCCATTCTGGTTGGGGTTAGATGGTATCTCAAAGCAGTTTTAATCTACTTACTAGTTTCCAAATATACTGATGGTCCTTAAATCAGTTTGAAAAACCATTCATCATCTGAGCCTTGCCCCTATCATTTTATGGAAATGGACCTAGGAAGCTAAGTGACTTTTGTGCCCTCCTCTATAACCTACCATGGTGGTTAGGTCACATGGAACTGTAGGGAAGTCTAGTTGATTTCTTGGACTCCAACTCAGTTTCAAAATCTTTATTTGCAGTGCAGTGAAAATTTCTTTATCCCCCTGTTTTTTTCTTGTCCCCAGTGGCTGCTGGTTTTGCCTCCTCTTGGCCATTAGCATAAGATAAACTCTGAAGATAGGAACAGACTTAAACATGAACATAACCCATCCATGTACCTTGCTATACCTCATGTGCAGTCTGGGAAATCCCAGTAAGTCATTTTTCTTTCTATGCCATCTCCTGCCCTCTAGACTTTGCCAAATTAATATGTATTTTTCTAGAAATTTCTTCCAGTTGCTGTCTTAATGTGACTTGGGGAAGCTGGACTGGAGGGGAGGGCAGTGGGGAGTGAAGCTTCTTGAGCCTCATGTGGAAACCTTTCTGCTCTTTCCTGCAGGTTTAGTGAGGCCAGGCTCATCTTGTAAATATTTAAAAGCTCAGCATGTGGCAAGCCTGATTCCTTACAGGCTGCATCTATCCTTAGCTTCATATTTTCCAGTTCAACACCAGGACATGCCACATAGGGAGAAACCAGGATTGGGATTAGATCGGCATCTAAATGCCAACGGTAAAACATTCATTTCCTCACCTCTAATTTTCCTAACACTTCTTCTTGTTTAGCTTTGCCCAGACTGAGACGGGAGCCTGATGAAAAAATAATAGATATAAATTGTGCTTCGGTCGTTGGCTGTTTATCTTAAGAAAAGAAACTTGTTTCCAGGCTGCCTGATAATTGGACATCTGAAAAGTCCAGTAAGAAAGGGGAGGGCAGGCCAGCGTGGAGAGGCAGTGCCAGCATGTTGATTTTCTTCATTAGAGGAGGGAAGAGCCTGCTGATCTTTTCATTTCTCTAAGTTAAGGGCTTCATTGTTCATTGGGTGTGACACCTACTACCTAAACACTTCATGAATTATCTATGAATTCTAAGGCTTCCAAGCAAGCCGTTCTCATACTTGACTTGTTAAGGAGGGTAAGGAGCAGGCAGTCTTGCTTGGTAAAAGGATCAGTTTCTCAACAAGAAACTAGACTCACCTCTTCAACCAGCATTCCTCCTCCATTGGCTCATTACATAAGTGAACGCCATGCCCACAGGAGCAAAAGCTGCACATTCTTTAAAGTCTCTCCCAAGTTACAGCAGTTGGCCTTCTACTCTCGGGTTCCACACTGTGAGACAATTGCAGATTTACACATCCCCCTTTGCTGGGAGTTCCTGGATGGACAAAGCCGTGGTAATTTCCCTGGAGCATAACTCTGCTCAGTGCTTTCTGCAGAGAGGACTCCTGAGGTTGGAGATCATCATACATGCAAGTGTGATGAGCAACAAGCCCTTACTCTAAAGGAGTAATTATACTCAGGACTTAGTTATTCTGTCCAAAAGTACCCAAGTGCTCTGTACTGATTCTCCCAAAAATTGTCATCTTTCTGCTCATTTCTTTACTTATTAAAAGTAAAGGGAGGGCTTCCTTGTTAATCCATATTCCGTTTGAATTTAATACATATCTCTACATTCTCATTGTTTTTTATTTATTTTTTTTTTTATTTATTTTTTTTTTATTTATTTATTTTTTTTTTTTTGGTTTTTCGAGACAGGGTTTCTCTTTATAGCTCTGGCTGTCCTGGAGCTCACTTTGTAGACCAGGCTGGCCTCGAACTCAGAAATCCGCCTGCCTCTGCCTCCCGAGTGCTGGGATTAAAGGCATGCGCCACCACGCCCAGCTCTTACATTCTCATTGTTATCTCAAGTACTTTTCTATGACTTCTATGTTGTATGTGCATCTAAGCATGAGCTTGGGTAAATATATGATATATATGATACCTCATGCTTAGCAAATATATGTGTATGTTGTCCAAATATATTTATTTATCTGTGATATCATTTAAAAGAATAACTTGAAGATGGGGCTATATGAGGTAATGTGTTTTTTAAGGTTTATTTTTAAATTTTATATGTATACGTGCCTGTGTGTATGTGCGTTCATTTGTACTTTTGTGCTTGGGTGCCTACAAACCCCCCTCCCCCCAAAAAAATAGAGTGCCAGATGCCCTGGAGTTGATGTTATGTTACAGGAAATTGTGGGGTGCTATAATGATGTTGGGGTTGGAAACCCAACTCTTAACCACTGAGCCATTTCCACAGACCCAAATGTAGGAGACAGCACAACAGAGCAAGGGCTGAAAGAATGTACTCCCTCCACAAGTGACAATGTGGCAACATCCCTCTTCCCTGATGTTTCCTCCTCTGTGAAACTGCCACAGCTCCCTTTAAGATGGCACAAGTCTCAACTGAAACAGTAAATGGGGAAAAAAGAAAAGAAAAAAACAAAAACAAAAACAAAAACAAAAACAGCCCTTTGCTGACTGAATCAACGTGAAGGATTAGAAAATCCTAAGCGACTCAATGATTCAAGCGTGTGACTTGGACACGACCCTTTAGTGTTTGAGAATGCAGATGGGAAGAGAAAGCACATTCTGAGGCACCTTGCGCTAGCACTGGCTTTCAATGCGCTCCTGGCACTACCATTGCTTTCCACTTCAAACGTGGAATTCATTTCCACAGTCTTGACAGCTACCAAGAACACTTGTTAATTCCCTAGAGCCCATTCCCATGTTTCTCTTTTCCCTATAGTCATTCCTTTCTCCTGACCCACTGGAGGCCTGCACCTGTAGTCTTCTCTCTAAGGATGGGCGTGTTCAAAAGAATGCATAGGCACCTGATGCAATGATGTGTGCCTATAAATACCCTAGCCTTGGGGGTGACAAGGCGGGAGGATTGAGAGTTTGAGGTCAGTCTTAACGGAGTAGGGAGTACTTCAAAAATGTTAGTTCACTTGACAGTTCAACTTCTCTGCTCTTCTGCCCCTTCTAAATCTCATGGGGTTTGTCTTTCCACACTTCTTTCCAGCAGCTTTGTAGAGAAACTCTGGCTATGTGGATTTCTGGGACAACCAGAAAGGAGACTTCTTGCGGGCTGGTATCCATAGTGAGACTATAGATCTTTCTGTGTGGAGTACACAATACATTATATATATATATATATATATATATATATATATATATATATATATATATAAATGAGGCTAAACATACATACATCCCATTCCACTAATAAATGCAAACCAAATCAAGATATTTTCATCTTGAAGAAGTTATCTCTTTTCCATATTTAACCAGGAGAGATACAGGCTTCAGAAGCTAAAAGGCTAGGGGGTCATAGTTTTTGTCAAGGTGAGAGCATAAAATCCTGTAAAAGTGATTTTGTATGTGATGCCTTTCAGTGATTTGTGACAATCACATAAAGGTCATGATCTTCACTGTCCTAAAATCCCTCAGTGAGGTATCCACGTTATGATACAGCCCTATCAACGGGAATAGCCACACCAAGATGGCTCAAGTTTGCTAGAGCATTCAGGTTTTCATCCAACTAATTTTTTTCAACATATGTCCATTGCACATAGATTTCTGTGTGTCATGAAGAGCAGAGTGGAAAACAAGATCAGAGTCCTCATGACAATGACAACTTTGTGGAGGCTTGAGTGCCTGTGCCTATGGATACCTTCTTTCCAATTCCCCATTCTTGGAGTTCTGTAAGGGGCAAAAAGAACTTGGGAGCTATGATTAAGTTATAGATTCCAACATAGTGAGATTACTGTGGATTATCAAGGCAGTCATAAGTGTCTACAAAGCAGGGGCAGGGAGACTTGATGGACAAAGACCATGTGAGTCAGGGAGCACTGACTAAAGCAGTGTGGAAAGAGCCCAGGGATACTGGAGGGCAGGAGAAGCTGGAGGTAGATTCTGTCCTGGAGCTTCCAGAAGAAAATGACCCTAATAATAATGATGCCTTGATTTGAGCCCGGTGAGGCTAAGTTCAGAGATCTTATCTATAAAACCATAAGCAAGCAACTTTCTGTGGCCAGGTTGTGGCAATTTGTCATAGCAATCGGAAAGCAATATAGACATTTATATCTAGTCCTAACCAAGCAATCACCATTCAGAACGAAAAGTGTTTCCTTCAGGAAAGTACAGGATTTGAAGGAGACCCAAAGCAAGAGAATTTGTTCTAGAATGGGTCTTCATGGAAGACCCCTTGGATGGACTGATATCGTAGTCAAAATTTAAAAGTCAGGTGTGAGCTGTTAATCAGACCAAAGTCATAAGATCAGGTGGTTGGAGGAAGAGCAAACTACCTGTGCAGTCTGTACCTTGCCATGTCCTCCTGTCTTTCTACCTCACACATGCTAGCCCCCTATCCTTCCATGGTACCTTCATACCTGCACATATACAAGAATACACATAAAATGTGCACACGCGTGCACACACACACACACACACACAAACATTTTCCCAATGCTTTGTTTTATAGTGCCCTTTTGGAATGTATCTAGTCATTATTGAAGGATGCTGAGAGGTTCCTCCCAGGCATGACTGCCTCCTTGGTGGTTTCTAAATCCTCATAGCCAACATGTCCTGTTTTGAAGGAAACCTCAGTCTTGTTTACAGAAACCCTGATTCATACATATGGGAGGAGGGAATCCCAGCCCCAAGTGTCAGAACTGCCTTTTCATCCATCTCTCTCTTGGGAATCCAAGTGACCCAGAAAAGGGAAAACCTTGAGCAAGGAGGAACTTTAGGTGATGGCAACTAGGTTGAAAACTCATTCAGAAAATGTTATGGCCCCTCAAAAAAGTCTTCCAAGCTGGTGGGTGGGGATCCTTGGGAAAATCCTCTTAAATCCTTCCTGGTAAGCTGCTTTCTACCCATGCAACATCAGTGAGTGGGGCTTTCTAGGGTGCCCAGAGCTTCAGCAAAGAGGAAAGTCACGGTGGGGAACCAGTGGGTCTGATGTTTTCAGACACCTAAGAATAAGAAAGTTAATTAGTAATCTGTCTCTACTACTTTCCTTCCACCTAGAATAGAAGCAAACAGCTGTGTAATCAAAGACAAGATTTTTATTCCCTATTTTCCTACTGGTTGCTATGGTGTCAGGAGGAGAAGACCCATCCATAACTCATTGTTTTTTGAATCAGGAGACAACTATCAGTCCTCACTATTCATTATGAACAATAATAAGAAACGGTTGTAATGACGAGTTCCTAAGATTATGAGGGAACCCTAAAATAATCATGTATTCTCTACTGGGAAACCCTTTTAAGGTCAAAAAACACTGTCTTTGAGATCAAAACGTCTCTTCAGGTCCTAGCCTTTCTGTTGCTGTGATGTAATGCAACATTCACTGTCCTTCTTTGGTCATCAGTTTGCTCATCTGAAACATGGACATCATAACACTGACTTGTATGCAATATCCAATTCGTGAATAGAGAAGAATCACCCCTAACTGAAGGGCTTGATACAATGTCTCAGTCCCCGTAGGACTTCAGCAAATAGGGTTGATTAGAGGTAGGAACACTATAATGGACAGGCTGATGTCTTGGTGTGTTCAACTCAATTTTTAATTAATCAGAGTGTTGATTTCTAGTGATGTTTTTCTGCTCTTGGGAATGGCAAGTACTGTTGCCAGTTTATGAATGGACAGAGACTTTGGGCAGAATCTAAATCATAATGATTAAATCGGAGTATATCAAATTGCATTTTAAGTGTACCCAATACCACTCTGTTCAAAGGTTCAGACTTTCAAAGGCGCATCTGTGATTCAGTGTAGCCCAAAGAATCTATGAAGTGGGCTCTGTCCTTGAGAGCATGTGACTAGGTGTTTGGGGTGTCCATAGACTCCCCTCTCCTGAATTCGCACGAGCACAGCAACAGTAACAGCATGAGCCAGCAGCCAGGAACAGCGCAGAGAAATGACACGAGAATCTGCTCCTGTTCCATGACATGGTATATGAGATTCCACAGCTTCTTTGTCCCTAAATAATTGGAGAAAAGTCACATGAGCTAATATGTGTGAAAGCATCTTGAAACTAAAGTTTTCATTGTAATGGATCATTATTATTCTAATTACTGCTAATATGAAGAACCTAATATAGCATGGGCCAATTATCCAGATAAGAGTATTTCTGAAGTTGTGAACATTTGGTGCTCGGTTTTATGCTGTTTTGCTTTGTTCTCTAATTGTTTCGTGCATTTTAATCTTATGCCTCTATTCCAAGTAAATTGTAAGCACGAGCACTTCCTCCTTTAGTACAGTCAGTGATATCAAAATCCTTCAGTAGAGGCCTATGCCTGCCTATAGGGCAAAAGCCTGTAGCTGGGGAAACAGCAAGGATGCTTTCCCTGCCTGCCCTCTATAAGCTCTTACCTGGATGGATGGAGGAGACAATGAACCAAGAGCTGAAGGCTGTGAGGGTGATGAGGGCTCTGACTAAC
Source organism: Mus caroli (assembly GCF_978045245.1). NCBI lineage: Eukaryota > Metazoa > Chordata > Mammalia > Rodentia > Muridae > Mus > Mus caroli. The sequence goes on along the minus strand of NW_028227261.1, from coordinate 51,552,694 downwards.
AGAGAACATCTTAGAGCTCACAGGGCAGACCATGGCTGGGGCTCAGACAGTGAGACCACAGTTGACCAAGCAAAAACAAAGCAAGAGGGGTTCTCTTAAGTAGAGAATACAGTAAATGTAAAATCTCTCTCTCTCTCTCTCTCTCTCTCTCTCTCTCTCTCTCTCTCTCTCTCTCTCTTTTTCTCGTGTGTGTGTGTGTGTGTGCGCGCGTGCGTGCATGGTAACATGCAATGTAACATGTGACAATCCAGGAATTTGGTAACTTATAACAACAACAACAACAAAATAAAAATAGAAATCATCTACTTGCTAACTTTCTTCCATGAAGGGTTGCTGGGGAAAGTTTGTCTCTTCTATGAGTTGAATAAAGGAGGAAATCCTTAGAGAAAAGATCTCACATACAACTGGTTCCAGATCAGGTAGGATCTTTGGCAAATGAAAAAAAGTTTCTTCTGTATAATGGAAAACCATTGAAGCACTGGGCCAAAGGAACATTTGTATTACTGTTTTTCTTACAATATGTTAGCTGCTTTGTTAGGAATAGAATGAAAGCACAGGCCCACAGTTAGGAGGTAACTCAGTCTTTTGGAGGACAGACTCTGTGGTTAAACCAAGGAACATCAACAGGGGATACACTTCTAGATGGACGGATTAGCTAATGGGAGATGATCAACAGGAAGATGGTGTTGTCATGAACTCTAAGTACATCTAGAGCTCAGCAGTGGATATGTTAAATCTGAGATGCCTGTAGGTATCTAACTAGAGACACCATGGGCATAGCTGGATATGCAAATGTGTGTTTCCAGAAACAGTCAAGACGGCAGGTATAAATTTGAATGTCATTAGTACATGAATATTTGAAGATATGCAGCACAGAAGTGTTTTTAAGAAGCAAGTTACCTTCTCTGCACTTTTTATGCAGAGTAAGATAATATTCTTTCTCTTCAGGCATCACAGTAGGAAAGATGACAATAGCCAAGGACAGGCATGCATAACCAGTCCAAGTTAGATGAAAGACTCTTAATAAAGAAAACCTGGCCACTGTTCTCTACATTGATGATGTATGTCTTTTGCTGTTTTCTCTGAATGACTGGGTTTCATTTCCAAATAGCTTGAGTTATCTTCTTGCTTCCTCAAGAATGAACCTACTTCCTGAAGGTACTTACATACAGTAGCTTCGTATTCCTAACCCATCCACAGTTCATTTCCAAGAAACCCGGAGCAGCATGCAGAGGGTTAAAACTCCCACCAATGGGGGTGCACAAACCGTTCTAAATCTCAATTCCACATGCCGCCTCAGGGAGCATCATGGACTACAGCCCAAGATAAAAAGGCCTGACAGAGATTATTGACGGTTTACCTTTTAATGAGCAGCTTGGATTGATTCTGTTCCCCTCTGGGATGGCTTTCTCTGTCCTTCCTCCACCAGAGAGGCCATGGGGACCACCACCAATAAAAAATACAAATCTCCAATTTGAATAATTGCAAGAATCTTCTTTCTGGCAAATAAAGTTTCCAGGGTGAGAAATAGCTTACAGTTTTAAAATATATAAATACATGTGTTTAGAAATGTTATGATTATCATGATTATTATTAAGCACTACTGGCACACAGGATATTTTCAGAGGCTGGTTGCCTCTAATTGGATATTCCTTTCAATTTCCCTCTGGGTAGGTCAGCAGTGTTAACTCTTAATCATCCAAGGCAATTAAATGCATGTGCTTCTAACCTATGCACCAAAGGCTGCTGGGCTCTTCACAGAGTTACAGTGGTAGAGCCAGAGGTAGAGCCAGCCACCCACAAGCAACTTAGGAGGCAGAGGTTACAATATAGACTCATACATAGCTGGTTAGCAAAAGGAATGTATACATTTGTAAATGGTGGTGAGTCAAAGTTCTGGCGATGCTAAACCCATAGCCAGTCCAAGTACATTTCCCTTGCCCTAAACTCTCCCTTGGTCCAGATCCAAACTGTTAGGTCAGTTGCTGAACTGAATAAGATCTTCAGACCTCCTGTTTGAGGGGGTTATGGCAGTGACTAAAGTATGAAAGGCCAAATAGGCAAATCAGTCATTTTTTGATCATCTTTTGCATAAGGTTAAAATGCTATGATGATAAGAAAACATTTTATATCGTCTTTATCCCCCCTCCCACCTTGACTGTAAGGCTATCTCTAATCTGTAACCCCGCACTCCAGTCCTGATACATTGCAGAGATGAGAAGGGGAGATCAATCATATACATTTTTAAGAACACCTCCAATGACCCCATACTTATTAGAACAGTGACTTTAGAAACTTTATTGAAATGCACACAAATATATCTTATATTCCAACTCATTTACTGTGCACACAAGTAAAACAGGGAAGTTTCACGTCTCTGAACTCTGGTTATCTGGCAGCATGGTCAACAGTAATTACAAATACAGTTTGATACTATATATTCTTTTTGAAAAAGAGTATATTGTGTCAATTAACTTGGAATTCATTGTCTGAAATGCATGGTTTGGAAATGTTGAGCTAGAGGAAGAAGCAAGGTGGTCTCTGGCATATGGGTATAAAAATTAATGAAGATTCCAACAGATCAACTTCTATCAAGAGATTTTCTCCCAGGCAACCTTTCCAAATTCTGGCCAAACTGTAGAGACCAAGTCCAATACACTAATCTGGCACTAGAGGTGTCACAGAATTTAACTGTGGGCCCTTAATTTGCACTGGATTGTACTTTCTATGCTCTTGCCCTTTCCAGACCACCCAGCAGTAGCTTGGGCTCTGCCCTGCATTTGGCATTAAGGAGTGCTTGGAATTTGCTGATTCCCCTATAGATCTGCAGTGTGCTCTTCCTTTGGCTTCCCACCAGGAAGACTATGCCACCTCATGTTGCTTCCTCCCTGGCTGGAACATATCTATGTTCCACTGAGGCAGATACCAGCAGGAGAACAGAGAGGGAACAGGAGGGTATGACCTTAGTGCGCTCTCTCTCTCTCTCTCTCTCTCTCTCTCTCTCTCTCTCTCTCTCTCTCTCTCTCTCTCTCTCTCTCTTCCTCTCCCTCTCTCTCTCCAAGCCTTTGGCTGAGAAGTACTAAATTCATTTGCCCAAAGGACAAAGTTCCAGTCAGATAGCCCCCTTTCCTCCTCACAGCCATCCAAGGCAGCAGGCAGCAGTCACGGTCCTTTGCCCCCGGGGATTGTGGATGTGATCCACTGAAGTTTAAAAAGAGTAATGCCACCTTCTCTTCCACTGTCTGTCCCTGAATTGCTCACTTATGCAATCAGCTTCAAGTTTGTTGAAACTTGAAACTCCTTCATGACCCACCTCAGTGAAAAGCCATACCATGTTGGGTCATGCTCCTTTAAGAATCCTTTCTCTAGTGACTAGGTGAAGTGAGGAAGCAGGCTGGACCAGCCAGGCAACTGAGGCCTGTCGTAGATGACCTAAGTGGACACTGCTTATCCCAGAGTTCCCACAAGGTGCAAAGCCTTTGGTAGGTACCTCAGCTCTCTCGCTCTAAGGTTCTTCCTACTTCCTCCTCAGATCTCTAGCTCACCCTGTACCTCTGCATCTGCCTCCAGATAACCCATTGTGACAGGAGACTGGAAGTCAAATTTAGCCATAGGAATACATCCTCTCTTGTCTTCCCTGAAAAAAAAATGACAGCAAGAAATGAATAAAGCGATAGTGCTCTTTATGCCTGACCATTGCCCTTTTATGAAACTCAAGTAGAGAAAGGATGTCCTCAGAATTATCCATTCCTCCTTAGGCTTGGATAGACACATTTGGCATCTCTCTCTCTCTCTCTCTCTCTCTCTCTCTCTCTCTCTCTCTCTCTCTCTCTCTCTCTCTCTCTGTGTGTGTGTGTGTGTGTGTGTGTGTGTGTGTGTGTGTGTAGTCTTTGACTCTTTCTCTCCTGAGACTTGCTTTCAGGTGGAATCCAGTTTCTTGGTTTGCTCAAGGTGATTTTGAGATATAGATTTAAATTTTGATCTGAACCAGAAGAGTGAACATTATAATAGCCTTTCCCTATGACTCTGATGAAATAAAATAGAATATTCTTTAGACTTCCTTTCTGAAGAGAAAGAGGACCTTCTCTCCCTGGATGTTGTGGCTGCTTTGTTTTCCTTGGCACAGGGCCTTCAGTATAGACAGGGAAAGTGTTAACTTGATCCCATACTTCACTTGTCTCCTTTCCTTCTCTAAGAATATTTAAGATGTTTGTTACATCCTTCTTGTGATGTTAAGTCACATTCTACAAGCTTTCTTCTTACAGAGAAAAGAATGGTATGTACAAGAGGAGGCCTTGGAGACTCCTAACATCTTGCCTCTGTAATAGCACAGACACCATGTTCTTTATAAAGTTGTATTCCCCCAGCAGATCTGTGCCTAAGGAAGGAGCGAGTGTGGCTCTCTTTACTGTCTTCACTGCTTATGGCTCATTGTGATGCTGGTTTTTTAAAATAAATTTAGCTGAGAGAAATGGCCGCATATGCATCTGCAAATAAGTAGGCAGTGGAGACTACTGTTTCCTGGGGAGGGAGGAATGAAAGATCCAATTCTGATTCTAGGCATGGGATCTCCTGGTCCTGTTTAAATCCATATGTTAGCTAAATAAATGTGATTTATTCTCCTTTGGATTCCTAGTGCCAATTTCAAGCTTGGCATTGAACAGGTCCTCGGTAAATTCTTATCTGTGCCTAGATAAATGAATGAATAAATGGCGACTGGGTACCAGCAGCTCAGAGGTAGGGTAGTCCCAGCCACCATCCCCCATCACTTTCATCTCAGCAGGCATCTGCTATTTCAGGTAGGCAGCAGGAAAAGAGCCAAATTACCCTGTAGCCCAGTCACCGGTCCTGATGAAGGAGGTTTGGGTTGGGGTGAACAGTAGATGCAGGTTGCCATTAATGCGAGTGATCATGCGATGTGATGTATTTCTTCCCAAGACTGTAACTTAAATCCCAATTACCTTCTGGTGACAAATGAACTGGCCAAGTCATTCATTCTGGTGGTTGGAGCTCCCACCTTCTGTGTTACCACCGCATGGGGAAGGTGTATGACAAATCCCCAGATTTAATTTTAGTGCTTGGGAGCCCAAGTGGCACAATTACCAGATCAAGAGTGATGGCAGAATATTAACATGAGCAGTTCCTGTGAAGCTGAGCTTTAGCTAAGGATACTCTGGCTTGTAAGCATTGTAGAGTTCCTGTAGGTTCCAGGATCCTAGACCTTGGGATTCTAACTTCCTTGAGATCTAATTCTGCCATTCCCCTCAAATGTCCCCAACACCTCTTTTGAATTCTTCCCTCTACATCATTCCTTACCACCTTTCATGATGACCAAAAAACAGTAAACAGTGATTAAACAAACAGATCTCATGTCCCACTGTGAGCTTGCCAATGTGCAAGACATTAGTATAGGGAATGCCATGACCCAGGTAAAATTATAGCCGGTAGCAAATGTGCCATTATTTTAGCTTTCAAGATAACATTGACATCCTAATCTGGTCCTTATTCGCTGTAAGTTTGGTTTGGTTCTCCAAACCAGTAACCTGAGAGTGCTTTCTGACCAAAGAGTAAATATTGTTAGTTTAGGGGCCACTTGGTTTCATGCAGCTAGTCAGATCTGCCAATGTGGCCAAAGCAGCAATTATGACTAATAAATAAATTATTATGGACAATAACATTTTATTTACAAATTATACAGGGTTGGTTTTATACAATTTCCTGGGCCATGAGAAATTATATATATGTGTGTGTGTGTGTGTGTGTGTGTATACACATACACACACACACACACATATATATGTGTATATATATATATACACACATATATATGTTTTTTCTTTAATTGTGATTCAGAGTCTATGTTGCCCTGGCTAGCTTTGAATTTACAGTACTTCCATCTCAGCATTCTAAGCAGCTGAGGTTATAGATGTGACTCACCATACCCAGTTTTGGTTTTGATTTTTAAAGAAGTTATTCAAGGCTTTAAGACTCATTCTTAGCTGTGGTATAGTATAAAAACAGATGGTGAGCTGAGCCGGTCTGTGAACTTTCCTTGGCAGGCATGTAATCTCTCCTCTATTCTGTGGCCACTTAATGTCCTAAAAGAAGCCCCGAGTTTTGTTTGTTTCTTTTCAGAAACCTCCACTCACTGTGTTCTCCACAATCAGACGTCATCAGTCTGACCATGAGAATGGTTTGAGTTCAGAGCCTCAGCAATTTCAACAGGATCTTCTTGGGTCTTATGTCACACTCCCAAAAAGTCCCCTTCCTTGCAAGAGTGTGTGGTATAATTGATTGCCAGTGAGTGAAATAGTGGGGGTAAGGGCAGCAGGCCCTAGTATGGCTAGAGTCTGCAGCACTGAGCATCACTGAACAGCACAGGGACAGAGGGGATGAGCAGATGAGGACATCACTGCTACCCTCCCCAAGATGCTCACTGTACCAAAAGCTTCCTCCACTCATCTGTTCTGTCCCATACTCATGAGGACTATATAGTGAAACTATGTCTCCATGTTCCAGCCAAGGACACTTACTCACAGAGAGATTATATAACTGGCCCAAGGTCACACAGCAAGTATGCAGTAGAGCCAGGGCTTGAATTTAAGTCATGTGGAAGCAGCCATTCACCCTCTGGAGTATTTTCGTGCATGGCAGCTGGTGACCTTCTGAGAGGAGCTCCTTCAATTGATGGAAATAAATATTCCATTATCTGCATAAATGCAGACAGAGTGCATAATACCCTTCCCCAAGATGAATTTCTCCTTTCTGTCAAGCCCAGATATATCAGGGGGAAATAAGGTACTTTATTTCCAGCTTCAAAACCAAGGCATAGTTTTCCTACTCCCACAGGCAGTCTTGAGGATGAGTCAAAGAGGAGGGAAGCAATGCTCTCTCTGTGTTAATCCATAGTGAAGGACTTGGTGCCTGGAAACACTGTCTATCTCCCTGCATCATCGTCACCAGGGGATCCATTTTAGGCAGAAAGGGAGAAGCTGCTAAAATGAATTACTCGTCTCATTTTCCTGCAGATGGAGGTGAGAACGGATGAAGGTAATATACCCTGACACAAGTGGCCAACTTCCTTTCACAAGACAAATTGGATCTGAATTGGGATGTTGGTGGGAGAGGTGAAGCCCTTTTACGTCCCTTCTTAGGATCTCAAGGCTTTTGATGCTTCTAGGGTAGGATGAGTTTAGAAGACAAAATGCCTCTAGCTATCTGTTTTGGGCATCTGAGCCCTTGTCAGGACATAGTGGAGAACTTCCCTTAGCCCAGAAGTCACTCAAGACCTTCATTCCAGGCTTACTTGTGCTTAACTTGCTGGATAATTTTGAGCAAGGTGGTTGGACCCTGTTTTGTGTCCTTGGTTGTGAGTTTCCGGACATTCTAAGCCCATTCCTTCTTTGTAGGAGGTTTGGGGGTAGGCACTCTGACGTTGTAGTAAAGGGCTTGAACTCTGAAAGCTAATCATTTACATTTGAACGTTGAATCTGTCACTCATTGCTGGGTGTCTTAGAACCAATGATTTAGCCTGCCTATACCTGGGATTCCTCATCTTCAAAAATGAGGAAAATAATACCAGTGTATTATCAACATGTGATGCAAGGGTTTGATGACCCGGTCCGTGTAAATCTCCCTACACTTTTATAGAACTCAAAGCACATGATAGTGCATAGGTGTAATTATCATAGTCTCCTGGTGAGAGCAAGCTAGAAAGCGATACTGATATTTGTGTGACTCATTACAGTTTTTATATAATTAAACCACATTCTATCTTTATGGGAATCTTATGGGATACTGTGGTAGATACGTTTGTTTCAAACACTTGTGAGATATAGAAGTGCCAGTGGGGTTAATTAATTGTCAGAAGCTACAGGAATTATTATATATTGTTGACCCAACCAGGCACCCTGTTCTGTGTTTTTTCCAGACTTTGTTAACTCTCGATTCTTTATGCCCATAAAGCCGAGCATCCCTGTGGAATCAGCAGCCCCCACTGTTACCACATTCTGGTTTTTATAAGCTTTATCCTATTTGCTCTTGTGTTGACCTAAAAAAATAATACTTTGAGGTTTCTGGTTAGAGTAGTGTTGTCTCAAGTCACTGAGAATATCCATTAAGTCACAATTAGATCAAATGTGCTGAGAAAAAAATGTGAAATCAAAAGGGGAAAATATTAATATTTCTTAATTTGTGAAGTAGAATTATATGGCAGGGCAGGAAGCTTGTCAATCAAACTGTAGACAGAAATCTCCAGTTGCATAGATCGCATCCTTAGCCACTGAGTTTGACCTGAAAGGGCCCTTTTCCCTGGCCCAAATTAGGAGAACCACAGAGTCAGCTGCCCACTAGGGAAAGGATCTAAGTCAAACCAGGCACTCATTGGTTAGTTGGTTTGTTGGTTAACTGGCTTGCTAATTTACTTACGGATTGGGACACAGAGCCTTATATACACAAGGCAAATGTTCCACCATTCAAATGCATACGTCATATGGAAAAGCCTCTTTCTCACTCTGAGGGTTGTTTGGAAGGAAAAGAACAAAACAACAAGATGGGGAAATGCATTGTTATAGAACTCTCCAAGTCAAGGCAAGCGCTCACAGGCTAAACCGTTCCACCACTGTAACAAACTTGTTCTTATTCCTATCCATTGTCTTAGACTTCTTGAACATTTAGACCACATCTGAACCTGCATAGGGTTTACAGGTTCACTGGTGAAGCAGTAAAGATGTGGAAACTAGAAATCAGACAGTGGGATCCCCCACAACAAAGTGGAGGAGGGGTGAGTGATGAGTGTCAGACTCATCTTGATATGGGCCTGCAGTCAGGGACCAAAGTACAGGACAGCAATGTTCAGACCAATCTCTGGAGCACACCAGACTAGACTCCTGCTACCCACATGGAGGGGGGGAGAAAAGCCAAGTAGTTCAGGGTCATGGCCCAGAGTTTAAAGCAAAAGGAGGCTGCTGTACCTCTACTCCTTCTCAGCCACCACAGCCCAGAGTACAACTGAGCCATTTGTTCAGGGAGGAGTAGGGAAAGGGAGAAACCACCCAGGAAATTGAACATTGTTTTGTATTTTTGTTTTAAATCAGAGACATTGAGCACCATTATAAAGGGCCTAAATTATAGAATTGGAATGAGCTGATGCTGAATAGTACATTTAGTTTGCCTAGAAATTGCCATCCATTATATGAGAGTTTGAGACAGAGCCCAGATTAGAGTAGAAAATAAATAGATTACGCTTTATGTACACACATTAATTCTATAGTGAGTTAAATTTAATCACAACCATATATATACATATGTATAATTTAATATATGTATGTGTGTATATATATATAAACGCTTTATAGTTTTAAAAGCATTTTATACACCAACAACATTTGTGTGTTCCCTTGTCTAGAAATCTGTCTTCAAAGATAAATCTGCAATGATCCAGGGGAATTCCTGTATCTATAATTTCTCAAAGTTTGTTTCTGGAACACTAATTCCCTGCCATGAAAATAGTTTTAACAAAGAAAAGGAATTCTAGTGCTCAAATAAGTTTGGAACCACCAGTCTAAGCATAGTAAATAGATTTTTTTCAGACAATTTGATAGGGTAAATGAAGTCTATAACTCCTTAAATAGAATATGGCACATTTCCCTGTTAACCACAGCAAATTCTTTTCCATGTTATTCCACATTATTTCTGTTCTTTGAAGCACACGTTAACACTGCTACCCTAATCAATAACTCTGATGAATGGGAGAGAGTTGGGACTATGACATGGGTCATTCGCTGACCATTAAGGTTGACTCGGATGACTGGATGGATGGATGGTTACACACTGTAATCCATGCTCTAGCAAACAGTCTACCTTTCCCGAGCGGACTATTATTAGGCAAGTGACTGTAGTTCCTGCTGGAGCACTGCTTTCCATAGTTCATATGTCTATAGCTGTGAATTTTTCTAGGCAGAAACATGGTCAGGCTAAGAAATGTACTACAGAAGTTAATTTTGTTTCTTAAAGCAGGGAAGAGTTTTGAAAATGTATAAGGAGTCAGACATTGTAGTGTGTGCTGGGGATATAGAGATAAATAAAACCAGGTCTCTCTGGTCACTGTTCTTTGAGGTTTCAAATCTAAGGTGGCCTTGAGAAATGAAACACATAGCAACTAGCATGATCAGCCAGCATGGCATTCAACAGCATGTGTAGTCATAGTTACAGAGGAGGTATAGAACCTGAAGGTCCCAGCAGGATCCAGAAAAACATTAAAGAGAAAGCTTATGGAGTAAATAATATGTTCATCTGATGAAAATGGTGTCAAGTAGAAGGCAGAGCATGTTCCCTAGCAGAAACATCTGAATGCAATGGGCTACCAGAAGACATCAAATGTACAACATACTGAGATGTATAGAGAGGTAGCCAGAAGGAAGCATGTGCTGGGCCTCATGTCCCATCACCAGCTTAGGACTTCTTTGTTCTGCTACAGTGAGGCTCTCTGTCTAATGACTTTTCTTTTTCCACTGACTTTAACAAAACATGGAGTATGACAAACATAGTCAGCAGCCTGAAACTATAGTGGGAGGACTTAGGACTCAGCCAGTCTGTAGAACCATGTCTGCACTTTGAACCCAGTCATGAGGTTCTTCTAGACCAGTGATAGGATTTATGGTTAAAGGAAACTCATAACCACAGAAAATATTGGAGGACCCAGGTCTGGCACCCCAAATTTAAGCTTTGTCTTAATGCTGTAAGGGCATGCCATGCTACTCAGGACCACAAGATGCATGTTAAAATCTGGGTAAACAATGTGGGTTTGAAAATGAGAGTTGATCACGATATTTGCCCGAGCATCTTTCCTAAAGGCCAAATAGCAACTATTATCTCAATCAATTCTCATAACACTTAGATGGTTGTGATTTTCTTTCTTTCTTTCTTTTATTGTTTCTATGCTCATTTTATAGAAGAATGAAGCTGTGGTTTAGAGTCAAAGAAATCTTGTTCCAGTTACGCTGGGAATCAGTGGGCCCCACCATGCTTCCAGGATTATTGGTTTGGATGCCCTCCCTCTTGGTTACCTCAACTGATATTAGCTAAAGAGCACTGAACCAGGACTCCCTGGACCTTTCCAAGTGCCAGCAGAAGGGTGAGAGTGGAGCAAGTCATGGCTTGTGGTACCTGCCGGTTTGGCCATTCGTAGTTCATTCACATCCATTCCATAACCTGTTTCCTCTGTGTTCACCCCTGGACCAATGTCTTCAAGTTCACCATTCTTATGGTTGTTCCCCTGAGGGGTTCAGTGCATTTTGAAGAAACAATCTCATCTATCCCCAGCCGTTCACTTGGGGCAGACCCCCTTTCTGGCCTCTTATTTCAGGTACTCAAGTCAAAGGAACATTTTCCAAGGTCACGGAGAATGTTCTCCACCTACTTGGGTACTTCAAGAGCCCATGTGGGAAGATGCTTTTCATTTATCTTTTTTCCTCTGAATTTGAAGTGATATACTCTGTCTACATATCAGCATTCTACCAGAGATGTTCTGTTTGAATAATTAAATTCCTTAATTAATTTACCAGCAGATTTTTTTTTAAATGAACTGCTGGAGAAATACTTATTGAAAGTCTAGGGTGGTGGCACATTTCTGTTATCCCAGTACTCAAGCAGTTGAGGCAAGAGGCTCTTGAGTTCATATAAAATAAGTTCCTATATTTGAAAAATAAATGAACAAACAAACAAAGGCATATTGAACACCTGCTATGTGTAGGGCACTGTGCTGACCACTGAAGGTACGCAAGTGAAAAGGGACCAAGCTAACCTGGCTGTCTAGACAAGAATTGATTTGTAGGAGGAGGCAAATCCATAAAAGAAAATTTCAGCATGAGATGAGAAGAATCATAGCAAAGGAATAAATGAGGTTTGTGGGAGCAGAGAATAGTTTCTGCTGTGGCCTGGAGTGTTCAGGGAAGCCAACAGAGAAGGCCTTGTTTTAGTTGAGGAGGGAGAACTGATGTCTCATTGGATGTAATTAACCAACAGCTACTTGTTCTTCAGCAACTAGAATGGGCTACCCTAATTTTAGTTTTCCTGTTTCAGAATTAACAACAACCACAATAAACTTTAACAAGTGAGGTTTTAAGAGTCTTTCACTTTAGGAGAGTGAGAGCCTTTGAAACACTCAGCCCTAAAGGGGTCTTGCCATGAAATTTTTCCCTTAGAGCTCAGGGAACCCCAAGGAAGAAGAGGAGGAGGAATGAGTCCAAAATCCAGAAGGGATGGAGGACATCTCTAAATCAACATGATCAAAGCCCATATGAACTCCTGGGAACTGAAGCAACATGCACAGGGCACAGGGCCTGCACAGGTCTACACCAGGTCCTCTGTGTAGATAGTATTTAGTGTTTTAACAAGGCTCCCCAGTGTGTGAACAAGTGAGTCTCCAAATCTTGTGCATCCTCCTGGGCTCCTTCCCTTTTGCTGGTTTGTCTTGTCCAATGTTGATGTAATAGTTCTACCTTACTATATTCTATTTTGTTATGTTTTTAAATGAATGAATGAACAAATGAATAAAGGAATGAATGAAAACCTAACCATTAAGTTAAAGATTAACAACTGACCTGTCATGTATGCCTGTTAGAAGAGAAAAATCAGTTTTCCTCAATGTAGTGATACTGGGTTATATCAACCACTTTGGAAGAGGCCTCATGTTCAGAAGTAGTTGGCCAACATGAAAAGGATGCCACAGGTGGATTTGTGTGTGTGTGGGGGGGGGGTATGGGGGATTGTTTGTTTGCATGTATGCTTTTATTTGGGTACAGTTTGTTTGGGGGTATTTTTATTTTGTTTTATTGATTTGGAGGGCTTTCCTTGAACTTTTTAAAAGAACATAAGGATGGCTGGGTAGGAAGGGGAGAGGATCAATAAGGACTTGGAGAAGGGGGAAAAGAATCTGCTCAGTAGGAAAAGATCATAAAGAGGTAATCTGACATCCTCAACTCCCCCCCCCCCCCGCCGCCACACACACACACTTTGCTCTGAAAGGTCCAGGGACATCAAAGGAGAGGACGTAGCAAGAAAGAAAAGCTGGAAGGTGGTGAGGGGTAGCATGAAAGGCTGCCACTCAGATAGAACTTTTGCAGTCATGAACTCACAGCAGCCATGGATACAAGATGGGCACTTCAACAGTCCATCATAGGTAGCAAGGTGCCCACAAGGTCCAACCCCTTCCTTCTTTGCTCCAGAAGAGGGTGTATTTCTCTAATATTGTAGCCATTGGGAGATTAAATGAGAAGAAAGGATAAAAAGGGATAATGAGAGCAAATATTATCATACATTACATATATATTATATGCATAATACATTATATATAATAGTACATATTAGTATATAATACCACATATTATTTATTATATTTTATTTATTACATATGTATTATATACTACATTATATAATTATATATTAAATTATCAAAAAATTAATGCTTTTACCAATGTAGGAATAAATATGTCTGGCATAAAAATAAATATATACATCTGACAATGAGGGAAATCAAAGAAAGTAATTGAAAGTAATAGGAACCTACATAGTGTTCAAAGTTATTGAAAAAGCTTGGTGAGATTACCATAATTGTAACAGACAAAGGCAACTTGATAAGGGAATGCCAAAATGAGACTAGTGGGGAAGATTGGAGCAGAGGCAGAGATGGATAATCCACTTTCCAAGTCCACATCCAGTTATCCCTCAAAGGAAGGGTTGTCGGAACCTCAGAGACCTGCCCAGCATAATTTGCTGTCAGGGAAAAGTAGACATTCCTTTAAAAAATTAAGTCTTTGCCCCAGTCACTGTTAGCAGAAGTAGCTGGGAGATGAATGCTGGAAAGGAGCATAAATTCCCTTTCAGAGGAGAGGGAGAGGCATGTGGAGGCAATAAAGGCCGATCCTGACAAGAGGAAGCTGATTAAGAAGTGAGTGTGCACAGAGATTGGGACAGTAGTCAAGCCTCGAGTGATTGATTGGTGTGTCTGGAAAGGTACCTTCCTAGCAGGGTGATGTCTGAGCATCTCTGGGCATTCAGCAGGGAGGGAGAGGAAGAGCCGGTCCTGTGTACACAAAGATATTGTGCCTGTGGATATGCAGGAGGTGGGGAGCTAGTGTCTGCTGGAAAGAAATTGCCTGCTGGGCACTGGGCTGGGTGCTTTACATAGCCTGTCTCATTGATTTCTCATCATACTCAGGAAGGTAGATGTTATCATAAGAAAACTGTGGGTCAGAGAGGTTAAATAACCTGTCCAGGTTCACATGGCAAGTGGCAGACCCAGAATTTGAACTCCAGTCAGTCTGATTATAAAATCTATACCTGCATACGCTCTTCACTTCATTCCAATGAAATAGTCATATCCCTGTGCATTTCCATAATGGATGTGTCAAGTGTAGTAAAGTGGTAGGAGCTCAAATAATGGTAGCTGGTGAAAATAGAGCAAGGAATTGCAAGAGGAGGAGGGGAGGAGCTGTGTGCAAATAGCCATCATACCTACCCAAAGAGCCGCTGTGAGAAATGGGAATGCGTGCCAAGTTCTCTCTAAGAGCCTGGGGTGGAGTGAGGATTCGGAACCTGGAGGGTGTTTCCTTGGTACTGAACAACACATATCCTACTTATCTGAGAAACTTCTTTGTCTGAATTCCCCTCCCAGATTATCAACTGCCTGCCAGTTTAAATATGCCCAAGTAAAATACAGTTTGCAAGTTACTAGATTATAAAAGAGCCTGGTATAATCCCATGTCCTGAGCTATTGTGTAGCCACTGAAGGTAACACCTTCCTTCCATCTTTCAAAAAAGCCAACAAGACACAGATGGTTCAAGAAGAGGTGAAACATTCCAACCTGCAGGCAAGGTTTAAGAGAGGAAATAAACAACTCAAAATAGCTTAAGAAGCTCCCTAGAACCAAGCAGATTCACTAAACTGCCTCCTTAAATCGCCACCCCCTTCTCTCGCCCCCCCCCCCCCCCGCATTGAGCATGATCTAAGCAGTAAAGTCGGAGAGAGTCACTCTCAGACAAATGGAACTTCTTAAAAGGGGCTCACACCAGCTGGGCTCCCTGGAAGAAGTAAAGACCAGCTCAGTTGTCTGGGACCCAGACCAATTGAACTACCTGGAATGCGCACCCTAGCCCACTGTGGGCAGCACCATTCCCTGGCCAGGCGTTTCTGTACTGTGTGTGTATAGAGGGAGTACTGAGTATGAGAAGCGTGTGTCAGTTCATTTCTTTCTTCTCTAGGCTGTGGATGTGATATAAGCAGATGCTTCAAATCCCTACCTTGATTTCTCCACAGTGATGGACTGTAACCCAAAACAGTGAATGAAAATAAACCGTATCTCCCAAGTTGCTTTTCCAGAGGGCATTTTATCATGGCTGCAGAAATGAAACCAGTACCAATCCTTTCTCTCATTTAAAAATAGTATTCCTGGTATTGAGTTTTAAATCCTTTCTCTCATTTACAAATAGTATTCCTGGTATTGAGTTTTAAAGGGTCTTATGCATTCTGCACACATATTTTTTTTTAACGGATGCATGTTTGCAAATATCTTTTTCTCAGTTTGTGGTTTGTCTTTTCTTGTGCTTAACAGTTTCCCTTGAAGAGCTAAAGTTTATAATTTTTATATTATCAGATTTTCCTTTTATGATTTCATGATTTTTTAATATCCTATATTACTGTTTTCTCTGGCCCAAGAGTACTGGTACTTTTTTTTTTAGTTTTATAGTTTTAGATTTTTATTTAGGTCTATGTTTCATTTTGAATTAATATGGCATAATGTTATATCTCTCCTTTTTTTCCTTTTCCATGTGGGTATCTAATTGTTTTGTAATCACTTGTATTAGCATTACATCTTGCAAGAAAAATCGATCAACTGTCTATAGCCAGATCTGCTGGACTGTTGTCCTGTGTTCTATTGATGCATTTTCTCTGCACAGCAGTACCCATTATCCCGATAACTATTGTTTTATAGCAATTCCTAAAATTAGATAAACTAAGTTCTCTAATTTTATTTTTTTAAGAATTATTTTTAGCAATATTCATCCTTTAGGCGTTCACATGAACCATATATTGCTGGTCAATTTAAAAATGTTGATTAGGATGTTGATTAGGATTATATTGAAACTAGGGATCAATCAGAGGTAATTGACATGTTAATAATATTGATTTTTTTTAACCTGCTACTATAGTTTATTTTTCTATTATCTGGACCTTCTATAAATCCTACCATCATTTTTTTTAAATGATAGTAGCAAACAAAGTTACAGTTTAGTTATCGCAATCCATCTATGTTTTGTGATTTTTTTTATTGTTTTTGAGAATTTCATATATAAGTACTGTAGAAGGGCTTACTGAAGAAATGGTGATGACATTTTGTCTGTACCTCCTTCCTGTGCATCCAGTCACTTCCCACTGTTCGGATAGTGGATTTGTTGTCACAGGCTCACAACACCACGGTGAGGGAAAGGGTACACAGCAGTGTGGGATTCTGGGCTGAAGGTGCTCCCCACTCAGCACCCAGCACTGACATCATTGCAGATCCAGGTACTCCATCTTCCATCTCCTCATCTGTATGGCTGTAATGATACCTGCCTCATAGTATGAGGACTTGGTGATCCATGTTAAACAATGGCAAGCACATAGAGAAAACTTAAACCAGGTTAGATTTTTGTGATTTATTAGCCATATGGCCTTGAGAAACCTAATTTTTGACCCTGGAGAAAGTAATTTTGATAAGCTTCCACCTCTATGCTTAGAGATGATGAAAGCACTTATGAAATGTTATTGAGGACAAATTTAAAATAAAGCTTTTAAGCTAGGCCTTGTGGCATAGGCCAGTAATCTCATAGGCTAAAGAATGAGGACCACATGTTCAAGGTCAGCTTGAGCTATAGACTAAGATTAAGGCTAGGCTAAGCAATTTTGGCAGAACCTGTTTCAAAATAAAAAGTATAAGAAGGCTACCTAGATAGGTTTGCACATACTCTTAGACCCAACACTTGGGAGGAAGTTAGGTGGACGTATAATATATATATATATATATTATATATATATATATATATATATATACACACATATATATACATATATACACACATATATACATATATATAATTATATAATATATATTATACATATACTTTATTATATACACACACATATATATTTAATCAACAGTACTCATATAGCCAAAGCTATACAGTGTGACCCTGTCTCAAAACTAACATATATATATATATGTATATATATATGTATATATGTATATGTATGTATGTATGTATGTATATGTATCTCTCTCTCTCTCTATATATATATATATATATAGAGAGAGAGAGAGAGAGAGAGACCCTGTCTATATGAGTACTATAGGTATATAGATATAGCCCTGGCTATTATATATACTGTAAGAAGGATTGGGAGTACTGACATGATGTCTCACCTGGTAAAATTCTCATCTGATTGGCATGATATGAGTTTGAACCCCCTACTACACCTATGTAAAAAGCCAGCTGTGGTAATACATCTCTGATGCCCAGCCCTGGGGCATCAAAGATCAATGTGATCACTAGAATTCACTGTCCTGCCAGCTTACCTCAGTCGGTAAGCTCAGGCTCAATAAGGGACATTGTCTCCAAAAATAAGGAAGAGAGCAATTGAGAAAGGCACCCAATATCAATCTTTGTCCTCCAAGGACATAAACACAAACAGATAAATGCAAATAAATTCAGGCAATACATACATACATAAAATCACAAAGCCTTCAAAACACAGTGCTTAAGCTTGGCACCCAAAAAGCCCCAATTAATATCAGCTTTGGATAGTATCTGTATTGGCACAGTATTTGACATGTGTCCATATCAACTATTAAAAAAAAAAAAAAGATACTTGCTGAACGGTGAAGTTACATAAGAGCTCTTAAAAGAAACTCAAGTCCTAGAAGGGGCTGTCACAATATTGAGATGATGCCCAGACCAGCTTACAGCAAGGGAACTGGCTGTTCTCAACCATTCATGTTGAATGATTTGCTTCAGCGATCCAGAATATTCCCTACCCCCACTCCCCCCATCCCTCCTTCCCCACACTGTTTATAAGCCTGACTGCAGACAGTGATGTTCAGGCCTGGAACTAAAATCAATCTATTTATTGTAATGACTTCTAGTTACATACACCCAATTACCACTGTCATTAAGAAGGCAGTAGCAGCCAATTTTGAGTAACAGTACAACATTAGGCATTCAATGTGTATAACTTCAAAACAATGACCTTCTGGGGAATAGGTAAAGCTTGTAGGAGAAAAACCTTTTGTTTTTCACTCATCCCCCTTTCAAAAAAGCAAACCAAAATCTTTATGTACTTATTAATATTGAGCCAGAAAGGAGGTTCAGGAAGCTGTGCATAGTGATTGAACGTGTTGATTATTGGCACACACGGTAACACAACTGCTAGGAAATTAAAGTCCAATCTTTTTGGAAGGTGTTTGCAAAAATGTGGGCATCCTGGTTAGTAAAGAAAAGGAGCAGAGCTTGGGGAGACCTTATGGGAAGAGTGGAGTAAGATGCAAGCCCTGCATGTGAGTTTCAAGCTCCATTGTGTGCTGTATCACTAGGCTGTGTGCCTTTGGCCTGATCACCTGACCCCTGTTCCCATGTGCTTCATCTTAAAATCTGGAGGAGTGCGAAGGATGGATTGGGGCTTGCCCTGGCTCGGATTCTCTGGAGTTAAGATCCATCCTCTGCCTTTCACCTGCCTTCTAGTTGAACGGAAAAAGGGGACCTGAAGTGCGTGAAGAATTATCCCAGTAGGATCTGACTAGGCAGTTAATTAACAAAACAAAGCAGTGACATTCTACATCATATTAGTTGTGAATTAGTGCTGCAGATTGCTACCTCATCTATAAGACAGATTCCATTACAATCCTTCTGGGGCCCATAGAGTCAGGAACTTAACAGTTTTCAAATTTCTCGAACACTGAAAGTTAAGTACTTGCCTTTTTGAACCTATTGTTTACCTAACCCTTTTAAGAATCTCCGCAGCAGCAATGTCACTTTTTTCATTGCTATGATGAAATACCACTTAAGGAACCAAGAGTACATTTTTGCTCATGTCTCTGAGGGAGAGATGGTGGGAGAAGCAGGGCAGCCATAGCAGAAAGCTGAAAGATCACATTTTGTGGCAGGCAGCCTAGAGGACAATTTAAAGTGGGCGTGGCTGGAAACTCTCCAGACTCCTACACCAAGACTCCACCTCCTCAGTGGTCCATACTCTCAACCCCAAACCAACCGGGGCCCTACTGTTCAGATGCTTGAGGCTATGGGGGACACTTCATTGACATCACTAAAGACTTAATAAGGAACAATTGTGCTCTGAAGACCTTTGAACCCAAACTATGCCTTACTAAGGTATAATCCTTAAAAATATAAAGCAATAACTTTCCTTATCATATTGGTACTACAGATTTCTGCCCATCCACTCAGGTATCTTCCTGACTTGAAGAGACAAAATTATCTATTAATTTTATCAATAATAAGTACTTATTAATTGATGTATATTTTACTAATTATAATTAAGCAATTATTAATAACTAATCTATTAATCTAATTAATATAAGCAATTTCTGCAGCTACACCATCACCAAACCACTCTGTCTGCTTTTCCCTTTGCTCTCTCCATCTTTGTAACTGATTATGTTGACTCTTCATGATGAGCTAGTCCATGTCACCTTGGGTTCAAGTTTTCCGATCCAGCTAGAGAGTAGCTGACTTAACAGAGAACATACCTAGCATGCTAGCAAAGGTTCCTCTGTTGGTCCTCAGCACCAGACAAAATTTTAAAACCCTCGGAATGATGTTAAAATAAAAGGCTATGCTTAAGTCTCATCTCAGCTATTTAGTGAACGGTGTGATTTACTTAAATGGCTTTTTCCCATGGGTCTCAGTTTCTCCATCTATTAAAGGGGAATGATTCCATTTTGTAGGATTTTTATTATGGTCAAGAAATCAAGTATAGAAAACCTTAGTAGAGTTCTGAGTACCAAATGTGTTTCTACGTAATCATTATTGGTATGCCTGTCTCATTCTGGATGAAGAGGAGGCAAGGCTTCAGAAACCTTTTCTCATTTCACTGCACATAATGCTAGATTCGTTAAGTGGTTTAAATTGGAGTTGCCTAAATAAAGAACTTTTTGTTTTTCATTCCAGCAGTTTGTAACCAGGGAAAATGGTTATGAATATAAGATAGGAAATTATTCAGCAATAAAAGCAATATAATAATGTGGGATTATAAGGAGAATTTTAAAAAATAACTACGGTAACAAAAGTGTATATACTGTGTGATTCCAAGTAGATAAAATACGCATAGAACAAAAAATTGGAGAGAAACAACGAAGAAAGTTTTAAAGTGGGTGGTGTTAAGAATATGGTATTTTTTTATTTTCCTACTTTTCAAACTATGAAAAATTTCTGTATATTTTGCAATGTGAATATCTGTTCTTTTTTTAAACTTTTATTTTTTTATACAGGGTTTCATTATATATTCCTGACTGTCTTACAACTCACTATGTAGACCAGGATGGCTTCATCTCCTAGAGATCCACCTACCACTGCCTCCTGCATGCTAGGATTAAATATTCCATTTTTAAAACTACAAAAATTCAGTAGGCATATTGAAAGATATAAAATACTATTTATTTGCATGCAGAGTGAAGAGTCATTTGTTGAAAAAATTTTGATGGGGAGGGAGAAATCCGGCCTACATAGGGCCACAAGCCTCTTCCGGTCAGAAAAGCACCGGGACAGCTAGGGCGCAGGGTCGGCTGACACTCACCAGCTACCCACAACACCCGCCACAGGATCTTAAGACTTCTGGAGAGTGGAACACAGCTTCTGCTCCAATCCAATTGCGCGCAGGACCTGAGACTGCATTAGTTAGGGAAGCGGAAAACCGGCCTGAGTTGGACCACAGGCCTCTTCCGGCTGGACCAGCACCTGGGTACTGCCAGCTACCCACGACCCCCGCCACAGGATTTTGAGTCTGCTGGTGAGTGGAACACCGCTTCTGCTCCAATCTTTAAACAGTGACAACGACAACAACTAACCCCAGAGATTACCAGATGGCGAAAGGTAAACGTAATAATCTTACTAACAGAAACCAAGACCACTCACCATCATCAGAACCCAGCACTCCCACTTCGCCCAGTCCAGGGCACCCCAACACACCGGAAAAGCTAGACACGGATCTAAAAGCATATCTCCTGATGATGGTAGAGGACTTCAAGAAGGACTTTAATAACACACTTAAAGAAATACAAAGGAACACTGGTAAACAAGTAGAAGACATTAAAGAGGAAGCACAAAAATCCCTTAAAGAATTGCAGGAGAACACTGCTAAAGAGTTACAAATCCTTAAAGAAAAACAGGATAACATAATCAAACAGGTAGAAGTCCTTAATGAAAAACAGGAAAACACATCCAAACAGATGATGGAAATGAACAAAACCATACTAGACCTAAAAAGGGAAGTAGACACAATAAAGAAAACCCAAAATGAGGCAACACTGGAGATAGAAACCCTAGGAAAGAAATCTGGAACCATAGATACCAGCATCAGCAACAGAATACAAGAGATGGAAGAGAGAATCTCAGGTGCAGAAGATTCCATAGAGAACATCGGCACAACAATCAAGGAAAATGTAAAATGCAAAAAGATCCTAACTCAAAACATCCAAGAAATACAGGACACAATGAGAAGACCAAACCTACGGATAATAGGAGTGGATGAGAATGAAGATTTTCAACTCAAAGGACCAGCAAACATCTTCAACAAAATTATAGAAGAAAACTTCCCAAATCTAAAGAAAGAGATGCCCATGAACATACGAGAAGACTACAGAACTCCAAATAGACTGGACCAGAAAAGAAATACCTCCCGACACATAATAATCAGAACAACAAATGCTCTAAATAAAGATAGAATACTAAAAGCAGTAAGAGAAAAAGGCCAAGTAACATATAAAGGAAAGCCTATCAGAATTACACCAGATTTTTCACCAGAGACTATGAAAGCCAGAAGATCCTGGACGGATGTTATACAGACACTAAAAGAACACAAATTCCAGCCCAGGCTACTATACCCAGCCAAACTCTCAATTAACATAGATGGAGAAACCAAAGTATCCACGACAAAACCAAATTCACACATTATCTCTCCACGAATCCAGCCCTTCAAAGGATAATAACAGAAAAAAACCAATACAAGGACAGGAACCACGCCCTAGAAACAACAAGAAGGAAATCCCTCAACAAACCTAAAAGAAGACAGCCACAAAAACAGAATGCCAATGTTAACAACAAAAATAACAGGAAACAACAATTACTTTTCCTTAATATCTCTTAATATCAATGGACTCAACTCCCCGATAAAAAGACATAGACTAACAAACTGGCTACACAAACAAGACCCAACATTTTGCTGCTTACAGGAAACTCATCTCAGAGAAAAAGATAGACACTACCTCAGAATGAAAGGCTGGAAAACAATTTTCCAAGCAAATGGTATGAAGAAACAAGCTGGAGTAGCCATTCTAATATCTGATAAGATTGACTTCCAACCCAAAGTCACTAAAAAAGACAGGAAGGGACACTTCATACTCATCAAAGGTAAAATCCTCCAAGAGGAACTATCAATCCTGAATATCTATGCTCCAAATACAAAGGCAGCCACATTCATTAAAGAAACTTTAGTAAATCTCAAAGCACACATTGCACCTCATACAATAATAGTGGGAGACTTCAACACTTTCACCAATGGACAGATCATGGAAACAGAAACTAAACAGGGACACAGAGAAACTAAGAGAAATTATGAATCAAATTGATCTGGCAGATATCTACAGAACATTCTATCCTAAAACAAAAGGATATACCTTCTTCTCAGCACCTCATGGTACCTTCTCCAAAATTGACCACATAATTGGTCACAAAACAGGCCTCAACAGATACAAAAATATTGAAATTGTCCCATGCATCCTATCAGATCACCATGGACTAAGGCTGATCTTCAATAACAAAATAAATAATAGAAAGCCAACCTTCACGTGGAAACTGAACAACACTCTTCTCAATGATACCTTGGTCAAGGAAGGAATAAAGAAAGAAATTAAGGACTTTTTAGAGTTCAATGAAAATGAAGCCACAACATACCCAAACTTATGGGACGCAATGAAAGCATTTCTAAGAGGAAAACTCATAGCTCTGAGTGCCTCCAAAAGGAAACTAGAGAGAGCACACATTAGCACCTTGACAACATACCTAAAAGCACTAGAACAAAAGGAAGCAAATTCACCCAAGAGGAGTAGACGGCAGGAAATAATCAAACTCAGGGGCGAAATCAACCAAGTGGAAACAAGAAAAACTATTCAAAGAATCAACCAATCAAGGAGCTGGTTCTTTGAGAAAATCAACAAGATAGATAAACCCTTAGCCAGACTCACTAGAGGGCACAGGGAAAGCATCCTAATTAACAAAATCAGAAATGAAAAAGGAGACATAACAACAGATCCTGAAGACATCCAAAACACCATCAGATCCTTCTACCAAAGGCTATACTCAACAAAACTGGAGAACCTGGATGAAATGGACAAGTTCCTAGACAGATACCAGGTACCAAAGTTGAATCAAGATCAGGTTAATGATCTAAACAGCCCTATATCCCCCAAAGAAATAGAAGCAGTCATTAATAGTCTCCCAACTAAAAAAAGCCCAGGACCAGATGGGTTTAGTGCAGAGTTCTATCAGACCTTCAAAGAAGATCTAATCCCAGTTCTTCACAAACTATTCCACAAAATAGAAACAGAAGGTACTCTACCCAACTCATTCAATGAAGCCACAATTACTCTGATACCTAAACCACAAAAAGACCCAACAAAGATAGAAAACTTCATACCAATATCCCTTATGAATATTGATGCAAAAATCCTCAATAAAGTTCTTGCTAACCGAATCCAAGAACACATCAAAACAATCATCCATCCTGACCAAGTAGGTTTCATCCCATGGATGCAGGGATGGTTCAATATACGGAAATCCATCAACGTAATCCAGTATATAAACAAACTCAAAGACAAAAACCACATGGTCATCTCGTTAGATGCGGAAAAAGCATTTGACAAGATCCAACACCCATTCATGATGAAAGTCTTGGAAAGATCAGGAATTCAAGGCCCATACCTAAACATGATAAAAGCAATCTACAGCAAACCAGTAGCCAACATCAAAGTAAATGGTGAGAAGCTTGAAGCAATCCCTCTAAAATCAGGGACTAGACAAGGCTGTCCACTTTCTCCATACCTATTCAACATTGTACTTGAAGTCCTAGCCAGAGCAATTCGACAACAAAAGGAGATCAAAGGGATACAAATTGGAAAAGATGAAGTCAAAATATCACTCTTTGCAGATGATATGATAGTATATATAAGTGACCCTAAAAATTCCACCAGAGAACTCCTAAGCCTGATAAACAGCTTCGGTGAAGTAGCTGGATATAAAATTAACTCAAACAAATCAATGGCCTTTCTCTACACAAAGAATAAACAGGCTGAGAAAGAAATTAGGGAAACAACACCCTTCTCAATAGTCACAAATAATATAAAATATCTTGGTGTGACTCTAACTAAGGAAGTGAAAGATCTGTATAATAAAAACTTCAAGTCTCTGAAGAAAGAAATTATAGAAGATCTCAGAAGATGGAAAGATCTCCCATGCTCATGGATTGGCAGGATCAACATTGTAAAAATGGCTATCTTGCCAAAAGCAATCTACAGATTCAATGCAATCCCCATCAAAATTCCAAATCAATTCTTCAACGAATTAGAAAGTGCAATCTGCAAATTCATCTGGAATTACAAAAAACCTAGGATAGCAAAAACTCTTCTCAAGGATAAAAGAACCTCTGGTGGAATCACCATGCCTGACCTAAAGCTCTACTACAGATCAATTGTGATAAAAACTGCATGGTACTGGTATAGTGACAGACAAATAGACCAATGGAATAGAATTGAAGACCCAGAAATGAACCCACACACCTAAGGTCACTTGATCTTCGACAAGGGAGCTAAAAACATCCAGTGGAAGAAAGACAGCATTTTCAACAAATGGTGCTGGCACAACTGGTTGTTAACATGTAGAAGAATGCGAATCGATCCATTCCTATCTCCTTGTACTAAGGTCAAGTCTAAGTGGATCAAGGAACTTCACATAAAACCAGAGACACTGAAACTTATAGAGGAGAAAGTGGGGAAAAGCCTTGAAGATATGGGCACAGGGGAAAAATTCCTGAATAGAACAGTAATGGCTTGTGCTGTAAGATCGAGAATTGACAAGTGGGACCTCATGAAACTACAAAGCTTCTGCAAGGCTAAAGACACCATCAATAAGACAAAAAAACCACCAACAGATTGGGAAAGTATCTTCACCTATCCTAAATCAGATAAGGGACTAATATCCAATATATATAAAGAACTCAAGAAGGTGGACTCCAGAAAGTCAAATAACCCCATTAAAAAATGGGGCTCAGAACTGAACAAAGAATTCTCACCTGAGGAATACCGAATGGCAGAGAAGCACCTGAAAAAATGTTCAACATCCTTAATCATCAGGGAAATGCAAATCAAAACAACCCTGAGATTCCACCTCACACCAGTCAGAATGGCTAAGATCAAAAATTCAGGTGACAGCAGATGCTGGCGAGGATGTGGAGAAAGAGGAACACTCCTCCATTGTTGGTGGGATTGCAAGCTTGTACAACCACTCTGGAAATCAGTCTGGCGGTTCCTCAGAAAATTGGACATAGTACTACCGGAGGATCCAGCAATACCTCTCCTGGGCATATATCCAGAAGATGTCCCAACCGGTAAAAAGGACACATGCTCCACTATGTTCATAGCAGCCCTATTTATAATAGCCAGAAGCTGGAAAGAACCCAGATGTCCCTCAACAGAGGAATGGATACAGAAATTATGGTACATTTACACAATGGAGTACTACTCAGCTATTAAAAAGAATGAATTTATGAAATTCCTAGCCAAATGGATGGACCTGGAGGGCATCATCTTGAGTGAAGTAACACAATCACAAAAGAACTCACACAATATGTATTCACTGATAAGTGGATATTAGCCCAAAACTTAGGATACCCAAGATATAAGATACAATTTGCTAAACGCATGAAACTCAAGAAGAATGAAGACCAAAGTGTGGACACTGTGCACCTTCTTAGAATTGGGAACAAATCACCCAGGGAAGGAGTTACAGAGACAAAGTTAGTAGCTGTGATGAAAGGATGGACCAAATAGAGACTGCCGTATCCAGGGATCCATCCCATAATCAGCTTCTAAACGCTGACACCATTGCATACACTAGCAAGATTTTGCTGAAAGGACCCAAAGATAGCTGTCTCTTGTGAGACGATGCCGGGGCCTAGCAAACACAGGAGTGGATGTTCACAGTCAGCTATTGGATGTATCACAGGGCTCCCAATGGAGAAGCTAGAGAAAGTACCCAAGGAGCTAAAGGGATCTGCAACCCTATTGTTGGAACAACATGATGTACTAACCAGAACCCTGGAGCTCTTGTCTCTAGCTGCATATGTATCGAAAGATGGCCTAGTCGGCCATCAATGGAAAGAGAGGCCCATTGGACTTGCAAACTTTATATGCCCCAATATAGGGGAATGCCAGGGCCAAAAGAATGCGAATGGGTGGGTAGGGAAGTGGGGGGCGCTATGGGGGACTTTTGGGATAGCATTGGAAATGTAATTGAGGAAAATATGTAATAAAAATATTAAAAATCAAAAACAAAACAAAACAAAATAAAACAAAACAAAACAAAACAAAAAATTTTGAGCACATTGATGAATCCATAGTGTATCTCATGCTAGTTAGAAATCAGTTTTGGTTTGACAAATACTTATCAAATTCTCTCAAATCAATTCCAACTGATTTCTTTGCTCTTATACTTCTGCTTTCTTATTATTATGATTTCATGCTTACCTTAAATGTTTATGGTATATACAGTGAAGACTGGCATTTGGTATTAGTGAGCTAAACTATTACTAACCAGTGGTAGGCATGATGTGCACATTTTAAAATGGGAGAGATGGATATGGAAACCTCCAGTGTTCAGAGTCCCAATGGCTCCAGTTTGGGTGACCATTATGTGAGGTCTGAGATGGCGCCACAATTTCCTTCTGTGACATAATAATACCCACTTAATTACAGATGTTTTTTTTTTTACCTCAAGGCCTTTTTCCTCCTATTCCATAATTAACCATTGATAAGAAGTGTGGGAGACTAGCCGCCAGGCAAGAAGTGTGGAAAGTGGCTCAGGGGGTGTCCAGTCTCTGTGCTTGGTAAAGGTGGAATAGCCCAGTCATCATAGACGTCTGGATAGAGCTTGTAATGGGGATTGCAGATGAGCAAGAAGCTCTGAGACTTACATCTCTCTTCTGCCCGGCAAAGCCTTTCTTTAGCTCATTAATGACAAAGAAGCAGTTTCAGCAGCTAAAAGGCATATGTCTAACCTTTCCCAGAAAGAATCTCAGATGCAGACGCATCCGGAACATCCTAACTATTGCCATTAACAGGTGGCACACAGTACCTTTGCAATATAATTGGGGGCGCTTACATCATTCCAAAGCATTTTAAAAAGTATAGTACTGTTAGGAATTTTCTTAGAGATAGAGAGATTCAAGCAAAAATCAGATTTTATCATCATCCTTTCCTTAAAAAGACAAAAACAAACAAACAAAAAACAAAACAAGCACAGTAAAATCATCTGTGCTATGACTCTCCCTCGTGGAATGTTTCATTACCAGAGCTATCATCTTTATTTATTTGTATCCATAATTTAACACCATCAGAAACTAAACTCAAAGCCAGGCAGGACTTTCTTGCCTTTTATTATTAATCCTCGATTCCCTCATTGAATACTTGGAGAAAGGATTAAGGGAGGACAGAAGGACATCTGGGAGGTAAAAGGCACGGAAACAATTATAGATCAAACAATCCCTAAAACTGTCCTGCCTGGTCAGTCCCTTACTCTGAATTTCACAGCTGAATAAATTGAGGTGAGAAGAGACTCTTACTGCCATTAGGACCGTAGCTAGTGAATGAACTCAGATTCTGAGTAGAGTCCTGTAAATACATCTTCTGGACCATCTCCAGCTGTGCAGGAGTGAGGCTGACAGTCAGCCGGCTCTTGCACTGCAAGCAAGTGGAAATCTGGATGAACTGTATGGAACAGCTGATGTTAGGTTAGGCACTGGACCTTGGAGCTGTTCAGGAAAACGATCCGTGAGAAACAGAAACCATAGGTGGCAAACAGTAAGCTTGCTCTGCTTTTGCCTTGAAGACACTTCCTAGATTATATAGCAGAGAGACAACAGCCATGCCGGGCATGGCTCACTTAACAGACAAAGAGATAGATGGTGCTCAGGTTTTGGTGGAATGGAGGCATCTTATGATTCTACATAGGATGCTCTACAGAGAACAAGCTCCAGTAGTATGCCCACAAGTCTGCTGCTGTTATTTCTCAAATGTTTAAATGATCGAGCTCATCCACAAATAACTGTTCAGACACATTTTAACACTGTTTAAAGGGAGACAGCAAACCCTGGGGACTCAATAACTAAACATTTACAGTGGCCAGCATCCAAAAAATACAAGACATTGTACAAACAGGAATGTGTACCCTATTCTTTAAAAAAAAAAAATAGTAAATGCTTGCAGACCCAGACGTGGCTGCAATGTTGGAATTAGTAACTTACAAATGGCTAGTCTAGATGCACTTGAGTTTAAAGCAACCCTGTTCATCGTAAAAAAAAAAAAAAAAAAAAAAAAAAAGATTAAACAATAAAGGAATAAAACAGAACTCATAGGATTTGAAAGATTATCTGAGGCACATAATTCACTGGAGATACATAATCCACTTTCCCACAGACTAAACACTGCTAAAGAAAGGATGAGAGAAGTAAAAGTCGTACGATCAGAAATGATATGGGCTAAGCCTAACAAGAAGAGAGAAAAGAGTTTTCACCAAGTTAACAAGTATGCAGCTTAGACTCTCAGGAAAAGGAGAAAAAGCAGACACTTTTTAAAAGTAATAATGTCTTGAATATAAAATAATCAAAAGAAAATCAATGAGAAACAGAACAATGCCAGTGGACATTACAATCAGTGTTTTGAAAATAATTAAAAATAAATATTTCAGTATTTTATTTATATTTTAAGTGTGTGTGCACACACAGGTACATTTTTCTGTCTGT
The DNA here is from genome assembly GCF_978045245.1 of Mus caroli. NCBI lineage: Eukaryota > Metazoa > Chordata > Mammalia > Rodentia > Muridae > Mus > Mus caroli. The sequence continues at coordinate 51,523,359 of NW_028227261.1, read as the reverse complement.
CTGCCTGCCTGCTTATGTCTGTGTGTGGGTACATAAATTATGAGCAAGCAGGGAGGTGTAACCAATACTTAGAAAAATAGTAAATACATTCAAACCCAGACATGGTGGCAATGACGGAATTAGCATCTGCAGGTGCCTACAGCTGCCAGCACAGAGACTTGGATCTCCTGGAGCTAGAGGTATAGGTGGTTGTCAGCCACCTCACATGGGTGCTGGAAGCTAACCTGTGGTCTTCTATAAAAGTGATACACTACCATGCCATTTCTCCAACCCCAAATGAATATACTCGTAAGGTGCAAACAAAGGCTGGATTAAGCGTAGAGTAACAAAATAGTGACATTGGAACTTCCATCGGCTAAAATGCAGAACACAATGGAATATCTTTAAGATGCTTTAAGAGGGAAAGTGTCCTTCAATATTAAGACAGCAGGAGAGTTCTCCTAGAAAACCGAAGCAGAGAGCATGCCTTACTAATAAACCTAAGTTTAAGTAGCATTTTAAAAAGTTTTCCTTGAGAGGAGAAAATGTTATTTAATGAGAATTTATATCTATAAAAAGTTATGGGAAGTATCAGAAATGGTAAATAATATAATATTTTGCCATTTAAATTTTTATTTTAAATGGCATACTACTTAAAGCAAAAAGATAAAAGATAATATGATCTTCATGAAGCATATACAGATAACACTATGACAGCAAGCACAAAGAGGACATGGAAGTGACTTGCGGACATATTCTTACATCGTGAAACAGTTTAACAGCTTGTTAGATTTTGATAAATTACAGATGTAATTTATCTACATCAGAGATCTACCAAAATCCAAATAGCAAATCCATAAGCAATAGCATTGAAGGTGTAGCTAACAAGCCAGTGGCAAACATAATAGGGAATGGCTAACAATGTGTAATCCAAACACAAGTGAGACAGAAGAACAGATAAAACCAGAGCTTTCCAGTGAGCCTAAATCCAGTTAGACTGATAATGAAATGAAATCTGGCCACCCTGCCAAGGCTGGTGGAAAGGTGAGATAACATTCTGCATGAAAAGCATACCTTCAGAGTGGTTGGACCAGCTTGCAATCCCACCAACAATGGAGGAGTGGTCCTCCTTCTCCACATCCACATCTGCTGTCACCTGAGTTTTTGATCTTAGCCATTCTGACTGGTGTGAGGTGGAATCTCAGGGTTGCTTTGATTTGCATTTCCCTGATGATTAAGGATATTAGCCCAGAAACTTAGAATACCCAAGATTCAAGATACAATCTGCAAAACACATGAAACTCAAGAAGAATGAAGACCAAAGTGTGGACACTTTGTCCCTTCTTAGAACTGGGAACAAAACACCCATGGAAGAAGTTACAGAGACAAAGTTTGGAGCTGAGACGAAAGGATGGACCATCTAGAGACTGCCATACCCTGGGATCCATCCCATAATCAGCCTCCAAATGCTGACACCATTGCATACACTAGCAAGATTTTGCTGAAAGGACCCAGATATAGCTGTCTCTTGTGAGACAATGCCGGGGCCCGGCAAACACAGAAGTGGATGCTCACAGTCAGCTATTGGATGGATCACAGGGCCCCCAATGGAGGAGCTAGAGAAAGTACCCAAGGAGCTAAAGGGGTCTGCACCCCTATAGGTGGAACAACAATATGAACTAACCTACTCCTCAGAGCTCATGTTTCTAGCTGCATATGTATCAGAAGATGGCCTAGTTGGCCATCATTGGAAAGAGAGGCTCATTGGTCTTGCAAACTTTATATGCCTCAGTACAGGGGAACACCAGGGCCAAGAAATGGGAGTGGGCATGTAGGGGAGTGGGGAGGAGGGTATGGGGGACTTTTGGGATAGCATTGGAAATGTAAATGAAGAAAATACCTAAGTAAAAACAAAAGCATACCTTTAATCTCAGTGCTTGGGAAGCAGAGGCAAGCAGATCTTTGTGAGTTTGAGACCAGCCTGGTCTACAGAGCTAGGTCTAGGATATCCAAGGACACAGAAAGAAATCCTATCTCAACAAACCAACCAAACAAACAAACAAAAACTGAAAAGAAAAAAGAAAAAGAAAGAAGAGAAGAGAAAAGAAGGGAAAAAAGAAAAAAACAAACAAAACCAATAAAACACTGCTGAGAGAAATTGAGAGAAATGCAGAAATGCTAATCAACAACAAGCCATAATAATAGAATAATAGATTTGGAAACTCGGTGGTTTTGAGTTGTTCATTTTCCCCCAGTTGACTTCATTGATTCACCTCAATGCTAATGAAAATTGCAAGATTATTACCGTCCAAATTTACAAGTCTATTATAAAATGTATATAAAAATGCAAAGGGCTAGAACAGCCCAAATACTTTTGGACAAGACAGGCAAGCTGGAGGGTCTCTAATACCTCATTTCAAGTTGATGACCAGATGACAGTAATCTACACTACAATAGGATTGATGCAACCTGAACATTAAGTGCAACAGAGTTGAGATTCCAGAAATAGATCCATACATATATACTTAATTGATTTTCAACAGGATTGCTAAAACACTTCTAGGGGAGAAGTGGGAGATAATGGTAGAATTTTCACACGTGAATAGCAGGAGTCTAAACCCTCTCCTTACAGCATGCAGGGAAGTCACTTGAGATGGTGATAGATTCAAACATAAAGGCAGAATCGATAATCCTCCTGGAAGAAAGCACGAAGCAAAGGCTCATAACTGAGGTAGGAATCACATTCCTTAAGAAACCAGTCAGGTGCCACAGAAAGGCTACTCTATACCTTTTAGTTCATTAGAACTTAACACTTTCTTTTTTTTAATTTCATTTTTATTAGATATTTTCTTCATTTACATATCAAATGCTATCCTGAAAGTCCCCTATACCCACCCCTGCCCTGTTCCCCAACTCACCCACTTCCTGACCCAGGTATTCCCCTGTACTGGGGCATATGATCTTTGAGAGACCAAGGGCCTCTCCTCCCATTGATATTCAACTAGAGACACAGCTCTGGGGGGGGGGGGTACTGGTTAGTTCATATCATTGATCCTCCTAAAGGGTTGCCAACCCCTTTAGCTCCTTGGGTATTTCCTCTAGCTCCTTCTTTAGGGGCCCTGTGTTCCATCCAATAGATGACTGTGAGCATCCACTTCTGTATTTGCCAGGCAATGGCATAGCCTCACAAGAGACAGCTATATCAGGGTCCTTTCAGCAAAATCTTGCTGGCATATGCAATAAAACTTAACACTTTCATTCATTCAAAAGCAAAATATGCCTATGCTCCATTGATTCCAAATTGTGACATTTGCCTGAAATAAAAATGTTTATCTTCACAATGCCTTGCACATGAATGTCCACAACAGCTTTATTCACAGAAATGGAAACCTAAAAATAATCCAAATGTCCATTAACAAGCATCATATTCTATCTGTGCTGTCAGAATGTCTGAAGCTAAGTCGCCAGCATTCAGAGAGGATCATTTTACTGTATTATCATCCCTCGGTAGAAAGGCAGGAAAGAAAGGGAGAGGCAGTGATTGTACACATGAACAGAAGAATGGAAGACACTATGATGCATCTCATCATACAGAGTCACACCAAAGGCATGGATGCTAAGCCACTGACAATGGTAAGGCTTCACTACTGGTTAAAGCCCCCCACTCATGTTAATATTGGGGTACTAATACACTGAGGACTAAGTTTCCAATACCTGATCCTTGAAGAATACATTCGAAGCATAGCCCCAGGTAAAGATATAAGTTGTAGTAAATCTATTCAAAGGAATAGTGCTAAAAAGGAATAAATATTGACACGTGCAAATGACTTAGGTAGGGCTCATGACTAGCATAATAAAGTCAAGAAATATGACTCTGAACCTAAGCTACACTCTGTAAATTGCATGCAAGTGAGTCTCGGGAACCAAGGAAACTAGTCTATGCTCCGCCCCATCAGATTTCTGGGAACTGTGCTTCGGTGGAAAGTTCACTCAGAAGTGTCAGAGAACTTTAGGGAGTAATGGAGATGGGGAGATGCTTCAAAGGTGTACGCATTCACCAAAGATGTAATGAGGAGAAGGAGGAGGATGGCGATGATGATGATGTTGATGTTGGTGATGGTCTTGATGATTGGTGGTGGTGGTGGTGACAATGAAAAATACATTTGAAATGGGTTCATTTTTATCTTGGATATTATACATCCATAAATCTGAGTTTTAAAATAACTATCTGAGATTTGTCTGTGACGATTATTATCTACCTCCTACTGTAGCCTGCATATACACAAGTGAAATAGAAGAAGAGCCCTTAACACCAAGTGCCCGCCTTTCCATCGGCAGCCAACCAGAGCACTCTCCTGATGGAGAATTTTAGGACCTACTACAAAATGTTAATATTGGTATTTATATGTATTCAGTGGTTGCTAATTATTCTATTTCACAGATGTGGGTCAATTACACTATGTTCTGAATTTTGCTGGCCTTGTAGCTTTTATAAATTGCCAACCCCTAATAGAAACTTGATTGCAGTGAAGTGGAGGAATCTGGGAGCTTCTTCCTAATCAACTTGTGGTTGAAATTCTGGCCCTGCCACTTATTGGCTGTGTGATATCCATTCCTTCATTTTAAAAATGGAGCAGAGGATATGACAGGCCAGATATTTCCCTAGGTCAAAAGGTATGTAGTAGGTCACAGTCCTTGGCCCCCAGGAGCCACCTGTGCTTTCCTGAATCATCTACCTCCCTCTTTTGGGCTCTTCCTAGACTTTTGTCATCGTACAATGACTCATGCCTGTGTATAAGGATACAGTGAGGTCATGAAGTAATTTACTCAGTGTACAATAGACAAGAAACTAAAGCTCTTGCTGCTGTTCCTACCCAAGAGTTCTCAACTCCCTAATTGCCTTCTCCTCTCCCATCCTACCCTTCTACATCAGGCATTGTGCTTTGGGATGCTACACTGTAATATTATACCACAAATTGATACTTGTCTATATTCTCAATAAAAATGGTTTTTACATTTCAGAATGAATTCATTCTACTTTTTCCATTAAAATCATGTTATTAGATTTGATTCAATTTGATTAGGTTAGGATAGATTAGATTAGATGGCATTAAAATAACAGTTCTTGGTCTTGGTGGCACATAACTTTAACCCCAGCACTTAGGAAGCAAGGTCAAGTGGATTTTCTGTGAGTTTGAGGCCAACCTGGTCTACATAGTGATTTCTAGGCTAGCTAAGGCTACATAGTAAGACCCTTTGTCCAAAACTAACCAACCAACAAAAAAGAGTTCCTGCATTTATTTGGGAATTATCACCTAATTAAATGAAGCTCAGCATTTCTTAATAATAACTCTACATTTAAATAAAACTTGCCTTTACAAAAACCTTATAAAAATTGAGTGTGAGTATGCATAATATGTGTAGGAAGGGCTTGCTTCTGCATGCATGCTGTTATCAGAGGACAACCTTGTGGAGTTAGTTGTATCTTTCCAACTTTCAGTTGGTTTGGGGTATTGAACCCAAGGAATTTGCATGGCAAACACATTTACCTGCTGAGCCAACTCACCAGCCTGTCAATGCTTTTGAAATCTATTATCTCAGCCATCTTAACAATCCTGCAACAGATCAATGAGAGGATTATCGTGACTATGACAAGGCTTTCTTTCCTAGGATGGAAGTGTATTTAGGTCAAAACTGGAGCTTGATCCTGCTTCTCCTGACTGAAACATAGTTTCTGCTGGTTTTTGGGTTTTTTTTTGTGTTGTTGTTGTTGTTGTTGTTTGTTGTTGGTTTTTTTGTTGTTGTTTGCATCTGACTGAATTCATCGAGTACCAGTGGTACACTGGGTGTAGGGAAGCTTACTGTGTGTTGGGAACCAGGTTGCACATATAGAGCATCAGCTGTCATGTGCCCTTTCAGTGACTGGGCACAGCTAAGAACACAAGAGTGGAGGGTGCTCATCAGAGAGCCAAGGGTCAGTCCTAGGACATAGGAGAAAGGGAAACAGAGCAGTTCTGTGGCTGGTTATTATTACTGCATGTGGGCAAGGAAGGGAAAGAACACCCTAAAACCCCCAAATCTAGCCATAACCTGGTACTCACCAGTAGGGTCTGTACCTGTAGCTATTTCTTGAGTCTTGTCCCTCAGTCTCTGGCCCTGCGGAGCATGGTGTCACCTGACCAGGAGATCATGTGACCAAGGTCTGTTCACCAGTATGAATTTTTTGAAATGCATGAAGAATCAAATCGCCTTGGCATACTCTTTGTTTCCAGCATGTTTGATGAGTACTACCTAACAGGGAATGAAATAAAAAGAGAGCATCTATCCAGAGAAATTCTCATTCTATGCAAGGGCTGAGGTTAACTTGTAATCCAATGTTCACCTTTGAAGGAGACATCAATGGCCAGAACTGTTCCAGGCATTGGCCAGAAGTCTTGTAGTGGCCCATATTTATGTTGTTTTCCTTAGTATGGCTGTTTGCTTTGTTCAATTTCATTTTAAGAAGTATTTATATATCTTTTGGGGTACCTTATACCAATTTGAAATATGTATGTATAACAACCAAATTATTGTATTTGTTTCCATTGCTTCATGCATTGATCACTGTCATATGTTATTCATTTCAGGTCTGTTAGTGATTTTAAAATACCGCATAAATCGTTTTGATCAACAGTAGCTCTACTTCGTTAAGAATAAAAACTAACTCGGCTTTGGTACCCCACATGGATCTTCTTTCCATCTCCCTCCAAAAGCTCCATGTCTCCAGGGGCCACTATTCCACACCATCCATTCATGAGACTGACTTACTAGTTGTCACAAGTGAGTGGCCATTGTGGTGCTTGCCTCTCTGACTTATTTGACTGCGTTCCTTTCTTTTTTTATGACTGAGGAATATTCCATTGTGTGTATGTGCCACATTTTTTCTAATCTGTTCATTTCTGTGGGCATCTGGGTTGATTCCATATTTGAGCTACTGTGAACATTGCGCTGCAGTAAACATGGGATTGACTATATCTTTTTGGTTTAACGACTTCATCCTCCTTGGATGTATATCCAATGGTGGAATTGCTGGATCATATGGCAGTTCTATTTTTAGGGTTTTTTTTTTGAGGAATCTCCATAGTGTTCCCTAAAATGGATAAACTAATTTACATGCCCACTAACGGTGAAAGAGTTTCCCCATCTCTGCATCTTTGCTAACGTTTGTTACATTTTTTTCCTATTTTTTTTATAAGACATTCTTCCTGGAGTGAGATATTTAATTGTAAATTTGATTTCCATTCCCACGATAATGAAACTGAGCATTATTTATATACTTGCTGTCTATTTATCTGTCTTCTTTTGAGAACTGTCTATTTGATCCTTTAGCTTATAATTACTTCATTGTTTAGCCTACCTCTTAATTGGACTTTTCCTGGGAGGGGTCATTCATCTTTCAAGTTCTTTGTATTTTGGATATTAATCAGTTCTCAGATACATAGTTTGCAAATGTTGTCTCCATTATGTGGATTGCTCCATACTCCCATTGATAACCTCTTTGCTATTCAGGAGCTTCTCAGTGGTCATCCCCTTAAATAGTTTAAAGGTTATGCAAGTGTATAAGAGTAGACCCTCTGCTGGGCATTAAAAATGTGAAGAGAATAATACAATGCAGAGACTTCGAGAATTGCATCAGCATTGAAGAACACTGGCTGCTTTCACAGAGAACCTGGGTTCAGCTCCCAGCACCCATGTCAGATGGTTCCCAGCCACCTGGAACTCTAAGCTTAGGCAATTCAATGCCCTTTTCTGGACTCTGGGAGCATTGCACACAGTACACAAATTTAATCACATATACACCCAGTTTAAAATAAAAGAAACATTTTAAGAGGATGAGACGCACATAAAATATGGCTCACTGGGGGGCTTCTCCTGAAGGATGGTGTCTAGCAGAACTGAGGCTGAAGGTAAAGAAACAATAGCCCAGATGAAGCAGCCAAGCCAACCCAAGGAAGTGGCAGGTGACTATCTAAGAAAGCAGGCTGTGTGCCCAGGAAAGGGGAAACATCTAATGAATAGGTTGAAGGTAATTTTGTTGTGCTATGTCAAGTAAGCCCTCCTCCACAGTGCTTATGAAATATTAAGTAAATCTGTACTGCTCATTAATATTTGCTGAGTAGATTATCTAAGTTGAGCCCTGTATCAGGTTTGTATGAGGCAACAGAGACTGAACATAAAGATAAAGAAGTACATGTATTAATATATATGTGAGATCTACCTCCCTCTGTGTGTGTGTGTGTGTGTGTGAGAGAGAGAGAGAGAGAGAGAGAGAGAGAGAGAGAGAGAGAGAGAGAGAGAGAGAAACAGAAGAGAACAATTGCCCTCTGCTTCCTGGACACTTCACAGATTCTAAAAAAAAAAATCTATGCATGCCAAAGCCCCTTATAGAAAACAGCATAGCATTTATGTATCTATGAACTCCTATATGTATACTTTAAATTACCCATATACTGCTTATAATACTTAATAATGTGCAAATGCTATATAAATAGATATTATGCTGCTTTGTTTGGGGAATAGTGAAAACATCTACAGTTTGTACTACCAGGTTTTTGTCAGAAGATTTTCAGACCATGCATGGCTGACTCCATGGATTCAGAGAGCCCATAAATGTGGAGTGCCGACTGTCTGTGCTCTATAGGTATATCCCTTAATCAATGCATCCTGGGGAAGAAGAAAAGATTATTACTTGTACAGTACATCCTTAGTGTGGCAAAGTGGGCAATATGCATCTCCTATGCACTAAACCTTTTAAGGTACTGTAAGTACAATGTGTCTGCTCTAACATTTACATCAATTTTATCATGTGTGTACAGGCATCATTGAGCACTTTTCAGAGAAGAAATCTGAGACTTGGGGGAGTCAGGATACTCGTCCAGGGACACACAGTGAGAAGTGGAATTGAGATTTGAATCCTTGGACCCTGTCTCTGGTTTTTTGACTCATGCTCATTATGCCTTATTACATAAAAAAAGCTATGATTTACCTTTTAGTATTTTTATAAGTAACTAAATCCTCCAGTTAAGGCTCCCTGGAGGATTTGATCCCAGAGCAGCCAAATGCACAGACAGACCTAAGGTTTCCACTCTTGTGGTATCAAATGCATGATAGATGATAGATTTTGATGGTAGATCCTGACTTACCATCTTTAATTTGCTTCTTTCCTCCAACTAACTGTTGAGTGGCCACTGCAGGAGGTGCCATTTGTGGTGTTGGAGAAGGAGCAGGGAACTAAAGGGGGGAAATCCCAACCTACTAGGGAAGACAGCCGAAGAGGGAATGTTCAGCTCTCTGATCATGAGAGCTGCTTCAGAGAAGAGCCACCATGAAAGCACAGAAGCTGCTCCTGTGTTCTATAGAGGGCCAACAAAGCCTTAGGACCTAAGGACATTGGAGCAATAACCTAAGAAATACATATTTGGTCTTTGTCCCTAATACCCCTACAACCTTTGGCATTTCCTGAGTTTCAGATACAAGAAGAGCACTTTATTATTCATAACACCTTCTTTTCAACCAGACCTGAGACTATGCTTGGTGAGTGAGACACTTGAAGAGTCATGGAGGAGCCAGGCCCCTCCCTCTACCTTGCTCTGTGTGTCAGTTCCATTTGGCTGTCTCCAAATTGATGTCTATGACCAACTAGCAACTGTAAGCCAAGTGCCTTCCTGAGTTGTCCTAATGTATCATTGAACCTATCAAGAGAGTCATAAGAACTCCTTCACCAGGTCCAAATAGCACAGGAGTGTGGTAGTCTGGAGACCCATTGCTTGCGATTTTCACTGGATGTAAAGGCGGTCTTGAAAGGCAGAAACCTGGAGCCATGTGGAGTCTGATGCAACCTCCAGGTACTGAACATCAGGAGAGAACTGAATTATGGAACATGAAGCTGGTGCCCAGAATGAGAGAACTGATTGGCACAAGGACAACACACACTCATTTCATGTCAGAAGTGTTATGATGGAAAATAGCTCCAACAGAGACCTGTCGGAAGGCAAAGCAGTGACAGGGTAGCCTGGGAGGATGCTGAGGAGCAAGAATAGGTCTCACAATGCAATAGATATTTATATCATTAAACTGGCTGACAGAAGGGAAGAGGAGAGGAGAGGAGAGGAGAGGAGAGGAGAGGAGAGGAGAGGAGAGGAGAGGAGAGGAGAGGAGAGGAGAGGAGAGGAGAGGAGAGGAGAGGAGAGGAGAGGAGAGGAGAGGAGAGGAGAGGAGAGGAGAGGAGAGGAGAGGAGAGAAGAGAAGAGAAGAGAAAAATTCACTGACATAATTCAAAGGCACAAATCTGAGAAATGTCTGTATTTAGAGGCTGGAAAGATGGGAGGAGCTGGCAAACAATAGTTAAAGGGGAGAAGCCAGACAGGAGAGGAGGAAGGAGAGCTAAGCCCTGGAGGTCAAGTGAAGAGTGTGCTTTGTAGAGAAGGACTGACCCACTGAGCTGCATAGTGTTGACATCAAGTGAGGACTGATTACTGACCGTGCATCAAGCCATAGTGAGGTCATTGGTGACCTTCACAGATGTTGCTTCTGTGTGCTGGAGGGGACAAACGCTTGATTGGAGTGGGCTTAAGAGAAAATTGAGTTACCCCTGGATATGCTTTCACACGGGTTTGTCATCAGAGTGGAAAGAGAATCTACTTTCACACTCCTCTGAGCCCGGGAGTCTTGTCTTACACAACCAGAGCTCAAAGCCCTACTGCTTCAGAAGCAGCAAACAGAAAAGGGAAGCCTTTGAACTTGGGAATAGTATTAAATAGTCATCTAGGGCTTGAAATGTTGGCAGCACAGATCCTGCCCCAGGAAATAAAATGGACCTGTAGCTAAGACCACAGCCAATGATCTCACTTGTATATTTATGCAGGGAACATGCCTTGACAATAAACACAGCATGCTCAGAAGTCAGTGGTGTGGGCTGAAAATCTCCATGTTCAAAATTTCCTCTTCACGGTTCACAGTACCTCCATATATTGATGCAGCATCCATTGAACATCTGGCATGATGCTGTAAACACAGGACCAGGACACTAGAGAACTAGATTCAGATGCCTGCTGTGGTTCTAATTTACCATACAGAAATATTTATATCATTATACCCTTGTGTCTTCAAATTTGGGTAAATAATTTCTAAATTTTACCCTGAATCTCTGTCTCTAATTTTTCTAAAACATAAATTTGCAGGTTTTCCATTTACACAACTGTCCTTTCTTTTTACTTAATCACAGATCTCCCTTGCAGGAGGTAAAAGGGATATTTTGCAACCCTTTGCTTGACATTATATGTCTATTGATTTCAGTAAATAAACTTTGGAGAATTGTATTAGATTTCCATGTCTCAAAACCCCAGATCTGAACAGAGAATAGCAGATGAGACCCACCAATTTCAGGATCGAGTGGAAGTAAGATTGGTGCCCTGCAAAGTTCTGAATCCGATTGCCCCCTATAGACTGTTGGTGCGAGAGTCAGTCATCCCATAATAGCTGTCATGGGCTTCTGTGCCTTGGTATCTCAAAGAAAGAAGACATGTTTATATGGTGGAATGTAGGTATGGCTACTGGCACTTACCTGTCTCCTTACTAGATAAATACCTGCAATTTTTTTAGTTGCTTAGCAATATCACTCATAGGCATGACTGGAAAATGTGCATTTTTCCTCTTCAAGACAGGCTTTTTCTGTGTAGCCTTGGCTTTTCTAAAACTATCTCTGTAAACCAGGCTACCCTCAAATTCACAGAGATCTACCTGCCTCTACCTCTAGAGTGCTGGGATTAAAAGTGGGCGCCACCACCACCACCACCAAGCTATTCGATATTGCATTGTTAAAGAGGCTTGACTTGTTATAGCGCGATCTGCAAGCTTTTTTTTTTTTTTTTTTTTTTTTTGGCTATATGTCTACCCAGAGAGTGACCTGTTTTCCTTTTAGGGGTCTTTGCCTTGCTTTCAATATTCTCTTTCACACACTTTGGAAAGGAATGGGCATTTTAAGTTCCTTTGGGAGAATATAATCTTTCAACCACATTTGGGGTGCTCCACAATTAGTTGAAATGTAGACTCATCCTGTTTAACATCAGTTATTTCCTCTGCTCAGTTGACAGAGGAGTGGGTTGGATGACACAGACCCTATGCCTCCCTGGCTGCCTTTCAAGCTCCTTTGGGAAGGAGAATCTTTTCTCCCTCCTGCACATCTGATGCCTGGGCTGGATCTGGTCCACTGATGTATCACCACTGCTTGTTGGTGGGATGAACTGTTACTGGAACTCAACCTCCCTTGCTTTTGGGATGTAGTCAAGAGAGTGATGGCATGGGGTGTTGGGAATAAAAGACACCATCCAGGTTGGCCAAGACCCAGAAAAGACAGAGAAGGTGAAGCTTTGCAAGCCGATGAGTAATTTCTGCTCTGAGAATTATAATTCCCAAGCCATAGTCTACAGGTGGGCACTGGGCAGGACTCCTCACTGACGGGGAAAGAAAATGGACAGCAGAGTTATTTTTTTTTTCATAAAGCTAAATTTATGTTTTTAATCTGAGTTTATGGCCTTCCTGCATTTCTTTCATGGCTTGCTACACTGAAATAACCTTCTTTCGGAAATTACGGTGAAGATAAATGGTAGATGTTTTTCTTAATGTTCCTATCAGGGGCGAAAACATTGTTACCTTACATTGCCTCTCAGTTTAGTTTAGTCTAGTTTGGACATTTTTCTGCCCCGTGTAAGCTTTTCAAGGAGCTTTGTTAGGACAGTGATATATACTGAGATGTGTACCATTTTGGGAGTCTAAATTATTATAGCATCTTTACAGAAAAGTCTGTATGTATGTACACATACACACATTCATATACATGTGTGCACGCACATGCTCACATGAAAATGGAGAGAAAGAGAGACAGAGCGAGACAGAGACAGAGACAAAGACAGAGAGAATGTTTTGCAAATAATTCTGGAAAGTCCCCAGGCTTCTGTAAGACCAGACACGGAGCTTTGTGAGAAGCCACAAACTTGAGTTTGGAATTCTTGAACCAAAGGAATCAGATGCTTGGCTATTACCAAACAAGCCCCATTCCTCTGCTTTTTACTGAAATATTGACTATAAATAAGAGCCCATTTAGGATGGTGAAATGCCAGGGAACCAAGACTAGTGACCAGGGGACTTAACAGATATTTTTCACTAGCAAATGGTCCTCTGCAAAGGCAGCTGACAGCCAGTACTGTAGCTAGCTATCTGTGGCATGGTGGGTACACGGACTACACTTCCCCCTTGGCATTTTTGATGAACATATGCTACAACCCATCACCACTGGCAGAGCTCTGCATTTCCCAGGCTGTTGGGGAGTGTCTTGTTGAAGGCATTTCAGCCATCTGTTAGTGTTTTCTGCTCTCAAGAGTGCTTTGATGGCATGAGGAGATGCGACATGACATTTGGAATCCAGGCATATGTGTTCAATGCCAAGGGCAGGTACAGTCCTGGGATGACTGACCCTGGGTCCATAATATAGGGAGAGATGAGCATGCCAGTCAAATACATCTGGTTACATGGTTATATAGGCAGTTAGGCTGCTCACACTGAGAGGCGAAGGGCCTTAAAGACCTTCAGACGAGGATAATACCTTTTGATGCTCATCTTCTTCTGAGAAAGCCCTGGGGCTGAAGTGAGGAGTGCAGCTGGAGCAACAGCATTGGCATCAAGCTTAAGGAAACATAAAATCACTCCCGGGGAGAATGCCTCAATTTTTACTTACTAAGCTCCATAGTCATGGGTTTTTCTTGTTTGTTGTTGGTTTTCTTTTCTTGTCTATGTTCTGGCCAGCAACCATTTGTTGTATTTTATGTAACTCCTATTCATATAACATAATTGGGAATAAGAAGGAAATAAAAATATCATTAGACATTCTAGCTAAAGCCACTAGTTTGCAGGAGGCTCCTTGTTCAAATGAGAAATTAGAAAGGGCAGAGGGTTTGTTGAAGGCCCTTCACTGTGTTCTCAGTCAACTTTTCTCTGTGATGTGCTACAAGAAAAAGTGGCTAAAGATGGGCCAGAGAAACAGGCAATGGGTAAGAAAGACCCACATCTATAGACTTATACTTTATTTCTCTTCTAAGTTCCCAAACCTCAGCTCCAGGTCTCAGCGATAGCACAGTGAATACATGCTTGATCTTTTGCGTGGCAACTCTCTAAATTGAAAAACAATTTACTGAGGATGTAACTTGGCTTTGCTGGTGTGTGTGTGGGGACTCTGGGTTCAAGTTCCACTACAGACTATGTTTGTGAGCATAGGACTGAGCTGAAACTACTCAGGGACACAAGAGTTAGTCATGTGTGGCTGTAGGCTATCAGCGCGTGCTTTGACAAAATCGTCTCTACATAATGTGGTGGAGCAACAGCTCAAAGCTGCCTTGCTTTTCAACATCAGTAATCCATGCAGTGATGCTCCAATATGTCAGTATACTCTCCTGCAAGCCTTGCTCCTTCTGCCCGCTCAACCTTGATATTCTCTTTTAACTGCCCACAGAGAGCATAGTCTCCACAAACCTCAGTGTTTTCTGTTCTTCCTCCCCAGTTCCCTTCAGACATCTGAATCCCTTTCTCTGATATCTCCCAGGACACATGGACCTCTGAGTGCATCTCAGTCATTCTCTATCCGGGTGATCGGAACCCGAGTCACCCTTCATGTCCTCCCTTTGTGAGTCCCCATGCATGTGCCTGCAACTCCTACATTAAGACCAATTTTGCTCCATTCCTTCTGTGCCCACAACCATCTATGCTTATTAGGTCTCGTTTCTTCCAGTTCTAAATGGGTTCTGGGTATCATATGCTCCCCCAAATATTAATTGGGAATGCCTGATAATAGTCTAGTATGGTCATTTAGCTTCCCTGCTTAAAAAATAAAAACAAAAAAACAAAACAAAACACTTCATTGTCTCATCACAGAAAAAAATAATGCAGGCTTGTTGATGATTATATGTGATACTCTGCAGGATATGGGCACAACATTGGTCTATTTTGCATAAGAAAACAAGGAGTTTCCATATTAATAAGGGGCAACAACTCCAAGGCTAACATTCAGGGTCAAAATAATCACCCTTAATATAAAATTTAACAATTGTTAAGGGTAAAATATTATACTGATCTCTCCCCACCCCCCATAAAGCTTTTTATTCATATCTGTTTCCCTTACTCTCCATACAATTCTGTGTATAGATGGAATCATTGTCCTAGCTTTACAAACCTGAATATGCTTAAGTCACTTCCCCGAGGCTACACAGCCTGAGAAGCAAGGTCAGAGCCCAGGCAGACCCCTTTTCCCTGCCCGTGATTCATGGGAGTTACTAGAGGAGGGAGCAAGCAGCTGCCACCTCCTTCCTCAAAGCCTAGCTGTTTCAGGCTGTCTCACCGTAAGTTAAGACAGCTCTGCTCCTTCCCCCTCTGAAGAAAGCAGAACTTCACAGCAGCCACAATTAGGAATTAACTGTTTAAAACTGATAATGCTTCTGGAGGGCCAGGATGATCTTCTTCCAAAGAGGTGATTACCGGAACCCAGTGAGGACAGTGCGACAATGGAATCTGAGCAGTCCTAACGGAAATGTCAAAAGGATAATGTGTTTTGCAAATGTTTATTGCAAACAGACAAAAGTGGGTTCAATTACTCTTCACAGCCTACACATTTCTTTCTTTGTTGGCTGGAAAACACTCAGGTGTTTTGTTTTTCAAAACGAGGCGGGAGGGGGGGTGCTGTTTTCTTGGATGGCGAGAAAGTATTTTTAGCTTCAGATTTTTGATCTTGTATTTCGATGGCCTGCTTTAAAAAAAAAACAAAACAAACAAACAAACAAAAAAAAAAAACAAATGGCAATGTGGCTTTGAAATGAGAAGGCTAACAAAAGCTAGAGAAGATGATGAATCCACAGGACGTCATATATCATCTGTCCTTTGCCCCTCCCCCGCCAACAGGAACGCGTTTTACACCTCATTTGTGATTCTGGGCACTTTGAAACTAGAATCTATATTCAGCACATGTCCCTACATGGTTAAATAAAAATAATAATCATCTTTCTGACAGTTGGCCCTATAGGAGAGATTTCTTTTAACCACACCTTGGCTACTCTACTCCTTGTAAGCCCATTGGAGTGGGAACACATGTTAGGATTTGTGGAAATAAAAGTTTTAAAAAAGGGTTATAAATCATACCAACTGTTACTGTATAGGCACCTTTCCCTTCCCATCCTCAATCTCCTGTGATATGTGGTGGCAAGGGTGCTATCTGCTAGGCAGCTGGGACCTTAATGGGAGCCACTGGAGGAATGCCCAGGGCCTAGTAATCCTCACGATGTGATTGCACAGGTCAGTGAGCCAGATGTGCTTACCTTTAGTTTTCCTTTCAGTGTGACTCCATGAAGTGAGAATCATTGTTCCCATTTCACAGATAAAGAAAGAGAGACAGGGGAGGAGGGGGAGATAATTACATGCATGGTGTCATGCTGTTATCCCTACCTACCTACACAATCTGAACCCTCAGGGTCTCAGCATGGGACTCTTTGGGAGGGACCTTTATAGAAGTTGTTACAATGCGATGGCTCCTACCTAGTAGGACTGGATGGTTAGTGTTATACAAAGGGGAGATTGAAACCAAAGAGAGAGACATGATAGTGGGAGGACACAAAAGGAGAAGGCAGCTGTGTGACCAGAGTGACATATCTACATCTGCAAGCCGACAGTGGCCAGAGATGGCCAGATACACCAGAAGCTTGACAGACAAGGGAACTTTCTCCCGGAGAACCTGGAGGACAGAAGGCCCCCGCTGACAGCCTCCTGCCCTCCAGCTCTGTGAACCAATGACTCACGCCTTTAGTCACCCAGCTCTTGGGAGGTCACAGGAGCAGAATTGAAAAAAATCAAAGCTATTGCCTCAAGTCAAGCCACTCACAGTAGCATTTAGTCCTTGGTCATCTGGCTTGAACCCTGGTCCCCTAACTGCTGTAGCTGTTACAAGCTTGGTCCTTCACCAAACAGCACAGCCTCAGCTCAAAAGCGGGGTTGTCTGTGCCGCTCCAAACCTATCAAATCAGTCTTCCAAACAACATCCTTTGGGACTGCTTCTGTACAATTTGAGAAAAATGGCCTTTCCGTGTTGAGCAGCAAGCATCTAGTCCCCTCTCTTTGGTTTGTGTTTTGAGTCTGGCCAGGCAGCCTCTGGTAGGACTTTCTGTTGTGATGCATCTCCTATTTCATTTTCTTCTCAGCTCAGCACATCATCCTTAATCCCCCAAGACTAACTTTGCTGTTTAACCATGGCCAGGACTCTGAGGAACAGTAGAACCAGGATTTGCTTGAGGAAGCTGTAAACTTACTTCCAAGTGCTGCTCTACCCCGCTGAAGGTGAATGAAATACCAGATTGCTATGTCTTCTCTAAACTCCAACTTTTTTTTTAATGTATTCCTAGGGCCATGACCCCAGAAGATATCAACATCAGCTTCTGACTGAACTCCCGAAGTAGCCTTGTCACCTCCTCACATGAATCTCAGATTATCTTTGCAGGATCCTTAGTGGTTTCTCTCCCCCAAAGCTAATCTGGATCTGTCCTTTCCCTTCACTCTCTACCAGTGATATAGCAAACTTTAAGATGAAGCCGGAGTTCCTGAACCTGCCTTTCTCTCTCCTTAGTGTTCCGCCATGCATGCATTCCTACCCATCTCCCTTGCCCAGCCTCACATGCTTCTTTATTTTCTAGGTGTGCAAAGCTGCTTTCTTGCCAGGGTTGACAATCGCATCTTTCAAGGCCCTTTCTTGCACGGGGCCTCTCCTTCCCAAGCTGCTCTGACACAGGTGTGACTTCTCCGTGCTTTCCTGTACTGCGCTGTTAATCAGCCTGTTTATTAATGGTAAGTGGGGTTGTTTTCACTCCTTCCCACACTCCATGAGACCAAGGACAAGGCCACAACTCTCATTACGATGTTTGCATCCCAGCACCCAGTCTGCAATTGGTCCATAGGCAGCCTCAATGTGTGCTTGCTGAATAGATGAAAGAAATTGGGAGCTGACCCAGTTTCAGGCAAGCTCTGTGCATTTTCTTCAAGAAACATTTGCTTCAGAAATCCCACTGCCGTTTACAGATTAGGTGCCAGGTGCAGGGGACGTGCAGTATGTTTTTTTCTTTTCTTTCTTCTTCTTCTCTCTCTCTTTTTTTTTCTGAAGAGTCTTTGTTCTTTCCCACATAATGCAGCCTCCTGTATCCTATCTTGTTGAACAAAGCTACAGCATTTTCTCCTAATTGCTTTAGGGAAGACTGTGAGATCTAATCACTAATCAGGTGCTGTGTTTAAGACAGAAAAAAATGGCTAATTAATGGAATCCACTACTGCTGGCGTTAAAGATCATGGCTCAGATGTGGAGTTGTCGTAATGGGAGACACACTGTGGAGTATGAGAATCCTTGGGCACAAAGTGGCTTCTTCACCCCCCAGAGATGTTAAAACCCACAACCCCAGTCAAATGACAAGCAGGAGCTCAGAGTGAGGGTGAACGGTCACGGAGTCCAGGGACTCTGTCCATCCTGTAGGTAGTAACAAGAAATTCTAAAAGTTTGCTTGTTAGGATTACAAACTGCATCTCTTTGCAATTCTTCAATATGGCTTTATTTTCTAACCCAGTGTCCCCATTCCCTTAGCCACCCCTGCTAGCATAACCGCAGTCCTCAGGAGCATGCTGGCATGGAAGAAGGCAAAGATATCAAACGGAGGCAGCGCCTGGGAACACTGTGATAGGGGCAGTGCTGGCTTCTGACCCTTAGCCAGCTGCCTGGAAAGAGTGTTATCTGAGAGCTGGAATTGTGCATAGTCTGTAGAGCACCAGGAAGGCAATCTGGGAGGGAGGCTTGGGCAGCCATAGCCTGTGCTCAGGGTAAGCCAGGCCTCAGCTGCTACTTATATAATAGGCCTTCAATTTGCTTATCCTAACCTTACTTTCCCTGCTGAACACCACTGAGTTACAGTGTTATGTTAGTACACTGTGAGGTCCCTGAGGTGACTTCTACCAGCACTGTGACCCCTACCATCCCCAGCTGAAAGCATGCACCCTTCAAGTGCCTAGGTGGCAGGTCTCCAGGTTGGGAATAGGAATGGTTCCTGATCAAGATCTGGGAAAGGAAGACGTCATATTCATATGAGATGGGCTGATTTGAGTCTTTTATGTACCACGTGCTCCATCAATTACTATTGAGTGCATTTGCCATGTATGACATTTGCAAAAAAAATAATAATAATATTGAAAAGCTTAGAAGAAGTCATGAATGAATGGAGAGGAGTCCTCTACAGTGTGAAAATTCCACTCCTCCCCAAGCCCATAGGTTCATTCAAAACTGTTCTAATCAATTTCTCTCAGTGCTTCTCAGGGAAATGTTCAGGCTGGGCCTTAATTCATGGGCAAGTGTAAAGGCTTGAGAACAGCCAAGGATTCTTGAAAGAGGGGGAGATGGGAAGGGAAGGCTGACTTACTCTGCTAGGTAGCAAGATTTTTGCTTACGGCCCTTTTTTTTTTAATTTTAATTAAGAATACTAAGTTACAGAGGACACTAAGTTTTGAGACAATGACCCATAGTCATTCTACACTGAAATCAATGTGGCTGAAAAGGAAGGACACACAGCAAGAGTGTGCTGTCCCAGAGCACAGCCTTGAAGGAAGAGAGCCTAATCCAAGAACAGAAGAAAGAACAGGTACCCTCCATCTCAGGCAGGTATCTGAGGCCCTAGATCTGTCCTCCGTGTCTATGAGGTTTTGACAGTGGCTCAACTTTTCCAATTTTTTTATTTCTTTCTCTGTAAAATACATCTTAAATGAAATAACTTGAGAAATGGTTGTTTGGCTATACTTAGAAGTTTAAGTAAAAGAATCCAGATTCAGAAAGGCCATACTTCCCCTTATATATAGAACCCATATTTTATGTGTAAATGGGCATGCATGTGTGCAGATGCATGCACACAAACTTCTATCTATCTATTCTCTATCTCTCTATCTCTCTATCTATCTATCTATGAATGAATGACATGAAGGCAGAGGGGACTACTGGGATGGGAACTGGCAGGGGTGAGAGGACAGGAGGGGGTCATGGAGTTGATTGTTAAAGGACATGAGATACTTGAAATGAAAAAAGTCACAACGACACCTATTCCATTGTATAATTAATAAATACCAATAGGTTAAAAAATTTAAAAGTTGTAAGGCCCCTCCTGTAAACCAGACTCCATGCACCAGCGTTTACGGGTAATGCCACATAGAGTGGCTGCTTGGATTTTGCCTGGGAAGGAGCATGACACCCTGAGTGAGCAGTATACATGCCAACCTGGCATGAGTACTTCAATTCAAGAGTGGAGACAATGCATAAGTCAGATTGAGTCCGAGATGAGCTGTCTTTCCGGCTCTGCTTTCAACTGATATGACAGTGGAGTGGTCCAGAAAAAAAGGAACCTCACTCTCTGAGCTTTGTTTTGACATCTTTGGAATGGGAATAGTGGACTCCCCAGGGGATGACTGTTGCTCTATGATTTATGACCCCCATTTAGGAGATGGACTTGTGGGTTTGTCAGTCTTTCTTCTAAAATGAAACATGAAAGACTCTCACTGCCTTGTTGGGATGACCTAGACTCATATCTCGATTTTGCTATTGACAAAGATGCCATTGGAGAATATCCCAGAACCACAATGCAGTCATTCTCTATCATGAAAAATATAAAGAAAGAATAATTATGACTCCTTTATAGAGTTGAGGTCAGCATGGTGACAATTACACATGAAATGTTTTGTAAATGGGACAGTAATAGGAAGGTTGGTATAAGCATGATAGAAAACGTTGAAAACATTCTACTCTTTGAGTGGTAGCCAGTATATTATTTCATAACCCAGCTTGTGTGGGATGCAGCACTTTATTTTTTATCTTATAGATGGAACTATTGAGATTCAGAAGTATAGAACAGCTTGTCCTATAAGTCACATACCAATCATCGGCCAAGACACAAGTCACATTGCTTACAGAGTCAAAATTCAGTCTTATTTTTGTGCCCTATCTTTCCATGAATGGGTCAGCCATACAAAATGCTAGAGTCCTACAGTTCTCACAAGGTGAATGGTGGTGTCCAGAGAGACCCACTGAGGTAGAGAATAATCAGTCAGATGGTGCCTTCATCCCTACAAAGGAGGCAGCTAGCTGTGTTTGCACAGAGAAGGGTTGAGGGCTTTTTCCAGGAATGCTATATTAAAAGTCTTATTGTGTTGGGCAGCCTGGGAAAAGACACCTGCCTCATTGGGGCAGGAGAAGGTCGGCAACCTCAGGTGAACTTGCTCTTGGCTGGGGCAGAGCATAGATGCTGAAAGGAATCGCCTCTTGTTTGCTTAATGCAACTGACATGCTGTTGCAGCCCCAGGGAGCACAGGTCAGCAACTTCATGAATTACACTTTTGCTTGTAATCCAGTTGCAGGGGTGAAATATTATGTTGCCTAGGGCAGGGCTATTCCTGGTTCTTAGTTGTTTAAATTACCAAGTTTCCTGTTTGGAAGGAAGGGAGATTTATTGAATAGCTACCAAGTATCAAGCCTGGTGCCACTGCCTTTGCCATGATGGCTTTATTTAACCCTTACAAGAACCACATTCTATATTGTGCTATGTGGTTGATTAGATGTTAATAGGCTCTAGTAGTAAAAAGAATGTACCAAAGGTCACAGTTTGGTAGTGTTAGAGCAGAGACTCCCAGCCTGTGGCTGTCAGTCTCACACTGATGGCAGCAGCCTTCTGCCTATCTGTGTAATAATGGCAACAAATGTACCTGTACAATCCACAGCCCTTCACTGATGAAAGGCCTGCAGTGGTAGACAAGTGTGGTCTAGCCCAGAGAAAGCCTGCTAGTTTTGTAAACAGACAATAATTCGCTCATTTGCTAATACTGCATCTCAGCCCAAGTCTGAGTCCTGTGTGCCTTCACTCTGTCATAAGGCATGAAAGCAAGGATGCTTCTACAATCCAGTGTGAACAACATCTTTGAGCCTGGCAGTAATGGTGCATCCTTTGTCTCGACATCAAAGGCCCATTTATATCTTGACAAGTCTATATATGTATAGAAAAACACAAATAACTACAGAAAAATCAAGCCCCTCCGATATCCAATTGTCCCATTTTCCAAGAAAATGAAAGCAAGGATAACTTAAAATGAATAAAAATATACTCTCCATTTGGAAGTCTGCAATTGACAGTGTTTATCAGAAATTACATGAGCTGTAGATTCAAGCTTCTATTTGATTGTGGGGTTGAATCCACGCCTGAGCTCTGAGATTCGGGCTTGGTGAGTGATTGCTACGGCTGGGGGAATTGGCAGTGTGACCGGGCCGAGGGAAGGATAAGATGATTAGGTCCAAGCCTCCACTTCACTGCCTCTTCCTCCGAGATTTAGAATCCATCTCTCTTTCACTCTCTTAATATTTCCTGAACACCGTGAATTTCTCCAGGGGGGCTTTATGGCCAGAACTGATCACGTTCAATTCTCCCAGGAGGAAATAGGCAGGTTTGTCTTGTTTATTTATTTATTAAGTAAAGAGCAGAAGTGGAGAGGGGAGTCTCCTTACCGTTTGCTGGAGTGGCGGAAGAAGCCTAGGCAACTCAAGGGTGATCAGCCCCCAGCCTGAATCTCTTCTCTAGTGGATCACTGTCCCCAAAGCCTGTCTTCTGCTTCCCCATCCTTTTGCATGCCTTTCTTCTCCTCCCTCTCTTCCTTGCCTTGGCCCAGCAATGACTTCGCTCTGGACAGACACTTCAAGGCGCAGTTACCAAGCTTCACTCTAAGTATCTCAGTTAACCACAGATTTGTTTTCAACACTGATCAGCAAACCATCAAGGTTGGGGGCTGATGGCTGAGAGCTAGCTTCTCCCTCCACCTGCTGCTCAGCATCCTTGCCACTTCTTCCAAAGACAGAAGTGTCCAAAGACAGACAGTCAGAGCCTACCTGTTCTCCAGAACTTGAACTTGCCCATACTCCACAAGGCTGTGAGCTCTCCCTGTGGTTCTGGTCACTCATGCCTTCGTCTCCTTTGTTTCTCGCCAAGCTTCTTTTCCTCACAGGCGCATCCTAGTAGAATCTGTCTGATGCCCTTCATGGTTTCTAGTTTTCGATTCCCGCTAAGGCTGATAAGTGGGAGATGCTGAAATGCTTTCTTCTTCCTCTCCTGACTGCCTCCCACTAGGCAGCTACTCATGTCCGAAGTCTTGGCCTTTGGATTATCTGCCAAAAACATGGGGTGTTCAGCACTGTGTGGTTATCTGAGACTCATCAGTAAACTCAGGGGCACACCATCAACTACCTGTGGATGTGTCCTATGCTACTGCATTGTGGAGAAAGAATCCCAGAGGTGGGACCTTGAGAGAGACCATCAGAGTACTCAAAATGTTTAGGGCACCTCTAGGCCTGAGACCTCTGACACTGTGAGCCAGGGCAGCTGGTAGGCAGGGGGTGCTTCTTCAATGATAACATCAGATCTTTGCTTAAGACTGTGTCACACCAGTGACCATGAATATAAAGATAAACTGGCATGATCTTTATCTCCAAGACCCTTGAGAGGCAAGGCAAGTGGCATTCCGGGTCCTGCTGCTCAGGAAACACAGGACATCTAGGTCAGCCCCTGTTTCCCAGATGAAGAATTAGAAGCCCAGAGGTATTGTTAGTACTGAGACACTGGCCTAGGGTCTAGTTATGGATAGAGATTTCATTATATCTGAATGCTAAACACATTGTAGGTAGGTGATGATACTGGGCAGGGGTTGGGTAATATAGTGAGGGTTACTTATAAAGGCAGTATTTAAAACGAACATGTTGAAAACACAGCAAAGACTTTATTTTCAAGTCGATCCTTGCTCACCAGTGATTCATCCTTCATCCATGTGTTCATGGTGGACTTCTGCACACAGATCCTTTTCCCAAATGAACATGATGGCCTAGCAGGGAAGAGGGGAGCGTGAGTCTCACAGAGCCCGTGCATAGATGGCAGGACCTGGCTGTGCAGTGATAGAACATTCTCTCCTTATTTTCCCTAACTTTGAAGCTTTCTGCTTGAGTAAATTGCTATCTGAAATGGCATGCATACAGAGCTTTTCCTATAATGGATTCACCATGTTTCCTGTTCAGAAAGCAGCCCATCCAAGTGAGTGCCATGCTGGGGGCACCATGTACAGGAAGAGGTACTGGACTAAGTAGCTGCTGGCTGTGCTGGGGACATCTGTAATTGAGGAAGGCCCCCATAGGCAGGGGAAGAGAGGTGTTGGGTGTGGTATTTCATGTCATCCCCATGGCCTCGGATTTCTTCATCTCTCTTTACTCTTCCACCTTGGCCTCTCTCCCCTCTTTTTTCTATGTCTACTTTCTCCCCAACTCTTCTGTTATAGTTTTGTAAAATAGGTAAAATACTAGATTAAGATCCTGCCTGACATTGCCTTGGGGTTAGGGACCAGTAAACTTAGGACCCAACACTAGAGAGTGGAGAAGACTGAGCCACCGGTCGGCACATGCCTCAGCTTCAGATTATCAGATTCCCAGCTCCTCCTAGCATGAAGCTCAAATCTGGATTCGTGCTGCAAAGCCTTCCAGTATTCCTAAGTAACTTGAAAGTTCAGATTTAGTATGATGGTCATGATTCTTAAATAGTACCAACTAATTAAACTTTATAAAAGGCAAGATTCGACCCCTAGGCCTTCAGAGTGGTCTGTAGTAGTAAACATCATTTAAAGTCTGACTTCTCGACTCGCTGTTTAACTCCAAGCACATTTTCTTAACCTGAGTGTTAGCTCTATTGACTATCAAGGGTCCTATAAGATGGAGTATCAGAGCCCACCCCACTGTCCTCTGTAAAGTTGATGGCATCACAACCAATAATTTCCTCTACTCCCTCCCAACCACCCCACAGGGTGACCGTGGTGTTTTAGTCATAGATACATTTGATTCCAGAGAGGCAATACCAGTGGGTCCTGTACTCTCAGCCTGAGTTCTCCCTGTAAATGATCAAATCAGGAGAGCTCGCAGTGTGTTTTCACCCTGCTTTGTTGAAAGCCATTTCCCCAAAATGCATTTTACGTGGGCAATGAGTCTCTATTCATGCACAATTTCACATGAAAAGATTTGCCCTTTTCATCGCACGCATGGCTTGAATCGGCCAGCCTGCATGAAAATATTTCCATTCATTAGCATGCCAAATGATGTCACTGGCCTGGAACTTAGGTCGAGATTGCCATAGACTCACAGAATCCTAAGACTCCAAGCATTCTCGGAGGGCCCTTGAGTCTAACCTTCCAGCTAATGGTTCTTTAAATGTATCTGAAATCTCCTTCTGTGGTGGTGGAGCTAAGCATCCTAAGAAGTTGCCCTGACCACTCTTCTTACGTGGAATGCCTTCATTATATTGAATACAAGCTGGAATTTCACTAATTTCTGCTCACTGATCTACCTTCCAGAAATAATGACAAGAAGTTTAATGGCAGTACTTTATGAGTGACCACAAAATAATTGTAATGGTAAGAAGGTACATCACACATGTCAGAAATGTTCTAGATCTTCAATGCATATTTATTTATTTTACATGCACAAAGCCACTCTAAGGATGGCTGTGATGTCATTCTGATTTGATTAATGAGGCACAGAAGTTGCATGCCCCAGTTCCAGGGCTGTTAGCCCTTAATGTTTGCAGCTATAAGTCACCCTATGTACTAGGATCTACTGTAAGATGGAGATGCATGATGTAGCTCATAGCCAACTCTATAACTTACTGTAGAATGAGTTTGTGTATGCTATTCTGTATCCACAAAAATGTATTGATCATTGGTATATATTTATTGTGTCCAGTGGTAAGTCTTGTCAAGATATTGTCATACAAACACGTTATGCACTTTGACCTTATTCGACCCCCACATCCTTCAATTTCTCTCTCCCAGACAGCTCTACCTTCATGGTGTTCCCTCCACTCTCTCAGACAGACCTTCCATGTCTATGGCAGGGTGTTATCTAAGTATATAGGATCCAGAACTTACAAATGAGAGAAAACATGAGGTATTTGTCTTTCTAAGTTTGACTGTGTCCTTTTAATATGATCTCCAGATGTATCTATTTCCCCAAAGAGGACACAATTTCATACTCCATGGCTAACTAAAACTCAGCTGAGTATATATGCCACATTGTCTTTATCCACACATCTGCTGACAGGTTGATTCCTAACTTAACTATTGAAAATAGTGCTACAGTAAACACACATAGGCAAAAACCTGTGTGGTACAATGAGTTAGAATCCTTTGGTTACATGCCTACGAGTATAGGTGGGTCATATGGTAATTTTATTTTTAGTTCCATCCTGTATGCCACCATTTCTCAACCTGTGGGTCTCAGCTTCCACAGAGCTTACATATCAGAAATCCTGCTTATCAGCTATTTACATTACAATTCATAACAGTAGCAAAATTGCAGTTACTAAGTAGCATTGAAATAGTTTTATGGCTGGGGGTCACCACAACATGAGGAACTGTATTAAAGGGTCGCAGCATTAAGAAGGTTGGAAACCACTGCTTAAGCTATCTTCGCCCAATCATTCCCTTTGCTGTGCTTTTGCACAGCTTTATTCTCATGCAACACCATTGATCAATTGTTGGTTTTATTTCCTCGACTATTGGAATCCTTTGTTGAACACTTTTGCCTATGTCCTTGGTTTCCATATATTTTTTTCTAACAATTTCAGAGTCTTGTTTATGGTTGTTTAACGTCTCTTGTTTAACGTCTCTGACCCATCTTGAATTTTTTTCTGTGTGCATCGTGAGAGGTGGAGGTCTAGTTGTTCTCCATGTCACTCTGCAGTTTTCTAGCACTGGTCATTGAAGAGACTACTTTTCCAATATAGGATGGGTGTTTTGTTGTTGTTTTAATTTTAATCTCAAGTTGGCTGAGTCTGTGTGGGTTTATTTCTAGATCTTCTCTTCTGTTCCATTAGTCTACCTGTCTGTTTTCATGCCTCTAAATTTGTTGTTGTTTGGTTGGTTTGGTTTTAGCTATGCTAATTAGACTTAAAATCAGGTATGGTTGATGCCACCAGCACCATTCTTTTGCCTGGGATTCTATGGTGATTATTTTGTCCTTTTTCCCACCATATGAAGAATAGGATGGTTTCTCTTATTTCTTTGAGGAACGCCACTGGGATTTAGATGGGAATCTGCGGACTCAGAATTCCTTTTGGTAACTGAGCCACTTTACAATATTAATTGCTGATCCACTGAGGATGGGAGGTCTTTCCATCTTCTAGTATTGCAGTCAATGTCTGTCTTTGGTGTTTTAAATTTTTTGTTGTAGAGATTTTGCCTCCTTGGTTTGGTTTATTTCTACATATTTTTGAAACTATTGTGAATGAGATTGTTTTCTATATTTCTTTTTCAAAACATGTTTGTTACTGATCAGAGAAAACTACTGATTTGGTATATTTATATTCTGTTGTTATATTCTGTTGTTAGCCTACACATTTTCCAATGAAGTCTTCCATGTCTTACATACAGAGCCATGCTGTTTGTAAACAAGGATAATTTCATTTTTTTACTTTTTCTATTGTTATTAATTTTTATTTTTCTGATGTTTTTGTCCTAATATAAAATTTCAATGACTGTATAAAGGAATAATGAAGAAAGTAGAAACATAAATTATTTCTGGTTTTAGTTTTTCCCCATTTAGTATGACGTGCATAGTAGACTTCTCATATACAGCCTTTGTTAAACTGGCATGTGTTCATTCTTTTTAGTCCTAATCTCTTCAAGTTTTTTTTTTTTTTTTTTATCAAGAAGGGATGTTAGATTTGCTAAAGTGCCTTTCTGCATCTATCAAAATGATTGTATGGTTTTTTGATTTTTAGGGTATTGACATAGGATGTATTTATTACTTTATTGTTCTGAACCATCCTTGCATCCCTGGAATCAAGCCAGCTTCATTATAGGAAATGATCTTGTTATGTTTTTAAATAAATTTGTTGATATTTTATTGAGAATTTTTCTTTCCATCTGCAACAGGGAGATTCAGTTGTAATTTTACTTTTTATTGTATATTTATCTAGTTGGGTATCAAAAGGAGATTGGTAATGTTCCTTCCATGTCTATCTTATATAATAGTTTAAGGAGCATTGATATTATTTTTTCTTCAACTGTTTGGTAGAACTTAGCAATGAAGTTGCCTAGCCCTGGAATTTTTGTTGGAAGATGTTATTCTTTCAGTCTCATTGTTTGTTCCATAGTTATTTAAGTCATGATATACTCTTAAGTTCAGGAGGTCATGTGTATCTAAAAGCTGATCTATTTCTTTCAGATTTTCCAATTTATAGGAATATTCGTTTTTAAAATTCACCATAATACTCCTCTTAATTTCATTGATATTTGTTGTAATTCCATTTCTTCAGCTCTAATTTTATTACTTTAAAATTTTTCCTCTTTTTATATTTTGGTTATTCTGGCTTTAGAGTCACAGAGGAGAGCTACTTCCTTGGAATGTCTGTGAGAAGGTCTCCAGGGAGCTTTAGCCAACTCTGGATGTTGGCAACACAAGGCCTTGGCAAGATGCCTAGGCTGAGGAAAATGGAACCTTAATGGTAATTCTAAGAGAGTGTGGAAACCCAGAAGGCCAATAAAACTGTGGGCAAGGAAGACCTAGATTACAAAATCTTAGATGGGTCCAAGGATTCCATAGGGAATTGGTCTAGAAACCATTTATGTCATATTCTTACAAAGAACCTGTCTGCGTTATACCATGTCTTGAGAACCATTAAAGACTGTGGACACTCTTGAAATTAGAATAAATATACTTAACACTAGGAGTGGGGAATTAGCACTAGGAGAAGCAGGGACAGATTTTTGTGGCATAGAGTGATATGTCTTGGTGACAAGTTGTCATGGGGTGGAATTGTAATTGTTGGTTTTATTATCAACTCAATGAGATTTAGAACCATCCAGGAGACGCTGCTCTGGATGTTTGAATAAGAATGTTTCCAGAGAGATTTAATGGAAAAGGGAACACCCACCCTGAATTTGGTCTGCACTATTCCATGCCTGGGGTTCTGGACCAAACACAAATATGGAAAAGAGAAAGACAGAGGAGCACCAGCATTTGCTTGTCTCTGACTGCAGATGCAGTTACCAAAGGCCTTAGGCTCCAGTTACATGTACTTCCCACCACAATGGATGGTATCTGATGTAAAAACCTTGCATTCTTCCTTAAGTTCTGTTACCACATATTTCTTCACAATACTGAGAAAACTAGTAGAATGTTTCAACCACAGTCTGATAGGGTGGTCCCTTGGTGGGTTCCTGTTAGGTATTCTAAATACTTTCTATACACAGATGGACATCTCTTTATATTAATTTGGGAAATTTTATTCTATGATTTTTATCTAATACATTTTCTGTGTCTTTGGCTTATAGTTTTCCTTCTACATCCATTGCGTTGTCACGGTGCCCTACAGACTGCACTGTTCCTACTTTCTTCGTATTTTACCTTTATGTTTGTCTGAACATTCTAATTTAACTTCCTTATCATCAAACTCTACCTTCCAGTTGGTCTTTTCCTTCGGGGAGGTTTCCATCGTGTGTGTGTGTTTAATTTGACTTATTATTTTCATTTTAAATTTTCGATATTAAGATTTTAGTATTTTTATCTACTTATTGACTTCATTTTAGCACACTATATTGGATTCCTTACACATTCGTCTGCTTGGTCTTCTCAGTTCATTCAGGAATGACTTGCATCCTCTTTTGTTTTGTTGAATATTTTAATCATCTTTCTTTTGAGTTCTTTGGGGTTTACATAATTCATTCTCATAAGAACCCACTACCATGGCATTTGTGATTTTGAAAGAGTCATGTTCCCTTGGTTATTTCTTCACTGGGACTTGTTCATCTTAGATTATATTATCGTCTGCCATTTTAAAATCACCTCTGTTTGCAAGAGTCAAGAAAAGTAGGCCATAGCGGAGTTGTTGGTATCATTCATCCCGCCTAGACCAGGGCTATGTGACCATAGTGACACCCTCAGGCCACGTACTTGTGACGAAAGGCCTGCCTCCCGACCCCATTGCAAGAAGAGAATATTAACAACAAAAGCAACCACAACTCGCAAATATGTCTGCTGTACTGAGTAATCTCATTCTACTGGGGTTTGAGGTGCCCTGTCATGCTTTTATGTGCTTTGTCCTCTAAGTCTAGAATGCCTCCCATTTGGTGTCTGTGTGGTCCTGTGGTTCCCAGGTCCTGTCCTCCTAGTGGGTGGAGACAGTGTTTTGACGTTTAGAAATGTGGTTCTGCTGAATTTCCTGTTCTTTCTGACAAGGTGGTTTGGACTGCAGTTTCTCTTGAAGTCCGTTCTCTTTTTCCCCAGTCTAATAGTTAGGGATGGTGCAGTCAGTGGTTCTCCATCTAACCTGTGACTCTACAGCTGACAATGTTCATTTTGTCGTTTCCACTTCTGAATGTTCTTCTTTTCTCTTTTGTCTTTAGTTTATGGACCCAGAGTGGAGGCAGGAAGACCCTGTGTCCTCCTTATCACTTTGTTCAGTGCTTGAGGTTATAGTCTGTTTCCTTTACACACCTGATGTTCAATATTTCTGTTTTTCATCTCGTCTCCCAGTCTGCTGCTTTCTGACATGCTCCATCGCCTTTGCACATGCCTTTCCTCTTTTTCTTTTAGCTCACAGGACAAAGCGGACTGCTGTCTCTCCTCTGCCAACTTAACCAATCTCCATTCCCAGAAATTTAACCCAGAGTGATTCTACTTTTCATGGATCCTGTCAATAAAATCTGTATACATTGTGTCCAGTGATTCCTGACAAGGGCTTCATGTCTTTTAAGTAAACATTTAAGAGTCCCTGGACAGGGCTTTCCCTGGTCCTGCTCTCAGTAGCAGTCCTTCTTCAAACACTCTGCCACCCTTCTATGGATGCTCTTCACTCTCCACTGTCTATTTGACTGACTGTGAAGGATATTTTAGTGCCATTTGTCTGTCTCAGAATACAGTGTTCTCATGTGTAGAAGATCCTATGATCATAGCTCTGGTTCAAGACTGCTAGTATACTTCTTTCTTCTCTTCCAAATGTCTTAGTCTATTGCAAGCACCATGTTAGTAATTAAAGATAAATCTATGGGGTTTTACTAGCTTTACCCTAAAGACTATTCTGGTAGAATATTGAACGTGACACAACATTATGAAAAAGGTAGGAAGGGGACATTAAAGAGAAGAAAGCTTTTCTCTACTGAAGGGAGCATATCAAACACATGTGAGTGAAGAAATTATATATTATATATAGTGAAGGATACACACACACACACATTTATATATATATATATATATATATATATATATATATATATATAGAGAGAGAGAGAGAGAGAGAGAGAGAGCATTGGGGGTACCAAAATATCTACAAATCTAGAAATCATTAAACTCTAAGGTAATATGTACATGCCCTTAATGAATCCACAGAAGGTAGACATACAATTTACCAATATTACAAAAGGGAAAAGAAAGAATAAAATTTAAGTGAAACCAAGGAAACTTAATTTAAGTGAAATCATGCATAATAACATGCATCTATGAATTTTAACTTTTGTATTTTTGTATATATGGGAGTGTTCATGTACATATGTGGGGGTGCATATGGAAGGTGAAAGAAGGCATTAGGTCCCTTGGAGATGGAGGTTGTAAGTCACCTAGTATGTGTGCTGCTGGTGACTGAGCAGAGGTCCCCTGGAGGAACAGCAAGTGCTCTGAACCACAGACACAACTTTTTATCTCCTTGTGTCTTTTTTATTTTAATTTAAATCACATACAAAGATAAAGCAGCAGATGACGGTCATGCATAAACTGTGTCTCAAATGCTCTGTTAAAAATAAAGTATTTACTCACGAGAATAATGACTGCTGAAGACCACAGAAGAAATACAGCTGCTTGCAAAGGCCACCTAGAACTTTTACTTCTCCTGATAGGTTTGCAACAGCTTAAAACAATTTTAAAGGCAATTGAGACTAAAATAAATGTTAATAATTATCACCTATTCATGGCCAATTCAGGGCCACTTGTTTTATAACTTAGTGTCACTTTGTTTATTTTACAGTACAGCTCCGGAAGCACTTGAGCTCACGGAAAGGCTACATCTGGCAGTGAGGGTGCAGAACAGCGCTCTTTGCTGGCTTTCCTTACAATGGGTAATGTTAGATACTTGAACCTCCAGCTCAGGGGGAAAATGAAAGGAAATATAGCGATTTAAATGATTTCTGATTATAGACTTAAAAAATGCCATTAGGAAACAGTAATTTAATTTGGGGCTAACTACCAAATATAAACTATTAAACAAAAACTCCCACTTCGTGCAATTCAAAATTTTTTCATTCCAGATTCAGCCAACACTATAGTTTAAATGGCAG
This sequence comes from Mus caroli, assembly GCF_978045245.1. Taxonomy (NCBI): domain Eukaryota; kingdom Metazoa; phylum Chordata; class Mammalia; order Rodentia; family Muridae; genus Mus; species Mus caroli. Next base: position 51,490,896 of record NW_028227261.1, on the reverse strand, counting down.
GCACATGCCAGGTGATGAGCAGACATGAAAAAGCAACTTCCTTGGAAGCAGAGCACCAACCCTCCCTTGGAGGCTGTGTTCCTTCACTTTTAAATCTATCCTGAGTCCTGTAATCCAGTACATTTCCCCCTAAACCTGGAAATGTGCACTTGATTGTCTTCCATCTACAAATGAATGTATTGAAATCAAGAATTTGCCCCAAGTCACTGTCAACTTGTGAGTGGCGAATGTCATTCTCAGACTCGGGTTTCCTGAGATTAAGACTTTGGGGAGTTTCAGTGACATCAAGGTCCCTTAGAAAAACCCAGCATTTTGTAAAATGTGACTTTCTAACTTTTACTTTTCGTCCTTGAAACTGAGAAAGAAAATTGTAGGTGGAACTAATAGTCTTTGAATGGCGGGCCTGCCTCCTGTTCAGCTGTCCTTCCCACTGTGCAGAAACCATGACATTGGTTGTGATTTGCTCTGTGCCGAGGGTGTGCGCATTTAAGTGGAGAGTCCCTCAGAGCACGCTGTGCACCTGCCAGTGACGAATCACCGTTGGGGCTGGGAGGGGGCATATGAGCTCCTAATTGTCTTTTCTCCATTCAGAGGACACCAGGTCTCATGGGGAGAGGGCAGGAAGTAAGAGGCTGGTGCACAAAAAGCAGTGGAATCTTTATATCCAAGGTCACGGTGTCCTTTCATCTTCACTTGTGACTTAAGTAACCATTACTGATCCTGAAATCATATGTCTTCTAAGTGGTGCCAGTTAGCTTATCCACATATCAGGAACTAAAGGAAGAGAATGTGTCTAGAGAGTCCTTTGACAAAATCATCACGTGTCCCCTGGTTGTTTCTCTTGCTCCTCAAAGTAGCCATATGAGGTGCAAAGAAAATTTTCTAAAATCATCAACCTGCCCAGCAGACAGGAAGTAGTAGATAACACTGTGGTATGTGGGTTTTTGAATTAGAGTTAGGGCTTAGACTGGAAGAGCGGACATAAATCCTGACAAGACTATACACCAGTTATCCTTGGCTCCACGGGCTGACAGCAGACCTCCATGGGAGCCTAGATGTTCTACCTGTTTCTGACTCAATTGTGGATCACCAGAGACATGCAGGTTCTAATCCAGCTCTTTCTCCTTGTGAGATGCCCAGGAGTATCCAAGATGACCTCCATCAAGGTACCCTAATTCCAAGGGTATAATATTAAGAAGAAATGAACCTGAAATGGGGTTTCCACCTTCAGACAGCATATGAATAAATGTGTGTACAATAAGGCGTGACTCCCATGTCATAGATAATTAGTGTATGCACCAAGTACACATGCATCCCCAAGGAACAGTAGCATATGGAATGTCTTGGTCCTGTGTCACTGATAACTGATGTACATAAATGCTTATGGTACAGTAGCATGTGCAGTAACTTGTTCATGTGTCTTCAATAACATATGTGCATGCCAAATATATTATACTGCATGGATGCAGTGGTACACGGGACAAAGGCACAGGGATTGCCCACTTCAGCGCTGATGCTCAGCCTGCACCAGGTCCATCTTGTGGGATGCTCATGGCCTTCTTACTTCTGTGCCTTCACAGTCATGGCTCACTGTGGTTTAGATAGCATTTTTAGGCACCGTGGCTTCTCAGCACCCACCCTTGTCTCAACCCTGGCATTCCTTCTTCATGTCAGCCTTCATCTCATGTCTCAGGAATGGCTTCTTGGCTCTCCCTTCTCTGGATTGCTTATTTCCATACAAGTCCCAGAGAGCCCATTGTTTTTGAGTGTGTGTTGGGTCACATTGGTAATCGGTGCTTTTTCTATGCCACAGGCATGATAGATCTAGGAGAACCTAAGAACGTTTTCAAGTATTCAGGCTCCTGTTTACATTTTACCAACACTCAGGTTCCTGGCCTCAGGGCAGTTCTATTGGTCTAGCAGGCATCTCCTAAGAATACTTTCTATACCCATTATCATATCATCCTCCTGATGAGAACGGCTTGGGACTCAATTGGAATTGATGATGCCTTCCCATTATGTCCCAAGGTTAGCCAAGATTAGGGTTACTTACTGGTTCTTCTCTCCCCACCCCCCATTTAGAGAGAAAATGTTCTACCCTAGATTCATCGCTATCCTTGTTTTTAAAATAGGTAACCTACCTACTTTTACATTTTTCTTTTACTGAAATACTGTGGTACACTACCTTCTTTCTGCTCTAACTTGCCCGGGTTGGTTGCCCCTTGTGGGACTCCTACAGTGCCCAGTTGGATGGCTTGAGGAAAACCACACCACACTTGCTTTTACTGGGGTTAGAAGTTCTGTAGTCACTGTGGCTTTTACTTTTATTTACAGATTTTACTTATTCACTTTATAATTCTGCAGTTGCCAAGGAGTTCAGTTGAGATCCCCAGTCTCTTCAGTTTTAATGAGTCTTGTAAAGCTCTGCATAAGTCAAATTGAATACTACCACTGCATTCTTCACTGACCTGTCCTACTAATATTAGCTCATGTGCCTGTAGGCCTTTAGTTTTCAACCTTCCTAATGCTGAGACCCTTTAACACAGTTCCACATGTTGTGATGACTCCTCCTCCCCCAAGTCATAAAAATTATTTTTGTTGCTACTTCATAACTGTAATCTTGCTACTATTATGAATCATAATGTAAATGTCTGTTTTCCTGTGGTGTTAGGCTACCCCTGTGAATAGATCATTCAACCCTCAAAGGGGTCGAGACCCACAGGTTGAGAAGGTCTGTCGTAGACTATCAGCATACTGTGTGAGTTTGCCCAAGCCTACCCTAGGAGGACTACAAGTCTCCATCCTGTCAAACATAGCTTTGCCTTATATAGTAAATGGGCCCACCTGGAACACTGATGTCCCCTCCTCATGGGATGCAATTTATTTATATATTCTGAGAAGAAGTATGGGTAGTGGTTGTATTCACATATTTTAAGTCAGTGAACCTCAGTATCTTTAATTATCAAAGAGGGTGCACATCAGGAATGTGGTGAGGCTCAAATGAAACACATACACTGTACAGCCTGTGGGAAGCAGTTGATACCTGGTAGGCTTCATCGTTTCCAATGTTAGTCATTAAGATATCCCTGCAGAACAAGATGGAAGCAAGGCATAGAAACCCTGTTCCTTCCCTGAATAAGAAGACGAATCTAGATGAAAGTGACTTCATAGCTTCCATGGGCATTAATTAAGCTCTAGCACTACAACATGGTCTATCTGCACTCAAAGCTGATGTCAAGGCCGGAGAGATGATCCAGCCATTGCGAGCACTTGCTCTTGCAGAGGACCTAGGATTGATTCCCAGCATGCACATGGTGGCTCCCAACTGCCTACAACTCCAGTTTCAGGAGATTTGACACCCTCTTCTGACATCCCTGGCTTCTCCACACATGGAATACACAGACATATACTCAGGAATACACACATACACACATCTCTGGTGCTGAACAGTAAGAGGGAGGTACTAACCTGTTAGCATTCTCAGAGTTGTCCTTCTAAAAGGGTGAGAACAAACTGACCTTGGTGAGTTCCCTTCCTGTTTCACCTTAGGGCTTTGTTTTAATTTAGCTTTTGCTTGCTTGTTTGTTTAATTTAGTAAGTATACAAAATATTGGTGTTCTTCTTATTGATTAAATTTGTTCTTTAGCAACTTAATACAGGTGTATAATACATTCTGTTAACTCTCATCCCCAAAAGTCTTGCAACTGCCTTCTGCCCCGTTATCTTTCACCTCCTCCCTACAAGTCTTGTTTTCACATTCATGTCTTTTGTCTGACTTTAGCCAGAATTCTGTGTGACTAGTTCAGGATTGGAAAGACTACTGAAGCATAGTGGGTCCATTGTTAGGTATACTACTAGGAACAATGGCTGCCCCTTCACCAGAAGCCATCACTACTCAATAGTCCCTCAGGGCAGAGGAGTTCTCCTTGAGTCCCTTCTATGAATGATTGTACACAGTCCCAGTCTTGTTCAGGTCCAGAACAGGCTGCTAAAGTTGTGTTTGCAGTGACTGTGTCATGCCCTGGGATAACATTTCACAGCCTTCTCCTCCGCATCCAGCTCTTAAATTTTTTCAACCCCCTCTTCTACAATGCTTTTGAAGCCAGGGTTGAACACACAACAGTCACTTATTACCAACACTTTGATTATCTATGAACCTATTCATTCAGTCATTCACTGAGCAGTTGGAGGTTTAGGGGGCAGAAGTAGTATGGCAGTGTTCTTAGTGCTATCAATGAATGCTTCTGATTACTATTGTATACTGTACATGTTCAGAATCATGTACAGTGTCTTTCTGTCTGCCCCTTCTTACACCCAGTGCCCCCTTTCTCTCCTCTCCTTTCTGCTTTTGTGGCATGTATATTATACCCACATATGAGAAAAACCACAAAAGATTGTCATTTATTCTCTCTTGTTTCTCTCTCTTGATCAATTCATTGCTCCATATGGTTCTTCTTTTTCACATCATATATGTGTGATACAATGATATATATGCATATATATGTATGTAACACACTGTGTGTGTGTGTGTGTGTGTGTGTGTGTACATATGTGCAAAGTACATACATCTGAACCTAGCTTCTGGGTATGAGAGAAAACACGTATTATTTGTCTTTCTGAGTCTGGGTTATTTTACATGATATGATTGATGATCTCTGGCTCCATCCATTTTCCTGCAAATGACATAATTTCACTCATCTTTATGGGTGAATCAAACTCCATTACACACGTATGCTACAGTTTCTTTATTCATTTGCCTTCTGATTGGCATCTAGGCTGGCTTCATTTCTTTGTTACTGTGAATAGTACTACAATAAGCAGGGACATACAACTATCTCCACAGACTTAAAGCCTTTGGGTGTGTTGCCAGGTGAGTCATATCTGGGCCATATGAGAGTTCTATTTTAGGTTTTTGGGAAACCTCCATGCAAATTTTCATAGTGTCTGAGGTAGTTCCCATTCCTACCAGCTAAGTATAAGGATTCTCATTTCCCCACATCCTCACCAGTGTCTGCTGTCATTGGCTCTCTTTATGACAGACATTTAGGCAGGAGCAATGGGGAATGTAGTTTTCATTTGTGGTTACCTGATGGCTACTGTTGGTGAACTTTCTATTTCTTCAGTTGAGAACTATCTGTTGAGTTGATTTTCCCATCTGTTGATGGGATGGTTTGGGGTAATTTTTGGAGTGTTCAATAGGTTTTCGATATTTCCCCCTTGCCAGATAAGGAGGAGCTTCTTCTACTCTGTGGCCATCTCCTCCCTCTGCTCCCTGCTGCTTTGTCATGAGGCATTTTCATTTCAGGCAACCCCATTCTTGCTGCCCTGTTTTGGGCTAGTGGAGTCCTCTTGAGAAAGTCCTATGTCTTTGAGTATTTCTCCTGAGTTTTTCCCTGATAGTTTTAGACTTTCAGGGTTTTTTGATCAAGGAGTTTGATATACTTCTCATAGACTTTACATATAGGTTGAAAGATGTAGGTTTGCTTTCTCAGCAAAATTTGCTCAACTGGATAACTTCTCTGGCATGTGTTTTTGATACCTTTATTGAAAAACCAGCTTGTGGAAGATCTGAGGATGTATTTCTTAGCCATCTGTTCCATTTCATTTGTCGACATGTCTTTCCATGTACAGTGCCATGCCGTTTTTGTTACTGTGGCTCTGTAGTATAGTTTGAGATCAGGTGTTGTTATACTTCTAACATTAATCTTTCTCCTTAGTATTCTTTGTCTGTTTAAGGACTGTTGTTCTTCTATTTGAATTTAAGGAATTTGGGGGAATCTTGATGGTGATGGTACATTTGTAGATTCCCTTTATATGTATAAACTCAGGCCTGCAACTTTTTTTTTTTTTTACCTTGACCCAAAACACATGGTTAGTAGTGCATGGCCACAATATAAATCAAGCCTGTCACCTTCCAAGCCTTAAGTCCTACTTACTAATACCTAAGAAAGGTATTACCAGTAGGATGCAGTAATTACCAGTAGATATAGGGACATTTTTGTGTGGCACACAAATGAGCATATATTGTTTTAGCTTTATATAACTTTGGAAATTGTGCCATGGAAATATGACTAGACGCTGAGGAAGGGCTGCTGTGTCTTTCAGTGTTAGAGGTTGTCTTTGCAAAGCATCTGGTAAATGATAGGGCTTTGGGATCATGGATATGAGACAGGAGACACTAGGAATTACACTCTCTTGTCTCCCCACCATATGAAACTGCAGTAGCAGGGAGAAGCATGCACACTGACCTGTCGGGGATGAAGCCACAGGACTGAGGTCAGGCTCACACAGGTGTGATTTAACACATCTGCCTGAATTTTTGAACTTGATACTATAGGCAATGAGGGGTTGTCTGTGACATCATGGCATCATCTAATAATACCTATCCTTAGAAGTCAGTGCATGATTACTTTCCACTTGGATGTATAATAGCTTGACAGTGTCAGTGAGTAAGCAGTGTCACCAATAGCCATTACAAACAGCTCCTGAATTATAACACTCTTAGACTATGTGGTGAAACTTGCTGAATAGCCTTAGCCTGCAACACTCACCTGGGCATCTTATAAATTAGGCCATTGTCTTCTTTCCCGAAAGTTGTTTCTAACTGACAAGCATGGTAATCTCGCATCTTTCTCTATTTGAAATCATAAAACTAATTGAACAATTCATTGAACCTAATGGCTTTAGAAAAATCAATAATTGCCTCCTTCCATTATTGATAGCATGGAAGAAATTACTCAATACAAAAATAAGCCCATTAAAATAAATAATTCAACAAGCTGTTTGGCAGCCTATTCAATTTTTGAACTTGAACAATTGTGAAGAGTTTCTTAAGTATAAATAATGAGAGAAATGTGCTTAACGCTGATAGGTTGTAAACAAAAGAGACACACATGGCAGAGACTGGGTCCTGACACTTACCTTTGAATGATGGGACTACGCTGAGAACACACAGTCAATTGACTGTTTATTAGCTGAGTGTGTGTGTGTGTGTGTGTGTGTGTGTGTGTGTGTAAACAATAGCTCCCAATGTGTTTCATTAGCTTTGAGGTCAAAACTTGATGATAAGTCGCCAATGCTCAAATACATCTCACAAAATGCAAGCAACTTTCACATCTACCTGTATCTACCTCTAAGCCAACTAGGAAGGTTGATGATGGGAAGCTGAGGGTCAGCAGCATGAATTGGCCTGTCCATGTCATGGTGGTAGTAAATATAGGGATGGTAATCCAAGTTTTTAAACTCGTTGTCCTCTGCTCAGTTCACTATTGTCACTGGTTTTGAGGTTTTTTTGTTTTTTGTTTGTTTGTTTGTTTGTTTTATTTCTTCCTGCCTGCAAAGGAACCTGCAGCAGAAGATATTAGGACTAGAAGGCTCTGAAGAATAAATCACAAAGAAGTACACTCAGAATACATGGCTTCTGTTCTCTCTGTGTTCTATGAGTCCAAGAGGCCCACACTTAAAGGAACTGCTGCATAGATCAAAGAGAATGAAACAGGCATTTGAAGACAGGTCTTCTAACCCTTATCACAGAGCCCCATTCTTAGTCTCTTCAGGTAGTCCTTAGGATGTCTGTCCCCAAGGCTAGGAAGCGGTGTGATTAGGGAAAACATAATCCATCCATTACCAAGAACATGTAGCATACCAAAGCCAGCTCCTCAAAGCAACCCAAGCAACCCGCTCATGCACCCCAACTCCAAGTCATTGGAAGTCGTCAACGTAGAGGTGATCAAAATTGATGGAAACTGAGGACAATGGTTCTGACCTCGAGGAAACAAGAATGATAACAGGAATGTTGTCAGGGAGGAAAAAAACCGCAACCACGCTCCCAAACCTGCTACTTTTCCCATCACCTCTCCCTCTCACATGTCATAGTAATGTCAGAGAGGCATCAGGGAGGGGAGTCAACAGAAGCTGTGGTTAAAGATGTTCCAGAAAGCGTTTTGCTCACTCATCTTCATAGTCCATCCTTGTATCTCAAGTAAAAGAATATGGGTTAGTTCTTTACACAGCCCTTGGTGTGCACTAGACACTGCTCTAAGTGCTTTGTACCTATTTATCTCAATCTTCACCACAGCTCATGAATAGATGCTTATACTATGACTGTTCAATGGATGAGGAAACTGTGGCATAGAAAAGTTAAGGCTCCCAAAGTACCATAGTAGTAGAACAAGGATTACAACTCAGCCAGGTGGCTCTAAACCGTTCATTGTAAACAGCTAGTGTATTCTGGTGGAGAATTGTCTGTTCTTGCCTATATAGATCTGTCCCTAGGGATCTCGGCCAACAGGCTTATAGCCTCCATCAAGAGCCATCTAGTGTTCATTGGCTTCTTGACAGTATTCGGCCAGTAGAAGGGACCAGTAAGACACCAGATGGAAAAGAGCTCGTAAGGGCAGGGGAGGGTCTCTTGGCTCTCTCCCTGCCAGAGCCTTGTGCTTCCCACCTAAAACCATAGTTCTTGTTTTGTGACTACAGACACAGCAATCTCCTGATCACAGGAGTTGCTCCCTCCCTTTGCCCACCCTTCTAGCATTAAAGTTAGCAAAGGTTGTCCCTAGAGCTGTCCTTGGACTGCTTTACATACCTTCTCCATTAGCCTTAACCCTGGCTATACCTACATGATCTGTCGCTACCTTAAATTACTGTCTGCCTAAATAAACCTACTGTTTCATGCTTCTCTCTAGATTGATACACATGTCTATAGGAGTGCAATCTATATAAGCTATGCACTTAATACAAATACTTTTGGAGAGAGAAAGGAGATGAAGAGAAAAAATGGGAAGGTAATAAGGAGAGACAGAGAGAAGAAAGACAGGTGTGTCTACTAACTGCTTAAAACATAAGTTACCTCACCTCTCCTGAGTCAGGCACCTTCCTACAAATAACAATAAGATAAAACATAGAGTTCTATGAAGCTCTTTCTTTTATTTATTTTCCTTCTTACTGATGTAGACAGAAAGGTAGGTATCAAACCTAGGGCTTTTCACATGCTAAGCATCTTCCCTCTCACTAACAATTGCTTCCCGAAAACTTTTTAAAAAAATTTTATTACATATTTTCTTTATTTACATTTCAAATGTTATCCCCTTTCCTAGTTTTCCCTCTGAAAATCCCTTATCCTCTCCCCCTCCCCCTGTTCTCCAACCCACCCACTCCAGCTTCCTGGTCCTAGTAGTCCCCTATACTGGGGCATAGAACCTTCACAGGACCATGTACCTCTCCTCCCATTGATGATCATATAGGCCATTCTCTGCTACATATACAACTAGAGCCATGAGTCCGACCATGTCTTTGGTTGGTGGTTTAGTCCCAGGGAGCTCTGGGGGGTACTGGTTGGTTCATATTGTTGTTCTTCCTATGGGGCTGCAAACCCCTTCAGCTCCTTGGGTCCTTTCATTGCTCCTTCATTGCTTCCTTAAATTTTTCTTTTAACTTTAAACACAAGCCTTACTAATTTTAAAAAAGTTTGTACTGGGTACCATTTGTACAACACAGTTAATTTAAACATTTCCATTTTGTCTGCACGTGAAAACGTGGTAGTAGAAAATAAATTTATAAGAATTTTAAATAGCAGAATAGGCAGTTTCGCCATGCAAGAGAAGTAATATTAAATATTAGTTTTCAAAAAAATCCACATTTAAAAATATTTAGTTCAAGTCACAGAACTTTTCTCAGTAGAGACCTCAATGCAATTCGTGACTAGCTGCCTTAGATGGCCTGTTTTGAAAGGACAAAATCCCTTTCAAAGTATAACTTTACTGATTTAGGGAAGCACAGAGAAGTCTTAAGAACAAGAATGCACCGTCTTAGTGAACGCCATTAAACCTCCTTACTCTTGCTTTGCTTTCTTTCCTCTGTTCCTCTTCCCACTGTGTTAATCATATTCTTGTTCTTAAGACTTCTTTTCTGTGCTCCCCTAAATCTTAATCATGATAAGGTTATTACTATGTAACCTAGGCTAGCTCAAACTCATAACCCACCTTCCTCGGCCTCCCAAATATTGGAATTTATAGGCATGTGCCATGTACTTAGCTTGTTATTTTATCTTAATGTGGATGGTATTATTCCCACTTTATAGTGCACAAAATTAATCGCAGAGGCTAGAAAATAATTTGCCTATGTTGATTAAGTACCTCATCCTAGACTGGGTCTGTGGAGAAATTCTGTTTTTTCATCCTGTCCACTTCCCTTTCAGGGTTGAAGTCTCCGACTGTCAGATGCTCCCTGCCTGACCTTATAATCCAGACACTGAGGAAGTGAAAACAACCTCGGAGGGACATCATTCTTTTGTCTGTGGCTTCACTCCCAGTGGGAGTTTAATTTCCTGAGCTTCTCTGCCTCTCCATATGTCCCTACTTGTTCTCTGGCTCCCCCTAAACCAATCTTCACTTTACTCATGGAGAAGAAAAGGAAAATGACTCCAGGGTTGAGAAATGTCTCAGGTTAGGTGGCTCCTTTCCCCCTCTGTCTTCCAAGGTAGCCCAGGAACCATTTTTATGAGGTGGCATAAAGCAATCGATGCGAGAGAGTCTAATGTACTTTTCTGATGGCTTCCTTTGAAAAATGTAGGTCTTTTTTTTTAACTTAGATATTGATATTTGTACAGATGGGTGGCATTTGAATGTATCACTGTGAAATTCCCTGGAGGACCTGGAAGGTCCCTCTGAGAAATGTTTATTTGAGAATCAAAAAGGCCATCACTTCTCTCCATGCTGTTGATTTCATTCCCCTAGAAGTGCATTAATTCTGAGCAGAGACAGTGCCTTTAAGGTAGACTGAAAATACCAGTTAAGAAGTCACATTTTTTTTTCTGACAGGAGGAAAAATTATGATTGTGTCTCTGAATATTTAACTTTCTAAACAACTGACCAGAAAATGAACCTTAACTGCAAGCGTGGATGCGAATCTAGGTTTCAGAGACAAGGTTGAATGGATTTTGGGGGATTGAACAATACATGAGTTTTCAGGCTGAAAATGAGGCAGGTGGATGGAACACAAATGAGAGAGCACATGGACTCCAAAGGCCTATGCTTGCTCCTTTATCTTATCCCTTCCCCTAAACAATGAGCTTCCTACCCGGGGGCATTTTATCTTATTTGGTTTCCCATCCTAGCTGCTAGAATATTAATTAGCATATAGTCATCACATGCTGGATAATTACCAACTGGCTCACTGTCTGAAAGAATGATTTATAAAATCATTTTTCACTTTGTGTTTGACCTTCCAAAATTTCAGTAAAATAGACACAATCAGAACTTATTCTCCATCCCACTTTATAGAAGAATAAACTGAGGCCAGGGTAGGTGCTGCGTCTTGTCCAAAGTCAGACAGTAAATAACTGGCAGAGCCAGAAATAAAATCTTGACATCTTTTAATTATTGGGGCAGCTGCTTTGGCAGTGATTTCTCTTAGTCTCATATTTTATCCTTCAGTTTAGTTTCCACACACTCCCCTAAAATAAACCTCAGAATAAAAATGGCATTTGGAAGCAAAAGACGGAAAACAAAAGTCTTTGTAAGTCAAAACCCATGAAATCCCTAAGTGAAATGGGAGCCAGTGAGTTGCCTGATACAGAGATCAATGTAGTAGAAGAAAAGTGAATGACAGATATGAAATTAATGACATTTAAATTTATGCAGTTACAATAGGAAACACTTCTTCTGGAATGCCTTCCTGAGGCTTTGATATGTAGCAGTAATTAAAAGGACTCCTTTAAATCATTTATTATAATTATGTTTTAAATGATCCAGTCTGGAATGTAGCTGGCTTGGTGTTGTTTACTGGTATCTGGTGACATTTGGAATTGACTAGGCATTTGCAATAATTTGACTACTTTTAATACACAGAGAACAGAATGCCTCCTGCAGCTGAGTTAGGAAAGTGAACCCCAATGTTTAGAGAACCAGGTACTTTTCCCTTCTCTTAGGATCTGATGACGTTCCTGGGGCAAAATAAAGTTATGAGGGACTAGGACTTCGGCTCAGACATATTCTGAAACTTCCAAAAATAGAAACATTAGTGAGAAAGTGGAGCGTGGGACGCCTACCCTGGTTGTGAGATTTCACTCTCTGCAGGTCCAGGCTGACTGTGTGTGACCTTTGTAGAGTTGCCTCAAGCTTGATGCTAACAGAGTCCCACAGGAATCACCTTTCCAGCAACAGCCTAGCCTTCCCCTGTCATGTTATCTTTTATCTTATATTTTCCTTTATGAATAACCAGGAATGAAGTGAGGACATATAGGTCATGGTGAGCCTAGAGAAGGTAAGATGGCTTTGGGTTCTGGGTTTGATGCTTTCTGCTTGGACTGTGTGGTGCACAGTGTTTGACAAGCATTGTGATACTTGTTGAAGTCTGTAAGTTAATGAAAAATAGATGTTTTTAAAGGATTTTTCACAAAGTAGAAGTATTCCACACTAGTGAACGATGCTGCTCCCAGAGGACATGGATTAGAAAGTGAAAATCTCAGTGCCAAGCATGGGTGACCTCTCGATAAGTTATTGGCCAGAGGGGGCTCAAAGGTATCTAAAACAACACAGGCTATTGCCGTTACTATTGCTCGACCATTATGATTAGAGTGTAAGACCCTAATCATGGTAGTACACGTTTTTTGGGTATAGGTCACAGAGAAATCAATCTGATCAGGAAGCACTCTCCCTGATATTAGCTTTTAGAGTATATGGAGGTTCTAGGCAGGCTGTTGGTAAGAAGAGACATCAGTGGTCTTATCCAGTGCCGGACCCTGCATGCTGTCATACCAACCTGTGAGGCAATCACGTCCCTTGATCAGTAGTGGCAAGACTGTTTATAGGAGTAACAAACTGCCCTCTTGATTAGATTGGAGACCTATTCTGTGGGAGGGGATTTGTGCTTAAACGTGATCAAAATCTGTAGATGGTAAAGGCATGGGACCTACAGGCTATCCTGGTGATGTTTTTCTAAATAGTCAAATTGTCAAATCGCCTTATAAATATGTATGTATATACTCATATACATAAACTTACACATCCAAACTTTGCCATCGATGCTTTCTATAACAGTGCATAGTGATTAATAAAAAAAGACTCATTAGTATTCAAAGTGATGAGAATAAGTGACGCTTAAATGCTCAGCTGTAGATGAGATATCTATACAAACTCCCTTCCCAAGGCTCAGGGAACATCCCAGAAGAAGTAGAAAGGATGCAAGAGCCAGAGGATGGGGATAGACCGTGAACTGCTGCCCTCTGGATGTGACTTGGCTGATACACATGTGAACCCTTAGCAACTATGGTTATCTAGACAAGATTAAGCCAAGTAAAAATTCCAGCATGGAGGACAAAGGGACTCCCAAGGCCCTAGACTACTAACTGGGGCACTGCTGCTGCTCCCCATGCCCCAGTAGATCACCCTATACCTATATACATATAGGATCCACTAACTTGACTCAGTAGGTAAAAATAAATAAGTAAATTATTGGAAAATAAGAAATTTGGAGAGAGATGGGATAAGGGGATCTTGGGAGGACATTTAAGGTGGGGAGTGAGGCTTTGATATGACCAAGATATATTGTATACATGTATGAAATACTCAAAGCACTAAAATGAATATATAATTTAAAAATAAAAATGTGTCCCCTTTTTATTTAGGTTTGGAGTATCAAGGTATCTAACTCAGCCAAAGTCCCACTGTGAGCATCACCTACATGGTTTTAACAGGTGGCAAACAGCACTGAAGGACACGCCGGGCGTGGTGGCACACGCCTTTAATCCCAGCACTCGGGAGGCAGAGGCAGGCGGATTTCTGAGTTCGAGGCCAGCCTGGTCTACAATGTGAGCTCCAGGACAGCCAGAGCTATAAAGAGAAACCCTGTCTCGAAAAACAAAACAAAAACAAAAACAAAGCACTGAAGGACACTTTTAAAATTGATTAAAGAATGGGGATGAGTAGGGGGAGCACCCTCATAGCAGCAGGGGGAGGAGGGATGAGAGAACTGAGAAGGAATCTTGAAGAGTTGGCCTCAGGCTTGTTGCTATGACTACTGCCTGCTCGGGCTGCAGCCCTGTCATGAACTAAGTTGCATCGTCTTGCTTCACCTACTTCAGCACTGGATTACACTGGGTGTGTCATGAAGCTGCCTCACGGTAGTGTGTTACGTCTACGTTCTCATTCTCCGTTACACTTGCACAAACCTTAATGGTAACTGGAGCGAAGGTTTTTGTCTGCATCTCACACCATCTCACATGTGGGGACACTTAAGACTGGGAACTGACAATTCCACCAGAAACTGGAACTGTCAGTCAGACCACAAGACTCCAGTCAGCTCATCCAGCTTCTCACTGCAGGTTTGGGGTGTGTGTACCTATTCTACCTTCTTCTGAAAGGAATTGACTAGAGCAGTGGTTCTCAACCTTCCTAATTCTGCTTTTCTTCAATATTCTTCCTCATGATGTGGTGACCCCAAACCATACATTTTGTAGCTGCTTCATAACTTTAATTTTGCTACTGATATACATCATAATGTAAATATCTGCTATGCAGGATATCTGATCAGTTACCCCTATGGAAGTTATGACCTAAAGGTTGAGAAGCATTGGACCTTAGGGTACTTACTTATTCCTGAACATGCTTCTTCGCTAATGCCCTTTCCTTAAAATCACACAAGACCTTGAAAACTAGAGACATTGCAGTCAATTGATTTCTTCCTAGGTAGCATGACTACAAAGATGCTAAGATAATTCTTCTACATATCCCAATGTGAGTAAGCTGGAGAGACAGAACACAAAAGAAACTATAAGGAATGCACCTATAATGCTCTTTCATTAAATATTAACTCTATTTCTTTCCTCTTTATTGTGGTAAGATACATAGGACAGAGCACCATTTTGAGGATTTATTAGTGCATTCAGTGGAAACACAGAGCCTGTTAAGGTAACTCTCCATCCCTCTCTCCAAGACCTGCCAGCGAACCCCCTCCTTCCCTACCTTGCTTTCCTCCAATAATGCAATCATACAGTATTTGTTGTTTTATGACTATTCCAGGTATCATCATGCATCAAATTTCATCCTCATTATAGCTTATCTAAGAGTGTCGTTTAAGGCTGGATCAAATGCCAATTTATGTTTATACTGCATTTTGCTTATGAATTCATCCATATCTGGACCCTTGGGTGACTTCATCTTGCACCTATTGTGAGTGATGCTGCTATTACTGTGTGTGTGTGCAAACACTGGCTCCTGACCCTGATTTTAATTTTTTGTATGCACTTGAACTGCTAGTTCATATGGTAATTCTAGATTTTGCTTTTTTTGAGGAATGCCCATACTATTTCCTATAATATCATTTTCCATTCCTACCAACAGTGCACAAAGATTCCAATCTCTCTATATTTGTACCAACACTTAATCATTTCTGCTTTGTAATAGTAGTCATCACAACAAGTGTAAACGGCTACTCATTAATTCTTTTATTCATCTACCTATCCATTTATCATATTCAATATATCAGATCATATTGAAACATTACTTTGTGAAGAACCAGAATAAAGAAAGTCTACTCTTGTCTTCTAGAAGTTCAGTGCTTTACCTATTAGGCAAAGACATTAATATTTAAAATTCTCCATACCTACTTCTACCCTGCCCAAACCTACAAGCTAATCCCCTGACCTTGTGTTACATTGATTTCCCATCTCTCTCCATACCTCCTTCTCCTTACCCCTTTCCACTTGAAGGCATCTAAGCTGGATTTCACTTAGAGAGAAGGGCAAAGCTCTATTGGAACTGCATCTCTAAGGTCTTCTACATTAGTCCTCCTTGAATGAAAATTTAAATTCATGTGCTAAAGAGCCCTGAACTTTGAAGCCGGCAGCTGGGGTTCAATGTTTTGGTCTGCTACTTCATGAACATGCTACAGACTTCAGAGAACAAATCATATAACCCCTCTTCAGCTCTTGTTTTCTCTCTGAGTTCCATGAAAGATTAAGCAAATTAATTTAGGCCTCCCTTATTTGACATCTGCCCCAACGACTTCAGCTCAGTGACAAGTGCTCTCTGAACCCCAGAGTACCAGATGGCTTCAACAAGTGCTTGAGTTGAGATAGGATCAGACTAAGATGACTAGTGCCAACTCCCCATTAGCACAGTAGAGTAGATAACACTGGGGCTATGCCATTCCTCAGACCCCAGCCCGCACCTCACTCTCTGCTGTCAGCTGGGGTTGCTTTCCCTTGCTTCACTTCTGCTTTAAAAAACAAGAGCAAAGGTTTCCCCCCCCCCCCCCGGCCTTCTAGTGTGAAGCACCTATAAAACAACAGAGGCGATTGTTTTCATTGTAATATTTGCAAAGAGCAGAAACAAGGCAGACAGTGAGAAAATCAGATACTGTCCCTCTCCTGACAGAATGTCATTCTCTGTTTTCCAGGGGACCACTAAAAAAAGAATTCCTGGGGACAAGCTGTTTCCGTGACAGAGATGTGTGGGCAAAGCCCCCGTCTATTGATCCTCTCAATCATAGCTTCCTGATTTGCTCTTCTTAACAGACCTCTCTAACTTCTCACAATTCCCTGGGCAGCTATGGATAAGCTTCTGCTGTCTTCCCTTCCACTTCAGGGCAGAAAGGATGGTGTGGGTAGTAGAGGATGACACTCCGTGAGCCCCAGAATCTCAGGAACTGGCTGCCCTTCAAAGCAATAGGTTCATGGATGGAAAAAGAGCAATAGCCATCTCTGCTGGACCTTGGGTCTGGACAGTCATGTTTCATCCAAATAGCATTTGCTTCCAGAGCCAATGTCACACACCAGAGCAGAGCTATGCTTCTGCATGGCTTACCATTTGCAACCTTGGTTTTCCTAGTTGGATTTGCTGAAACACAAAAGTCTGGACTTCCTTCTCTAACAATAAAAAAAAAAAAAAAGGTAAAGTCTTACATCAGCTACTTCAATGTTTCCTTTTTTGAAAAAGAATGAAAACTATTTTGAAATGAGTAGATGATCCATCCAAAAACTCTGAATAACTACCGTCTTATCAAAGGATGTGAGGCTCTAATGTACTAGCTCATCCACCTCTCCCTCTATTGGAAGGAAATGTTATCTGTTCATAGAGGAAAGGAGGTATGGGAATGGGAAGGTGTGTCCACTTTTCTTTTAGGTCAAAAGTAAAGCCACTGGAATCCAGTACAGCTTCAAAGCAGGTCTCCCTATTAGGAAGATATCTAGATTTGAGAGCAGTGTTTTGTGTAGCAAGAACAAAGCCCCAATAGCCTCCTTACCTTACTGATCACACCTCTCCAGGACTATGTCTTTAAAATTTCTCTGTGTTCAATATTGCATTTGCTACACACACACACACACACACACACACACACACACACACACACATTCCCATGCATTTTCCTCAAACTGGCTTCAAGCCCAGATCTCATCTTCAGTATCCAGACAACCACTGATATCATCATTTGTTTTGCAAGAGAGGTAGCTCTTATTGAGTCACTTCTAGAAGTACCTATTCGAGGGCTGGCTCAGTTTAAGAGCCCTTGATGCACAACTGTAAGGATTATAATTCAAATCCCAGTACCTGCATACGTGTAGACAACCACACACACGCACACACACACATACACATACATATACACTCACACACACACACTCAATACACACACATTTGCACACATATACACAAGCACACACACAAACACATGCGCACACATAATACACACACACACACATTTCTGCACAGGAGATCTAAAAGACCAGATCACATGAATCCCACCCTCTTTCTACTGCATCTGCCTCAGCCTCCCCACAGCCACTCACAACCACTCACATCCCTCAATGCACAATCACCACTCCCAAGTTAAGAACAAGACTGGCTGGTCCTTAGTAACCTGTATCCCTGGTCTTAGCTGAGTTTAGAAACTGTACAGGGGTGACACCTAAGAGTTAAATATAAAAAGCAAGCAGACTTTTCCTAACCACACTCCATTAGAGGAGAGAAAGACAGAGACAGAGAAGTGGAATAGGGAGAAGAAGGAGTGAAAGGGAGGCTAGATGGGAAGAGGAAAAGGAGGTGGGAGGCAAAAAGAGAGGATCTCTAGAGATGCAGAAGATTTATCTCTCTATAAATTATGAAAGTGGCCCGAGGATCCAGCAGCCATTGATGGAGCACGCAATGGTGCAGACAGAGTCCATTCATCACCATCCCTAAGCCATCCCCACCTGGTCTACCTGTGATTTCAGGGATACAGATGTGTTATCTAATAGCTGGGCAATATGATGTGAAGGAACAGGTGACACACAGGCTGCCTTAGCCTAATGCTTGCCATCACTTAGCAACTCGTGCCTCCACTGCTATTCCTGTGGGTGTCCGCCAAGTTGTGTAAACAGCTGCTGAGGTTTAAGGCATCAATTACGGTTAGGAATTTTGTCTGTGGAGTAGTTAGACCTGATGTTTCTTGAAAATAGCAGTGTCCATGTGCTGGCTTGAATTTTTGCCTGACACTTAATTGGGGATCCATTTAGGAATAATGAGCGCCTAGGAACCTCCTCTGCAGGCTTCTGAAGTTGAACTTTGAGTCATCTTCTCTAGCTGGGGTTCTTTCCATGATCCCTAATTTGCTGGTTTCCCTGTCCCCGTATTGTTGCTTGTCATCATCCAAGCATGCCACCTCCATAACGGTGTTCTCAAAATTTCACACTCAGTTGATCCTGTCATTCTTAAAGTCTGTTACAGAGCCCTTCAAATATAAAACTCAATGCTCATTCTTTCATTGAGCATGCGGTTCTACAACCCCTACTATTTCCCATCCCATTGCTATCATTCCCAAACAGAAATCTAATGGCATCAGAAGAGATTTTTGAGTAGTGACAAAAAGGCTGGACTGGGCAGAGGAGAGGCTGGGTTCAAATCCTACCTTTGTCACTTCTGAGTTGTTTGCAGCCTTTACCAAGACTTTTAACTACTCTGTGTGTCGAGTTTTTATACTGATCAAAAGGGAAGTTAATGCTCACAGTCTCAGCATGGTAGACATTTAGAACAACACGTGGCTTATGGTGAATTAATTCCCCAAGATCTTTAGCTGCAGTAATAATGACTTTCTTAGGGATCAAGGTTATCCTGTTGGTTCAGAACTTTCCTGGTGTGCAGAGACAGCAGCTGCTCTGTAGCTCCAGTCCCATACCCATCGTGCAAGATGAAGTTAAGGGTCTGCATCCCACCTCCCATGGATCCCACTCAGAGGACATCCTCTATCCCTTCCTCTTCCCTCTTCTCTTTGCTTCCCTCTGTCCCTCTCTAACCTTGCTATCCACGACCCTGTTATGTTGCTTTGAGCTGGCCATGATACAGAATGTATGGAAATACAGGGGAAAGCAGGAAAGGTATCCATGTGGTTCTTAATTTTAAACCTAGAATGAAAGCTAGCAATAGCCCTGCCCTACTCCCAGCTTTTCCACTTCTCAACAGCAAACTCTCCCGCCCTTAGTCTGATGTACAGTGACAAATGTTTTCTGGGAGCTTCCTTGCCCTGGCTGATCTTCAGCCTTCATTTCAACATGGCTGGAGCAGAAAAACAGGCAGAGGTGGAGACAAAATAAAAATCAGACCTGAAAATCACTCTTTCTCCCTGACCATGGAATACTATTTGCTGAAGGAGATTGAAGCCCATGATGGTGCCTGCTTCACTCCCTGCCAGTTTAGCGAACTTTTAGAGGCTGGCAATCAGAGAAACAAATCAGCAGTCTTCCCAGCTGAACTCTGGGACAGCAGAGGCAGAAGGAGCAATGGGCCTGCCCCCTGCACACTGTAGCCACAGCCAGCTAATTGGGGGCACCACATATCTGCAAGCAGGAACAGGGCTGAAAATGAGGAAGTCAGGGACAAGGACTCAGGGCAAATCAACTGCTTTTGTGAGAAGCACCTCTCCTTCCTGTCCTTCTGCCTGTCCAAGTGTGTGAGAGAGGCCTCTGCCAGCTTCCCATCCCAGGGCATCCTTCTTGAAGGGGAAAGTTGTTTCTCTGGATTTGAAGCAGTCACAGAGGTTGCTAAGCATAAACAGATGCCATACTCTGGAGAAGCAACCATGCTGTTACACGTCAGGAAACTGCAGATGACCACTCACTACCAAAAATACAGGTATAGCTGGTACTTACTCTTGCTAAATGACAGAAAAATGTCCTAAGAGATTGGGTCTCAACCTGTGGGTCATAACCCCTTTGGGGTCAAATGACCCTTTCACAGGAATCACCTGAGACTAAAAGAAAATATAGATATCTATATTATGATTCATAACATTAGCAACATTACTGTTACAAGTAAACAACAAAAATAATTTTTATGTCTGGGCATGGTGGCACATGCCTTTAATCTCAGAACTTGGGAGGCTGATGCAGGCAGATCTCTGTGAGTTTGAGGCCAGCCTGGTCTACAATGCCAGAAGCTTGGCTAAGACTGTGATATGTATGATCAGTGCCAAAATCTCATCTAGAACACCATGGAGAAACATTGATGGCTTCTGTAGATTGCAGACAGTTGAGCACAATAGTATATTCAAAATCTTTGGGATGCATTTCTCTTTGATCCTTTGGCATAGGAAGTTAGTTGTTAGTGTTTCTTTCATTCGAGCAGGAGAGAGGATGGAATTAGTCAATGGTTGAGTTGGGCTGAGTACCTTAGATGGAGCCTTTTACTGTGCTCCATCACTTTCTAGATGCCCAGTACTCACACACGAGTGCTCAAGCTTCTTGCTAGAATGGAGGGTATCAAAGATGCTGCACACTGTATCCCACTGGTATGGTGATAGACTCACCAAGATCCTTCTTACCTCTCACGCAGGGATGAACAGTTGGCTCTCTGTTCTCATTCCTTCCTAACCAATAAACATTTTGTAGTGAAAACACCACATGGAGAAGTTTGAAGCCCAGTCATGAGGAGATCTGTTTACTGTGTCCTTAAGCCTTTAAGTACATGGAGAGGGTACTAGACACATGGGTGATACATATGTGCTAGTCATGAGTCACTGGAAGAAGCTTGGAAGCCCCCATCTCTTTGGAATTATGTTTCATTCATAGAAAGAAGCTGGAGTGTCTAACTTACTTTTAGCATGTTTAGCCTAAGTACCTTTCTGTGCATGATAGTGTGGTTATGCCTTGCTTTGACATTGGGCTGGCTTTTTACCTTTCATTAACTTTCTTGTGTGCCCAGATTCTGCCTCTGGCTCTATCCCTTGCCAGCTGTGTTGGTACAGAACAGACTGCACAAACACTCTGCTGTTTCCTGACTTGCTAGAAGTAGAAATTAACCTAACTGTCTCATAGGGCTCTGGTGAGAAGTCAATGGACTAGTGTTGCTGAAACACTAGGAAGCTATTTGCTGCATGCCAAGTGATAATTATACTATAGTGTTTGGTTCTTTTTATTTGACCCACCTTTTCTTTTGAAACCCAGTTCAGGGTTGGATGCAGTTTGCTTCTCTGTCCATTAGAAGGTGTTATGTTCAAAGATATTGCCCTACTACCTCCAGACAGTGGTTTTTGTAGTAGGTGTATTCTCCTGTGGTAAGACTCCGGACAATTACTGGACTATTTTACTGCCTTCCTGAAAACCCCTTCTGTTTTAAACACCATAGGGTACAACTGTCCACCTGTGACTTGGTGGAAGGAGACCGAGTAGAAAGACAGGGTGGCTCCAGGTCAGAAGTACGGAGCTGTGGGGGTTTTAAGCAGGTGAAAAGTTGACTGGAAAATTGTACCATCAATATGAGCAGACAGGCTAATGAAGGCCTGCAATCTGAAGATGCCTATCTGTCTTACTCCTCTGCCTTCACAGGAGACAGCATATGCTAATCAGGATGCCCCTAGACTAGACCAGGGCAAGCTGTGGAGGAGGCTATATTTAACTTTGGTGGGAATTTTCTCAACTTTGATCAAATGATGTCCTTTCAGCCTTTCAAATCTCGATGGACAAAGCACAAAGGCTAGGTACAAAGAGAGCTTAAATGGAATTGGTCAGATCATGAGAGAAAAAGAAAGAAAGAGAACTTGAATAATATAGTTAAAGTAAGTAGAAGCATATGTTGAAGTATCACAGTGAAACCTCTCCTTTTATGTAATTAATATATGCCATTCAAAATAAATAGTACATGCTGGGCATGGTGGTACACAACTGTAATTCTAGCACCCAGGAGGCGGGTGGATCTTTCTCTCTGAGTTCAAAGCCAGCATAGTCTATATAGTAAGTTCCAGGGAATCCAGGGGTATGTAGTGTGAACAAAACATATATTTTGTTCATAAACAATAATACTTGTGCTATTGAGAACCCCCAGAGATGGATACCTCTGACTTTTTCTTTAGATCAGGGCAATAAAGTCAACAAGAGATAATTCAATTCCCCCTGGCTCCTCTCTATCTCTATGTTCTTTTCCATCCCATATTCTCAGAGCACGAGAGTGCTCAACTGTGCATCTGTGTAGTGGACCACACACATGTCACTGCTTTGAGAACTGGAGGGATTCTGGGTAACAGAGCTGACAGTGACTGGCTAGCGCGTTCAGTCAGTGTCATTCCGCAAGTCCTCTTAGTTTGGGCTCATTTGTTACGAGTTGAGGCAATCAGCTGAGATGTGTCAGTCATTCTTTTTCCATTCTGAGACGCCTGAAGACTATGACCCTAACTTGAGGGATCATCAAAGTTTTTTTTTTTTTTTTTTTTGAACCAAAGGAAACCTCAGAGAAGCTTTTGGATTCAAATCCTGCATTTTACAGTGGAAAAGGGAATTCAAGTCAAAGAGGCATTTGCCCTAGGTCATGTGGAATGGTGACAGTTCTGATGGCCTTCACATCCATCTTACATTTAAGCATAGAGAAAAAAGCCTTGTAGTGTACTCACCTACCTCTACTGCTGTATCCTATTAGACCCTGGGAGTGGCCTTCCCTCATTAGCTCGCCAGGATTCGTGAATAAGCCACATGAGAATATGGAGGAGGTTTTGTTATGGCCTCAACTCACTTCCCTCCTGCTTATGATTACCCCTAAGTCATCCCCGCCCCCCTTCTCTGAGGTTTTAAAACAGTTTTATGTATATGGATGTTTGCCTATATCCTGGCTAGTTTTATGTCAACTTGACACAAGCTAGAGTCATTTGGGAAAGGGCACTTCCAAATTGGGAAAAGAAAAAAAAAAAAAAACCCTCAGTGATTTATGTAGGAAGGCCCAGGCCATTGTGGACAGTGCCACCCCTGAGCAGTGGTCCTGGGAGCTGTAAAAGACCAGGCTGAATGAGGCATGAGTAGCAAGTCGGTAAGCAGCATCCCTTCATGGTTTCTACTCAGTTCCTGCTCTCTGTTCCTGTCTTGACTTCTCCTCACATTAAACTGTGATCTGCTTGGGACCTGTGATATGAAATAAACCCTTTACTCCCCACACTGCTTTTAGTCATGGTGGTTTTGGTTTTGGTTGTTTGGTTGTTTTTTGTTTTTGTTTTTTTTCACAGCAATAGAAATCCTGACTAAGAAGCCTCCATGTATGTCTGTGCACCCTATGATACCACAGGGAGAGGGAGTTGATGGTTGTGACCCTCCATGTGGGTGCTGGGAATTGTTCTAAATAGCTGAGCCATCTCTCTAGTCCTATGGCTTCTCTTTCAACCATACAAACCCTACTCCAGTCTTCTTGAAAGGAAGCCAAGAAATTAACAGCAATGCTGGGCCATGTGAACAACAGTTGTTTTTATGGAGAACAGGGAAGAGCACTCACTGTTGTGGTTATTTGTGGCACGCCATCAGCCAACAATGTAAATTAAATTAATTAAAAGGCATTGTATATTTCTAGTTCCAGCATGGGATTCACTCCATGGCCATGGAAATTTTGAATAATGGGTAATAGTCATCTCTAATTTCTCAACATATGTTTTTTTTCACTTACACAGCTGTGAAAAAAATTATATTTATATTTTTGTTGATGCATAATTTCCATCCTGAAAACAGAATTCTTATTAGCATTAAACTGCCAACAGGTGTCTTTTATTTAATTTCTTCTTCTGGTGAGCTGGAATAATCCCTTCTCTGGCAGGAAGTCGGTATTTTTTCTCATTCACTTTTACATTCTTAAGAGTGCCTTTAGCATTATTTTCTACTTGATAAAACACATCCTCTCAAGGCTTCGTTATTTTCACCCTGGTGTTATCTGATTGAATATTTCAATCACGGAAACTTGGCATATTTATTTCCTCTCTGAGACCACATAGAACTAAGGCATGGGGGGAGGTTGATGGTGTTTTAAAGGTTTTTCTCTATGGGATATGCAGGACTTTAAATGACCCAAGTGCATTCGAAGCCTGGATTCTTTTTTCTTTTTGACTATTAATTAAAATGTTCTTTTAGATGCAAGGTAATCAAACCAATTACAAATGCATCCTGCATTATATCTAAGAAGGCCTTTGGAGAGAGAAAAAATTCCCGTGAGACCCTGTTGGTTTCTTCAAAACTGCTTTTCTCTCTCTACCAACATGAAATAAATAAATAAATAAATAAATAAATAAATAAATAAATAAATAAGCAGCTTGAGCTGATGTGATGCCTCTTTTGCTTGGCTGCCCCGATGCTAAGTTCTCCAGACTGACTTCTTTGGGATTTAGCTCTGCAAGGGGCTTCTCCCCAGCAAAGACTTCCTGTATTGTCACCAAATGACACCCTCTTCCACCTGTGTTGTACATAGCTTGGTTTTTCTCTCTAAAATTTCACATTATCTTTTAGATGGAAAACATAGCAAAATATAGTTAAGGACTGGACCTCTAAAGCTAGATTTCTTGGGCTCACAGCCGAGCTTTGTCATACTCTGCATACTATTGAATAAAATATATAATAACCTCTCTCTGCCTTATTTTTTTCCATTGTGAAACAGAAGAAATAACAATACTTAGTTGATAGGTTTTTTTATGAGACAATATATGGAAATTACTTAGAATAGTAACTGGCGAGTAAGCAGCAAACATATACCTAATGATTGACACATCTTAGTTGTTATCAAGTGCATTGTACTTGATAATACATTGATTGAGTTCCCTTCATTTAAGAAGGCCTTTAAGAGAAAGGAAACATCCCTGTGGAGTCTGAAGAGACTCCAGACTATGCCTCTCTTCAGAGCTAGAATGTGGTTCTACACTCATGTACCCCAGGTGCCTGTGCTTAGGAACAGATGTAGGTAGAATGAATGAATAAATCAATAAAGACAGACAATCTGGAAGTCGGCAAGCAGAGGCATCTCCTATTTCTGTTCTGCAATGTAGTTTCCATCCTTGGATAGTCGTACCATAGTTCACGCTAAAGGTCTGCTTGCCCCCCCCATCCCCCAAGACTCTCTACACATTGGCTACACATTTGCAAGAAGGGTTGAGTCCATCGCCCACACTCTGGTGGCCTAACTTGTCCTGTTTTACGTTCCTTTACCAATGCCAAAATGCATATCCATTGATCAGATTTCCAGTATTCATCACATGCAGGCACCAGATGGATCTGAATAGTTTCCGTAACAACCAATTTGCATTTGGACTCCGCTCCAAAAATGCCTTCCCATTATAGCTTCCATTTGCCTTCGGTGGGTGCACTCCATCATTTTGCAGTCTTTTCTGAAGGCCATACCTCTGATTTTGGAAACTGTGGATCAATCTGATACAACTGAGCTGCCTGGAATTAGAACAAGGAATATTTTATTGCCAAATCATGACTTGCTCATGTATTTCTACGTACACCATGTAACAAAACTTGTCACTATAATTTTCTTTTGCAGACAGCCCCCCAAGGGATATCTGCGAGACTGAATTTCCCCTTGCACTCTTCCTAAGGCCTCATCTTTGGGTGACATTGCCTCGTTGGCACAGTTCTTAAGCCAAGGTCTTCCTGTTAGAATTGTTATGCTTATTTGAGACGCATGTTCAGTTTCATGAACTTAAATGAGGAGTAAGTAATAAATTCATGGGAGAAATTGGGTTAGTATGTGATTAACATCATGGCTGATGCAGATGGGTGTACCGATGATGGCAACATGTGCTTGTATCATGATGAAATGCAGATTAGAGGCCCTGGAGCCAACCCAAGGAAATCTGCCCAAAACGGTTTCATCTCTGTCAGCTTTAATCTGATTAAAAGAGAGTGTGCTTTAATGTACCAAGAAAAATGAGACTGCCTGATATAACCAAGTGGCACTCCTCCTTCCATAGAGATATTATGAAAATACTTTTCATCGCGATGCTTTGGGACATCTGCTGGACTCTAAGAGCAGAGGATGTGGATTCAAGTTTCCTCTCGGTCGCCAACTTACCCAATGCAATCTCAGCAGGGTCTCAGTTTCTACATCTGTAAAAATCAATGTACTGGGCGTCACTAATGATTTTCGATCATTTTTTCCCTTCGCATACAACTGAGAAATGATATTCAGGCACTCCCATGAGCAGCCTCAGGGTTATGCGCAATTACCCACATGCTGGGACAGCTCAGTCCCTTCTTTCTGCTCAGTAAGCTTGTCAGGAAGCATATGAGTGAAACTGACATTTCCAAATAACCTTGAATCCTGTTCTGCCTAATTTATTTAAAACAGTACAAGGCAAATAATTTGGAATTTTGAGTACATACTTAGCTTTAGAAAGTGATTTGCTCTGTAATTTCCACAAAGTGCATCTTGAAGCCCATGTTGTTCTTCTCCAGCCTAAATGAAGTTTACAGTCCCTTCCGATGATATTTCTGTTTCTCTGAAAGCAAATCAAGGGACCAGAAGAGAAAGCCTCATGGCGTGTAGTCTTTAGTTACTTGAAATGGAATCAGCAGCAAGGCAGGTGTGCAGGGAGGCCTCACTTTGGTAGAGTTTCTCATTCCCTCTTGAAAAGTGATGGCTTACAACAACTCCCTGATTCGTATGCTGAAGCACATGAAGAGATTCACTTGCACAGTGATGGAATCTCACCAACACTTAAGGACATGATGGACTACTTTTTAAATATAAGCCTAGTTAGTATTTGACTCAAAACAAAGCTAAGATAAGCTTCAAAATGTTTTCGTGTGTAGTATTGATCTGCATGAAAATAAAACAAATATTTGTAGTATCTAGTTATTAAAATTCTGAGTAACAGACAGATGTGTTTAAGAAGAAAGCTACAAACAGGCCATTGGATGTTAGTGTAATTATGAACGTAAATGGCTTACACAGTTTTTCCTTTGTAACAGTAGGCTACTATAGATAACCTGAAACACACCTGGATGAAGAAAGTATAAATGCAATTTGGACCTCGTAAGAAATAAGGGGAAATACACGAGTACTTCCTGAAACAGAGAGGGCAAGCTACAAGCCAGCAAGAAGTTTGAAGAGTTACAGAAAAAAAATAAATGTAGAACTGAAACACTTCTCGTTCCTAAGTCTTGGTCACCTATGCTTAAGTTTCCATTGAGTAAAGTCCTATTCCTTTACCAGCAGTTCTCAGGCCTCCGATGCTGAGACCCTTTAACGCAGTTCCTCATGTTGTGGGGACCCTAACCATCACAATATTTCTTTACTATGCAATAACTGTAATTTTGCTACAATTATCATAGTGCAAATTTGTCATATGCAGTATATCTGATGTGTGACCACTGTGAAATGGTCATTTGACTCCAAAGGAGTCGCAACCAATAGGTTGAGAACCATTACCTCAGGCTATCTCATATTGGAGTGGAAACTTTTGATAAAACAAAATTTAATAGGAAAAATATCTATCGAGTAAAACTTGTCTTTTAGAGTAGACAGCAATGAATCATACACAACGAAATCATTTTCCTTATGAATAGAAAGAAATCACTATAGCAAAATACCAAAATAAGATTGACATTAATATAATATTTATATATTTATAATTTAGTTTTATGCTTTTTATATGTATATGTATGTGTATGTTTATATATCATATTATACTATATTAATGCAATAACTGCTGTAATAAAAAATTGAACCATTTGAACACCATAAAGAACTTTGTCATGCCGATGTAACCCACTTTATACTACCTTCTCTAATCAATAGTAGGCTGTTCTCATCTTTACAGTTTTGTCATTTTGAGAATGTTATATATAAATGAAATCAAAGATAATGTTACTTTTTTCTATGAAATGTTTTTCCTCCATTGAAATCATTGTATATTTCTCCTGCTCATATCCTGTGGTAGCTAAGTGTATACCATAGCCTGGACACAGCACCTTTTGTTTAACTGTTCAAACATGGGTGGCTATTTTGCTTGTTTCCAGATGAAATCTATTACAATTCATGCTTGTAAGTCTCTATTCCACGAAATGTTTTTATGAAACAATGTTTTGATTTCTGTAGGTGTGGATACTCATGAATGTGAGCACATTAAAATGACAGTGGCTCCAGAAGAGTAGGGAAAAGAGTCACATGAACGAGGACTCGGTGTCCGAAGAAGGGAGCAGAAACTCAAGAGGTAGAAGGATCTGGGGAAATGGCTCAGTTGTTAAAGTGCCAGCTACACAAGCATAAAGATCTGAGTTCATATGCCAGCACACACATAGAAAGCTAGGAGCGAAAGCTGGGCATGGAAATTCATCCCTGTAGACCTGGCCCTAGTCATTGGCCAATCAATGAACTGCAAGTTTAGTGAGAGTCCCTGTTTCAAAAGACAAAATAAAATAAATAAAGGTGAGGAACAATAGAAAGACACAGGCAGTGTTGATTACTGGCTCCCAAACACATGCATGCATCCATGAACACACCCATACTTACAAGACCATCCAAGCTAGTACAGGCACCCAGGCACATGTGCATGCTTGAAAGACTTACTGTCAAGATACACCCAGCAGGGCTAGATGGGCAGCTCAGCGGTTAGGAGCACTTCTTGCTCTTCCAGAGAACCAGAGTTGGGTTTCCAGCACTCAAGTCAGGTGGCTTACAACTACCTGTAACTTTAGCATCAGAGGATACAACATCTTCTGGCCTTTATAGGCACCCACAGATGTGGGATATACTCACCCTGATACACAAGCATACATATAAATGAAAATAGAAAGTACTTAGAGACTTCCAGTTGATATTGTTGCCAAGGAAGTGGATTCATGGTGAGGCTAATGCATAAGCTTATTGTCTAATAATTTAGTGAGTGGCTCTCAGAGCACCTAGCCCCCCAAAAATGAAGGAGGAGGAAGAGGAGGAGGAGGAGGAGGAGGAGGAATGGGGTTAACCAATAGGGAGCAGAAACGAGTACTTTTTTTTTCCTGGGGGGATAACTCATTTGAAACAGGCCATTAAAATGAAGAGATAGGGTATCATACTCAACATATCAAGACTCGGTCTAGTATCTCAATCCTTAAATCCCAGTGCTAGGGAGGAAGCAAGCAGATCTCTTTGAGTTCAAGGCCAGTCTGGTCTACATAGTGAGTTCCTGAACAGCTAAGACTATGTAGAGTAGTGCTGTCTCAAAAAACCAAAAAAATAAATTACATAAAATAGGGATATCTATGTATGAAGTCATGGTGCTAACAAAGAAAGGGGTTGGAGCAGTGGTCTGTGTCTACATGAGTGAAAAAAAGATCATGAACTTGAGTGTGACTGTGGAGCTAGGAGTCCAAGGGCTTTTCCTCTAATGCTAGGGGGACTGGAGTCTTTCTTGTGGCCATGAAGGGAGGATGGAGGCATTTATACAATGTACTGAAGAGTCTCCCTGGAAGCACTGTGGACAACTGAGAGCTAAGAAAGGCCCAGGCTAATGGCAGCACCTGAGTAATGCCTCTCAGCTTATCACTCTTGGGGCATATGTGTTGAGTCTGTTAAAAATGAAAGTATTTCTTAGCAGCCCTACCTTTCTTCCAGATCTTTAACTTCTGTAAGTCTATATCATCTTAGGTCTTGAGATGTTAATGACTTTGACTAATTGTCAACACTGGCAATTACAATGACTGATACCTTATCATCTCTCACGGTGAGCAATGCTAATTAAAATTGATTGTACAAGAGCTCTCCTAGCAATTGTCTGGTTCTCCCTGACCCCCACTATTTTTTGTAAAGACTTGTGCTTATTGCGCTGACTTGGTGAACTACACAGGCAGGCTTATCCTGATTCTCAAGTCCTAGTTCCAGGTGTGAGCCACATCAGCAACAATTACAAAGTGTCAGGAAAATAAGAATGACTGAACTTGTACTGTTAGAAATATCCCAAATTTTGATTGATTGATTGATTAAGTCATACATTTATTCATTCATTCTCCCAACAGGTCTTAACAGACATCGGCTATATGCTAGGAACTGTGTTAGGGGGCATCAAAGGAGCAAGATGTAGCTGGAAGAACCTAGTGATAACAGCATACTTACAGGATAGATAAATGTCCGGTGAAAGTACTGAAGTGGACAGATGTGAACTCTGCCTAGGGAGCACGGAGAGATTACAGAAAGATAACAATTTTTAGATGTGGACTTTGAGCCATGGATGGCAACTTCTTTCCTTGACTTTCACTTCTGCTACCTGTCCTTATCTGGGGAATATTTGCAAATTATATAAGCACAGAAGGTTTGGAATCCAAATCAGGATACTTCCAGGCTAAGAATTCCAGGCTACAGAAAAAAGAAGCCATATTCCTCTGTGGAATGAAGTATATAAAGTTCTAAGTTAAAAGGAACTCATCTCAGACTCCAGGAAGATTCCTGGGACGTGTCCCAGTGTGTAGTACCGACAGGAAACTAGCAGTCAACAGAGGTGTCCAACAACACGATTACCTTCTAACTGAGCTTCACCAGCTCTTTATTCCTCATTAGGCCACTCTGTAGGGCTGAAGTATGCACATTGCCCTCAGCACTGGAGTTGATCTGCTGACTGCTTAACCATGCCTTTCTTAGGGCTCCATCATTAACACACAGTTGTTTTATTCAGGTTTAAGCCTCTGCCTAGAGAGGCAGCTTGTGTTCAGTAACTAGCCGCAGGGTCTTATCTTTCTTTGAAAAGGGTCATCTCAACCCCCGAAACTCCCTCACAGAACAACCAATGTATCTTTCCAACCACATGTCACACCTCAGATTTTTCCTCTGCTGGATCCAGCCAACCCCCACTCCCCATGATTTACAGAGCAGTTTTTGGCCAACATCATGCAGAAGTTTCAAACTCAAGGTTGTTTCCTGGAGAGCTGAGCCTCAAAGAGGCGTCTACTATGTGCTAGTTTGAGAGATCTAATAGTACGACAGTTAGGCCACCAACCTCACATACACCACAGGTCCATGGATGTCAGAGCTTCTGGGTGCAGTGCAGAGCTTTAGGAAACTGATAAACCCATGAGCTACGGGAACAGAGGAGGAGGAGGACTTCAAAGTACATGCAATTAAGTTGTATACATAAAACAATTAAGCCCGAAATATTAGGGTTCTCTGACTTCCCAATGCCTTTACAGATAAAGGATGGACAGCTAAAGGCTAGAGAAGATCTCTCCTCCTAAGACTACTGGGCACTCGAGATCACTGCCTTCTTTAAAAAGGATGATTAACAACCTCTCACGGTGCTGTATTCTAAGATAGCTTTTCTTAAGAGGAAATCCTTTCTTGTATTTTGCAAAAACATTTTCTCAGGTTCTGTCCTCTACAAATGATACAGATGGAATTGTCGCACTTGTGCAGGATGCTAGTATTTCAACATAAAAATAATTTACATGTCAAATCACTTTTTAATTTAGGAGATAATAGAAATTTTTGCATTAACTTGATAGTTCTTGATATGGGGTAATCTTTTAGTTGTGATAATAGTTTTAGTTTGTATTACACTTAAAAAGAATCATTGTATTTTCAACATACAAATTGAGCTATTTAGAAATGAAGTAATAGATGTGTTGAATTAACTCATGATAATGTGGAAGAAAAAAATAAGCAGGAACATAGATAAAATAAGATTGGCCATAAGTTACAGTTGAGACTGGATAATGGCAGCCACTTTAGTGACACACATCAAAATGTTCCAGGCTGGCAGGTGTTATGAGATAACTGTGTAGTAGACAGCCAGGATATAATGGATATTTGGGGGGTTGGAGGGGTGGGAGTGGAGGAGAGGTAGTTATGCTTGTTAGTTTTTATCAAGCTAAGAGTTGCCTGAGAAGACAAGCCTCAATTGAGAACATGTCTTCATCCAATTATCTGTAAGTAAGCCTATGGGTAAATTTCTTGATTGATGATTGACAGAGGGTTGAGGATTGGAGATTGGAGATGAAGGGCCCAGTGCATTGTCAGTGGTGCCCCCAACTCCAGGCAGTAGTCCTGAGTTATATAAGAAAGGAGGCTGAGCAAGCCATTAGGAACAAGTCAGTAAACCCTGTTCCTCCATGGTCTCTTCTTTAGTCATTGCCTTGAGTTCCTGCCATGGCTTCCTTCAATGGACTGTGATTCACAATGTGTCAGTAAAATAAATCAGCTCCTTTCTAAGTGGTTTTTGGTCAGGGTTTTGCCACACCAATAGGAACCAGAGTAGGACATGGGTGGATGCCTGGCTGCTATTTACCCCTCCTGGATAGCTCTACTGTTCTGTATTAGTAACCTTACATGAATCTCTCTCACAGTGTACTTATGTTCTTGGGTATGAAAACTCTGGGGAACTGAGCAGTGCAGTCAGTCTCATTGCTCATCATCAGTCAGTCCTTCATCCTGATACTTTGTATATCAGGGACTTCTTGAAATTTCTTATTTACTGAAGAGTACCTTCTCATTTTGATAGATTCTGGGTTTCTGCCCTTTGGCTTTCTATGATGTTTTAACTTTGGCACCAAAGAGTTTAAATACATGTACTGTTGCTGCTTTCTTTGATGAGATGATGCTGTCCATTTATTTGCATGTTCATTCTACCAAAGATCTCTGCTTATGATATCTTCTTGTTGAAGATCCTCAGTCAACATGGCTGAAATCCATGTACATACATGGCAATGTGTTTGTCACCAAACTAAGATGTTGAAGTTACTTAAAATATGTCTATTTAGGGTCTAGGGTATTGTGGGTATAATTAAGATGAGGCAATACTGACATAAGAATTTCCCTAATCCAAAATGGCCAGGGAGTGCATCCCTCTGAAGACACAGGAAGAATTCTGCATGGTGATAAAGGTAGAGAGTGGCCAAGGAGGTGCAAGCCAAGCCATCAGAAAGCTCAGAAGAATGAAAGAAGGACTGTTTTTCTCACATTTCCAAGGGAACAGTTTTCTGGTGGCATCTCAATTTCAAACCTCCAGAGAATAGTCTATGAGATAATAAATGTGTCTTGTTTTAAGCCATCCACTTTGTAGTACTTGTGTGGCAGCTCTAGAAGTGACGCAAACCGAAGGAGGCAACAGTTAAAAGTTGGTAAACATTCACTGTAGGAATTAAGGAATCCTGGAGAAATGCCCATAGCGCAGTGAGAGCCACAGTGTCACTAAGTTAGAAACCGCCTCTGGAAGGGAACACAAGCCAAGGAATTCTGGCCACACTGAAAGACACCAGGAAATTAAAAAATATGGATTCTCGCTGGATCCTCCAGAAATAAATTAGTTCTCTAGATAACTTGATTTTTAGCTTAGTCATAGAAGATTTGCAGAACTGTAATATTATAAAATTTATATTGTTTTAAGCCAATAAATTTGTAAAATTGTATTATGGCACTCACAGGAAGCTAATTTATTATCCCTTCCTGTAAAACTGCAGGCTTCTATCCCCTTCTGGGCTCGTAATCCTTCCTCCTATTCTTCTAAAAGAGTCCCCAAGCTCCATCTACTGTTGGACTGTGGGTGTCTGTATCTGTCTGAGTCATCTGCTGTGTGGAGCCTCTCAGAGGACAATATGGCCCCTGTCTGCAAGCATAATAGAGTATCATTAATAGTGTCAGGGACTGGTGTTTGCCTATGGGACAGGCCTCAAGTTGGGCATTGCCTTAGTTTCTACTCCATTCCTTGTAGACAAGATAAATTTTGGATTGGAAGTTTTGTGGGTGGTTTGGTGTCTCAATTGATCCAAAGGACTTCCTGCCTAGCTACTGGAGGTGGCCTCTTCAGGTTCTATATCCCCAGTGTTGTGAGCTAAGGTCAGCCCCTGTTGATTCTTGGATACCTCCCTTATTCCAGGTCTCTATCTCATCCTGGAGATGCCCCCCACCTCCACACACCCATCAGTTATAGATTTTCATTCATTTTTATGGCCATCCAGCCATCTCTCCTGTCCTTCCCCATACCTGGTCCTGAGCCCTCCTATTCCCCTCCCCAGCTTCCCTCCCTCCCAGTTCCGTTCCTCTATCTGCCTCTTATGAACAAAGTCAACTAACCTGGACCCTTGGGGCTCTCAGAGTTATACACAGGCTGGACCTAGGTCTCCCTACAAATATGTAGTAGATGTGCAGTTTGGACTTCATGTGAGTCCCTAACAACTGGAATAGGCGCTTTCTGAAAAGCTGTTGCCTGTACGGAAGATATGCTCTTCTAACTGGGCTGCTTTGTCTGGCCTCAGTGGGAGAGGAAGTACCTAGCCTCTCAGAGACTTGAAGTGCCAGGGTGGGGGAATACCCAGGGGGGTCCCTCACTATCTCAGAGGAGAAGGGGAGTTGGGTATAGGAGAAAAATTGTGGGAGAGGGTGACCAGAGGGGGGCAGTGAGCAAGATGTAAAGTGAATAAGTAAAACATAAAATTAAAAACACAAATGAACACAACACAACAGCAGCAAGCTGCAGGCTCACAGCTAGCACACCGGGACTGAGGATTTGGCTCCATAGTAAAGTACCTAGCATGCACTTGGCCTTGGATTTGATCCCCAGCACTGACAGAAAGGAGGTTGGAAGCGTAGTACCTGATCCAGGAAAGAACGATTGAGTTCCCCAGAATTCTCTTTGCTGTTACAAATACTAAGCTAAATCCATAGCTAACTATTATCTTTGTAATTGCTTCCCCCCCCCAATACCATTTTCTCATGCTGAATTTTCAGAAGAATCAAAGCCCAAAAATCTGCCTGAAAAGATGGAAGTGACTTTGTTGCCATCTTTTCCACAACACAGGTGTGCCCTCAAAGCAGTGAGACCTGAGTTCCAATCTTCATTCCATCCATCACAGGTTGTGTGATCTGGAATGAGCTGTTTTAAGCCATATAAGCTCCACCCTCATGAGGAAACCAAAGCTAGAAGTAGTGTCAACCTTCCAAGGTGACCAGTTCACTGACATGATATGATATGACATGACATGATAGTCCTGACCATCTTAAACTTGGAATACCAAGAAGTAGGCCCATGCTGGTGTTGACTTTACCCTAGAATTGTGGTACTGCCTAATTGTGGTAAAGCTTAAACTGCAAACCACTCCCTCTCACTTTGTCCATGTATAGTAATAGAATATATACCCTGGTAAAGGCTAAACAGTTGTGAATCTGTGCATGCATGTGAGTACTGACGTCATGTGTGGCCCATAAATCGCAAACACTACTAGCACAGCATGAAGAGAGGTTTAAATAATCATAATATGAACTTGAACATGAATTCAGTAGCTAGAGTTTGGCAATGACCCTCCTCCACCATCTCATCTCTATAGCCTGTGTGCAGACTGGAATAGCACTCTTAGAGATTTAAAGATGGTGAAGACCCTCCTCTGCACTCCTGTCGTCACCCTGCTCTCCAACCTGAAGTTCATTCCACAGTCATAGATGGTTTTAGTTCTCATCTGCCTACTGCCTGATGGCAACTTGTTTGGTTTCAACACACGAAGTAGAAACTTTGTTTTCTTGCTTCAGTGTCAGTGGCTTTTCTCAGCATTCCATGCTTAAGAGAATTTCTACCTGGGACATCTGAGTATCATTCAGATTGGACCTAAGTTCCAGACCTAGCTTCATTACTTTAGAGCCCTTTTGACTTGGACCAAGGGGCTCCACATCTCTGTACATATTATTCTGCAAACAAAATGGGGAGAACCCAGGTAAATACTGGAGAGGATGTATAGAACATATTTATAAAATGCCCAGCATTAGAATCTAATAACAATATCCATCATACTAACATTATTACTGTTTGTTGCTTCTCTTTCCCCTCCAAAGCCTGTCCTCCTGCCTTCCTCAGGTCTGCTTTTCAGCCTGATCCCTTGAGGATCCATCTCCAGGGGCCACTTCCTCTGATATATTGAGCTACAAGCTCTACAATATTAAAGAGATAACCAGTTCTTGATTTTATAGCATGTTAGTTACTGAATCAGGTGCAGAATGTCCTTTAATATGGCATCAATTAATAAAAGCTAAGCTGCCCCCTACCTAGTAGAGAGGATGAGAGCTTATTAAGACAATGTCTTCACAGTACTCATAAACCCCTTGAAAGACATTTACTAGGTAAACAGTGGGATTTGATTTTCATGTTGTTTGTTTCGATTCTTAATGCACGGTCCCTGTTCCCTGGAATGTTTTTAATAGATCTTCTGCAATGTCTCCCACTGTGTGGGTGCTTGTTAGAGCTGCTACATGCCCAGTGCTGGTAAATGCTGCTGTTGGGTGCCTCTGCTTCACAGGGTATTCCTCCCCCAACTCTCTCTATCTCCCTCCCTTGTCTTTTATCCTTTGGAGCCTTGGTCCCTCCCCCTTCAAGCTTCCCAATCCATCGAGCTTCACATTTGAGGACAAGTAAGACTCATGGGAGAACTTTCTGAAGAACTAGATGACAAAACTATATTCTAAACTATCAAGGCGTAGTCCATAGGCCAAGGCTCCAAGTTCAATGTTCCTAAGCTTTTCCAAGTAGTTCTAGTGTGCAGCCAAGGCCATGAATGGCTGAGCTCACCTGACTGCTATATATCCTGCAGATCCCAACCATGTGACCTGATAAACAGACAAATTAGGCCTTATAGCTTATCCCTACTTACCCAAGAGCTCCTCTATGACTTGTTTGTTTCTTCTTCTCCAACATCAAGGAATACTAAGACCTGGAAAAGAGAGGGTATTCAATCTACATTTCTTAAGCTAAAAGCATTCCTTTTCCACCCTCACGGGATTACCCTGGTTTCAATAATTGGTCAGAATTCACATTAATTTTACCCACTGATTGCTCATCCTCTCAGTGAAGACTAATTTTGTTGCTGTCTGATAAGAACAGCAGACCAGTGCAGTGGCATGGTGAAGCTCTCACCCATACGGTCAGTCTCAGCCAAGACTACCCACAAGAAGACTTGGGTGCAGGGACAGAGTAGAAAGAGCCAAGGCCTCCCAACATTCACAGTCAAGTTCAAAGACACTCTTCCTTCCATCCACAGTCCTCTCCCAGTGGCTTGGATAAAACGAAGGATAATGCTTAGTACTCAGGTGGTCTGGGTCATTATAAAACAGGATGTAATGGACTTGATGCACCCCATGCTGATCAGTTGGGACATCCACAGTAAAACACCAAAGAAGGTATAGCTTAAACACTGAGCATCTCTTCTGCTCATTTTTCCGGAAGTGGAAAAGATATACACACAGCTAGTTTTTTCCTAAGGCCTCCCTTCCTTATTTGCAGGACTGCCTTCTGGCTGGACCCCACCATGATGGAGAGAAAAAAAAACTGAGAATGTTATAGTGTATCTTTTTAAAAACTAATGTTTTTACTAATTTTGAGATTTTAAAAAATTTTTATTAGATATTTTCTTCATTTACATTTCAAATGCTATCCCAAAAGTCCCCTATACCTTCCCACCGCCCTGCTCCCCTACCCACTCACTCCCACTTCTTGGCCCTGGCATCCCCCTGTACTGGGGCATATAAAGTTTGCTAGACCAAGTGGCCTCTCTTCCCAATGATGGCAGACTAGGCCATCTTCTGCAACATATGCAACTAGAGACATGAGTTCTGGGGGTACTGATTAGTTCATATTGTTGTTCCACCTATAGGGTTGCAGACCCCTTCAGCTCTTGGGTACTTTCTCTAGCTCCTCCATTGGGGCTCCTGTGTTCCATCCTATAGATGACTGTGAGCATCCACTTCTGTATTTGCCAGGCACTGGCCTAGCCTCACACAAGACAGCTATATCAGTGTCCTTTCAGCAAAATCTTGCTGGCATATGCAATAGTGTCTGTGTTTGGTGGCTGATTATGGGATGGACCCCCGGGTGGGGCAGTCTCTGGATGGTCCATCCTTTCATCTTAGCTCCAAACTTAGTCTCTGCAACTATTTTGAGAATTGTATACAGTACATTTTGATTATATTCATTCACTTCCTCTGACTCCTCCTCCTAGATCCTCTCTGTAGCCACCCAACTTTATGTTCTTGCTCTCTCTTAAAAATAAACAAAAAACCATGGGGTTCCATTTTGTTCTCCAACTACTTCTGAGCATGTGCCTGCCATGGAGTATGGTTTCTATACTCAGTGCGTCTCCACTGAAGAAAACTGACTTTCCCTCTTTGAGCAGCTATCAATTGCCAATAGCTCCTTGGGTAGTGAACTGTCTTCTAGAAAGAACTTAAGTCCTTTCCTATTAGGACCTAGCCCTGATTAATTTAACTCCATGTTGGCTCCCTATCCAAGCATTATCCTCCATTGGGGGCTTAGCATTTCAACACTTTGGATCAGTATGTGGATCCAGCTTGTCCCATGGTTGTCTTAAGCATGTCATATGAGTTAGGAATAAAAATATTGTGCCTTTCCCTTGCTCCCTTCCTTACTTTCCCTCCTTTTCACTCTTTCTCCCTCCCTCCTTCCTCTTTCCTTCTCTCCCTCCATCCTTTGAGAGAACCAAAAACATTTCAATGAGTTTTGCTTTTTCTCCAAAGCTGAGGGACACTTATACCAGCTCTATATCTTGGCTAGCATGAGCTGTGCTGCAATATGCACGGGATGGCAGATGTCTCTTTGACATACCCTCATTTCTCTTTTCTGTAT
Source organism: Mus caroli (assembly GCF_978045245.1). Taxonomy (NCBI): domain Eukaryota; kingdom Metazoa; phylum Chordata; class Mammalia; order Rodentia; family Muridae; genus Mus; species Mus caroli. Next base: position 51,452,097 of record NW_028227261.1, on the reverse strand, counting down.
GTCCAGGTGGATCTATGTATTTTTTTTTTTAATTTCTAGAACAACTTCCATACTGTTATCTATAATGGCCATACCAGTTGATGCAAGATAAAGAAAATGTGAAACCCACACACAGCAGCAGAGTACCAGTTTACCTTTGGGTAAGGATGGAATTCTGTCATTTGTGCCACTGTGGATGGAACTATAGATTATTCTCCTGAGTAAAATAAGGCAGGTATGGAAACACATGCCTCCCATGATCTCACATGTGAATCTGAAATGGCTGATCTCGGAGATGAAGAAGATGGAGAGAGAAGAGAGTGTAGATGAGATTGGGGGTGGGGCTGCCCCATGGGAACTGAGTTACAGTGAGAGGGTCTGGTGGGCTCTTGTCAAGTGTGATGAAAGAGAAGCCAGTAACATAGTGAATATTGAAAAAGGCATATCAGATGTTTTCACCATAAAGAAATGATAAATGTTTAAGGCGATAGTGATAATTAAACTGATTTAAACATAACAATGTAATGTTTCAAGGTTCCATATGGTGTCCCATAAATGTATATAGTTTTATGTTTCCATGTATCGGTTGAAATTTGTAATTAAAACAAATGAATAAATACCAAATTTAGAAAGAAATTATATAGGCAAGCAAAGATAAATGCATTCAAAGAAAGGAAAGCATCAGAGGCTGGTTAAAAGGCCTGGTGAAATACAGTTTAACCAGGAGTGGGAGGTTGATCATGGCAGGAGTGGGGCACATTAATTAAAAAGGAGGGTGCAAAGCTAAGAGCCTTTGCATTTTCATGTGAATCTTTTTCTTCTGAATTTTCTTTGACAGTAAGTCTCTTAAGGCAAAGGCCTCGTTAACTGCCCCTTTGTAGCCCACGCTTAGCCTAGACCACTGCCTGGAAAATGCAGCAAGAATTGCCACACAGCTTGTCATATCAAAACCACTCTCTTTCACGTGTGCTCACTTTGACCTAAAGCTATCTGGTGCTTGCGTTGATCAGAACAGCTTGAGGGATCCAGCATCACTCACTTGAGACTCCATCCCTACTTCCTGCTTCTAGATCATCCACTGCCACAGTCTTAAACACTCCAGACAAATGTCTTGCCCCCAAGGGGAGAGGGTTGTGCAGTCCTGCAAGTCCTCCTGTTGCCCATGGGCATTAGTGAACAGCCCTGGCACATCAGCACCAGCATGCTCTACTACACACGATGGTGATGCCTCTGTGGCTCTGTACTCCTTTCCTGTGCCTGGTTGGCAAGGTCCTCTTAAATCCTTGGCCCTTCCCCAGGATGCCTGCATGAGAACCTTAACAACAGGTCTCAGCCTTTGTTCTCACAGTCACATGGAACTGGAGATTTTCAAAACCACATTTGCAACCTTGGTATAGTTCGTCTCTTAAGGGCTCATACACTGAAACTTTGGTTGATAATCATGACAATATTAGGAGATGGTAGGATCCATCAGAGGTGGAGCCTGGTGGGAGGTTGTGGGACAGTGGGCTGTGCACAGACAGTCTGGTTCCCAGTCGAGCAAGGGTCTTGGAACCCTGGTGACCTAGTTGGTGGTGATTTCCACCTGCATGGGACAGCAGGTGTTCGGCCACACCTCATGGGTTCCTGGTTCCTGTCACGCAGCTACAGCCTTCCACACCCCTCCCCAACCCCCACAGAGAGTTATGTGGCCATCAGTCACATAGGAACAGCACCAAGCCCTCCCACATACAAATACGTTTTCCCCAAAGCTCTCAGGCCAAACCAATGAGAAGTACCTGTTGTCAGACCCTTACCCACCCCCAAAACTGTATATAAGCATCCTATCTGGAAGGATAAGGATGTGCAAGAACTACTCCATAGTCCGAACCTTCTGTCCAAAGAGCTGTAACACTTGGGAGGAGGTCTGCCCTCTGGAAATGCTGCCTGAAGCTCCGTTGCACTCCTCACTGGCTAGTTGGCCTCTCCTTGGCCCAGCTCCACCCCACTCAGTGCAGGGCACAGAGTTACCTAGTAACCAGGAAAATGCTGCAGAGATGGAGGTGGAAGCGACTTCGACTTCCGACTTCACCTCGCTGCCAGCGCTCGCTTCCCTTCGCTGGAACTCTCACACCAGGCCCGGCCAGAGATCTCCACAGAAAGCCTCTGGTACACAGACCCACAGGAGGTGACTGGGTCTGGACTTCCCTTGTGAAGGAATCATCTTCATCTTTCGTAGTGACTAAGACTTGGGGAATGGAAGAGTTCTCAAGCGAGCAGGTTGTTGTAAACGAGACTAGCACCTCTCTCAATCATGTGCACTCTATCCCTGAATGCCCTCCTCCTTGTGATAATTTTCATCACCTTGTGATGTAGGTAGAATGCTGAATACGGATGCTCAGTTTGGGACTTTTACTCTCCATAACAGTGAGCCTCTTTTCTTTATAGAAGTAACCAGTCTCGGTTAGTGTGTCATAGCATTACCAAACAGATTAAAATGCATGCAACACCAGTTGTCATTTCTTTCTGGTTTGTGTCTCTTCTAGTGGGCACATTTTGTCCGTTGCCTCTTGAGCTCTGAGATATTTTTGCTAATAATCTTCAAAGCACCAAGCTTTATGCCTCTCCCTCACTTGGGCAATCTGAATTAATTGCATCAATGGTCTTGACCCCCTGAAACACAAATGCCTGTTTAAAATAAAAGGCTGATTATTATATAATGAACTATATTCAGTTTACTAAATAGTTAACTTAAACATAAATATATGTATATATTTATGCTGAATAGATGTGTAATTTATGCTAATGATAATTACCAATAATACAAAGGCATAATAACTCCTCTGCAGTGATGGTATTCATTACCCATGCTTCATTTCTCTTGTGCTCAACAGTCAGAGAGTGACAATTCGACATGCCTCAGGAACTGTGCTGGGCAGTGAGGACACAGAGACTGCTGTGATGTACGCCATGTCTTCAGAGCTTAGTTGGGGTGGCGGGGGGGTAAGGCAGGTGTGGAGCGGCAGAGATTATATTAGAAATCTGTGGATGAGGAGTGATGAGGTGAACCCTACTTTTGTCAGGACTCTGGAGCTTTCATATTTGTGGTGCTGTTTCTGCGTTAGCTGAGGCTTTATCTTGTCCACGTGCATGGCAGTCATCTCCTTGTATGTACCGTAGAGTATGTACGTCAGTTAGACTTGACTCCACTCCGATGCTATAACAAAATAACCCCTCGTCTCTGGATGAGAACATTAGCATAGCAAAGTTTTGGGATTTTTGTTCATGGTCTGAAGATGGCAGCAGCTGCTTCACTTGACTACCCAGGGATCTAGGATCTGATGGTGCATTTAGGGATTCAGGATCTGTCCGTGAGTTTAGGGATCCAGGATCTATTCGTGCATTACTCATTGCACAAACCACATCTCTCATATTAAAGGGGCCAAGGCAGTTTATTCTGGAGCCATTTTGAATGATCATAGCCTGGGATCACAGATCTGGATTGCTCCAAATTCCATGTTCTGATGTAGAAGCAGTTTCATGAAGTTTTACAGTTTTACAGAACAAAGAAAATCCTAGGTGAAGGCAAATTTAAAATACATCAGTGAGTATATTAGAAAGCCAGGTACAATAAGATGAAGGAAGCTTTCCTATAGGCCCAGGATGTTATCTGAGCTTTTGGGTTGGTGGAAGCTAGTGATCTGCTAAGTCAATAGATTCCAAAAGGTTCTGATCCATTAGTCACAAGATATTAGTTCAGACATAGAGTTAAACAAGGAATGGCTGTTTCCGAGGGACTAGAACTAGCTCGACATAAGGTAATTAGCCTCTGGATCTGCAAAATTCTAACCTCCCAGTTTCAGTTCCAATCAGTCAGCCTCTGCAGACACAGCTCCTTCTCAGTTTTCCTTCACAGTGCACTCGATGGAGTATCAGGCACCGGCTGTAGGCCTCAGGACTCACTTCTTGGCATCAGCAACATGCTACCTACAAGAAAGACTGGAAAGCAACAGAACCCATAGGTTATCTCGTGGCTGCCACTGACCTAGCAGGGTCATGACTTGAACTTTAAAGCTCAAGTTCCCTCTCTTTTGAATTCTAACTGCATTACTTATTTTTAGAGATTGCAAGAGGCAGGGGGAGGGACAATATAATAGTTCTCTTTCTTCTCTGGAATTTTGTAATTTAAATATCAAGATAGAATAAAAACAAAGAACAAACTACTCTTTCTATGTTAATGATTGGGAATGGATTGTAAAGTTATTAACCAAGTGGGTCCCCTGTTAGACTCAAGAATCCTGCTGGCATCTGGACCAGGTGAGACGTGACTTGGTGAAACAGAACTCTGTGTGGTACACGATGACTAGCCCCTGGGAGAAAGAGGAGGAATGGGAACACAGCATGTCGATTACTCTTACCTTCCTGCCAATAAGCTAGATCATTGTATCAGGGAGGCAGAGGCTGAGTGAGTGAAAGGGAAGAGGCTCTAATGGCAGGAAAGGAGAGGAGGGGAGGGGAGGGGAGGGGAGGGGAGGGGAGGGGAGGGGAGGGGAGGGGAGGGGAGGGGAGGGGAGGGGAGGGGAGGGGAGGGGAGGGGAGGGAAGGAGAGGAGAGGGGAGGGGAGGGGAGGGGAGGAAAGGAGAGGAAAGGAAAAAGGAAAGGAAAGAGGAAAGGAAAGAGGAAAGGAAAGAGGAAAGGAAAGAGGAAAGGAAAGAGGAAAGGAAAGAGGAAAGGAAAGAGGAAAGGAAAGAGGAAAGGAAAGAGGAAAGGAAAGAGGAAAGGAAAGAGGAAAGGAAAGAGGAAAGGAAAGAGGAAAGGAAAGAGGAAAGGAAAGAGGAAAGGAAAGAGGAAAGGAAAGAGGAAAGGAAAGAGGAAAGGAAAGAGGAAAGGAAAGAGGAAAGGAAAGAGGAAAGGAAAGAGGAAAGGAAAGAGGAAAGGAAAGAGGAAAGGAAAGAGGAAAGGAAAGAGGAAAGGAAAGAGGAAAGGAAAGAGGAAAGGAAAGAGGAAAGGAAAGAGGAAAGGAAAGAGGAAAGGAAAGAGGAAAGGAAAGAGGAAAGGAAAGGAAAGGAAAGGAAAGGAAAGGAAAGGAAAGGAAAGGAAAGGAAAGGAAAGGAAAGGAAAGGAAAGGAAAGGAAAGGAAAGGAAAAAGGAAAGAAAGCAGAGGAGGACTGAGGCTACCACTGCCTCTTGCTGGTTGTTCTATTGGATCTGCTGTGAAGCCTCTCTGAGGACCAATTTGCTCATCTGTACAAAAGGCAATCAGATCTCATGGTGTCTCCTTGAGTTTTTAACACCCCTGGAAGTTAGGGGGCTTGCTGGACACGTAGTGAGAAACAGTTTTTCAAATGTCTTCCATCAAATGCTCATGAATCCATGAGGTGACTGCCTGGTTTATAGAGACCAAATGGGTATAAACACGTTCTTAACCTCAGTATTCAGCAATCCTCTGAGTGGGTTCTTCAGAGAACTGCCCCACTGTTACTCAGCAGACATTTCTTCAGCGACCCTACAAGCTGTCATTGTCCCCACAGAAAAGGCCTAAAACACCCTTTCCCCTCAAAGCCATCCATTCTAGTCTTTCCATGAACGTGTTCTGTTTTAACCCATTCCTCACTATGCCTATTTGAGTTTGACTGACAGGGGAGAATGGGGGAAGGGTAGCATTCAGCAACGAGATGCATCCACTTTCTTCTGAAGGAATAATTAGCTTGTGGCCTAGAGAGCCTGAGGTTGAGTCTTCTCAGATAAGAGATTTATTTTTTTAATCTAAAAGAACTTTAAAAGTAGAAATGTTTTAAATCAAAGTATTAAATTACACAATTACATGTGTAGACACGGCCATTGAAGGAGTTATTTTTGTGGTGTAGGCTGAATCCAGCATAAAAATATTTACTGCTCTGAAATGTCAATATGAAATAATCAGAATCCAAAATTAAATATTTACCGTCTAATCAGCCTGCATTCATCCATTCACAATGCCCCCTAAGAAACACTGATTGCACTGCATTTGACCACCTGGAATCTCGTGTTTGCCGGCTTGAAGCTGGGGAGCCTACCAAAGTCTCATTCACAGGCATTTTCTAATATCTTTCCAAGGTACTTCTGGACCAGAAATGTATACAAAAGTACAACTGACGTCAGATCAATTAACATAACATGTTCACTGTAAGGAATGAATGTCTGGGTCCTTGCCCAAAAGAAAACACAGATTTTGTTTGAATACCCATCCCTAATGTGATTGTATTTGGAGGTGGAGTTTTAAAGTCCTCGGAAAGTTAAGATTCTCTTGAATGGGGTTAGTGTTGTTAAGTCCAGAAAGGCTCCTCATCCCTCTGTCTTTCTAAGGAAGACACAATAAGGTGTCAATCATGAAGAACAGAGATCCCTTGGTCAACCTCTAGGCCATGATTTATGAAGTCATTAATCCTCACTAATTCTGTCTAGTAACAGATCAATAATAAACAACTATACCAAACATTAAGATTGTATATGAGGTCTAGGCTCTTAGGAAATCTGCTATAAAGAGAGACCCATAAATAGTCAAGACAATGTCTTTTGCTCTAATGCCATGTTAAGTATCAGCCTAGTGGTAGTGCTTTATAAAGGTGCTAAAGACAACCCACTCTAAGATATTATCTCAAAATGAAGGTAGTTTTTTTGTTGTTGTTGGACAGAGTTGGAATTGAATAATGAGGCTTGTATTTCTTTAAAAAAGAAAATTAACATGTAGTCTGCAGTACCACCCATATCTGTTTCCTCTGGCTGAAAATAATAGCTCCCCTCCCTTGTAATTTACTCAGATTGCAATTTTCTTACAGCATTTATCATGGCTGGACTATTGGTGGTGGCTCACTTTTAAGAGGCACATCAAATTACAGGCGAGTGGGTAGGGATGGAATATTCTCTAATTATCAAAATTCCTCAAACAACTGAGCAGACCACCAGAAGCGTTTGCAGAGATCTGGGTTTCTTCTGTGTCATTTCTTCCCCAGCCCCACAGGTTGCTATTTCCTCAATGGGGCAAGATGGCTCACCACTGACTTGTATTCCAAACTCCTTCATCAAAGATGGGGAGAGCATAAAAATGGTGGTCATGTGATCTCCTCCCAATGAGCAGTGCTCAGCTCTGTTATTAATAATAAGTAGGTAATTTTCATGGGTTTAGTGAAATGCCAGTTTAGTCTGTGTTGAGTAAAAATAATTTCAGTGGTGCTGAATTATGAAATCAATATAAAGATACATGTTTGATCTTCTTGGTGGCTCTAGTATTATGACAGCTATTATCGTAATGAGTGTACCAGTATGGTTGCACTTGAGAGAGAGAGTTTCTTTTTGTATTTTGTTTTGTTATGAGCCAAAAATCGACTCAAGCATTTCAGTTCTAGTAAATTTTGAATTCCATGCATAACTCAGCAGCAGTCTCCCAATCCCTGCACTATTTTCCAGACTCTTTGCCTGTAGCCAAATCCTATTAGATGTATTTCCATGTCATGTTGTGTTTAAATAATGTGGCAGGACAGGGCCTTGACTTAGAAAATGACACCATTCCTCCAAGGCGGCTTCTATCACAAGCATCTCATACAGAAATCATGTCTTGTATTTTGCCTCTGTGGAAATTGGTGACGTTGTTAAAAATTTATTTCTGCTGCAAGAAAATCTGATTCTTGGCTTATTGTGTCAAACAGCTGCTCGTATGTGGCACTGGGCAACTATCCAGCTGTGCGGTTCACACAAATTAATTTAACCCTGCAGTACACTGTGAGGCCAATTAGAATGGTCCCTGCAGGTGTGGCAGGCACTAACTTAGGAAAACTGTCCATGGTGGGGCAGGAGCCAGGTTCCGGATAATTTGATGAGGTCCAGAGCTGTATAAGGAATATTTTCCAAATAGCAAGTAATCACATCAAGCATGTTTGTGGCAGCTTGAATACATATATGATCAAACTGAGCTGAAGGGGGTCACAGAAGAGCTTGGCTAGCACAGTTGAGGACATGACTTTCAGAGCAATTCATGGTATTTGACTACAATCACATCAGAACCCCAAAAGTCTTTCTGTTCTGTTCTGTTTTGTTTTATTACAGACATTTTTCACTTAAAAAGTCAACTAAGTCCAGGGGAACTGTTAGACAATCAGTTAACAATAATCAAAGCGGTTCAAATACTCGAGCAAAAATGAGCCCAGTCCTGATGGATACAAAGTGGGCAAAGAACCTAGTGAACCATTGCTAGTTATAGCAGATGCCCCAGCCTGGTGCAAAGAACCTAGTGAACCATTGCTAGTTATAGCAGATGCCCCAGCCTGGTGCAAAGAACCTAGTGAACCATTGCTAGTTATAGCAGATGCCCCAGCCTGGTGCAAAGAACCTAGTGAACCATTGCTAGTTATAGCAGATGCCCCAGCCTGGTGCAAAGTTCACTGTTCTGACAGGCAGCATGGCTCAATGTCCTATTGAAAAATTCTATATGTGTTTTTGTCATGCTTTTCTCTTCCCTCAGCCATTTCCAGATCTTCCCCCATCTCCTTACCCACCCAATTTTCTCTTCTTTTTCCTCCCTCTCTCTTTAAAAACAAAAACCAAGAAAAACACACACACATGTACACACATACACAGACACACACACATACATATATACATACATACACACATACACACACACACACATATATACATACATACATGTATACATACATACATACATGTATATGTTGCTATAAATCTCCAACCCAAATATGCCCTGGCAATGAAAACACAACACAATTAATATGAACACATGCTGTGTGCCTAAATTGGGCAGATCTACTGCTACACTACCGTAGTCTTCCACAGCTTATGAGACCCCTTAGAACTTGTGGTTTCTCCAGGCCATGTGCTTCTGCCCCGATTTTCTTCTTCTTCTTCCTCCTCTGTGTCCTCTCTCTCTTTCTCTCAAATTTTCTCCTTCTCCTTCTCCTTCTCCTTCTCTGTCTCTGTCTCTCTCTCTCTCTCTCTCTCTCTCTCTCTCTCTCTCTCTCTCTCTCTCTCTCTCTCTCTCTCTCTCCCTCTCTCTCTCTCCTCTCTCTCTCCCCCTTCTGCTCCACCTTCCCTTTTATCTGCCCAATCATCAGCTCTCCTTTATTTTACAAATGAAGGTGGGAAGCAGGTTTACAGGAAATCACCTAAGTGCTGACTCATTCCTTGTTCTCAACCACTCACAGGAGAACAGAATTAACACCAAATATAATTAGCCCCAGGCTATCTACAACATGTATACACATACAAACACACATATACATACATCTGCATGTACAAGTATGGAAACCAAGACAAAGAGAAAAAGACCAATAAGACAAAAATAAATAAATCAATGAATAAATAAATAAATAAATAAATTCCAAACCTAACAAAATGAGACAGAAAGTCTAGAAAAATAGCATTGAGTTGGCTTTACTTTGTCCAGCTACTCTTGGGCATGCAGCCTGCCCTGAAGTGTAGTTAATATACTCCTGTGAGGCGCCATTGGGATTCACAGAGTTTTTTTCCTTTGCCAGTAGGTATCAATTGCAGATAACTTCTTGCCTGGGTGGAAGGATGTCCACTCCCTCCTCTCAGTGCTGGAACTCTGTCTATCCTGAACTTGTTCAGGCCTTGTGAATAGTAGCCACAGTCTCTGGGAGTTCATATATTCATCAATCATGTTATGTCTGAAAGACACTGTTTCCTTGGAGACAACTGTCAACTCTGGCTCTTACTACATTTCTCTCTCTTCTTTCACAGAGATCTGTGAGTCTTGAGGGGAGGGCCTGGATGGAGACACTCCATTTGGAAACGAGCACTCCAATGTTACTCTCTGTATACAGTCCACTTGTAAGTCCTGGGTTAGTTCTTGTCTAGCAAGGAGAAGTTTCTTTGATGAGAGATGGGTCAAGCACTGATCCCTGGGACATTAGAAGTCATTTCAGTGCTATATTTGTTTAGCAGAGTGGTAGTATAAGTTTTTAACCATAGAATCATGACCTATCTAGTATCAGGTTCTTGGCTACTTTAGCAGTGTCAGGCATGGGTTTCATCTGTGCTAGAACCTTAAATCTGAATGGACTTTCAATCCAATCAGAAAGGGGTTACTTAGTCCCATAACATCTGTGCCACTATTGCACTATGTTCCTGTTGTATGGTTTAGGGTTTTGCATCTGGGTTACTTTTTTCCTCCAGCAGCGTGTAGAACAACTACCAGTACCATGAATGTTACTCAGTAGGGGTGAAGCTTCTAGTTAGTCACCAGCTCAACTTCACTGTGTTTGATGACACATGTAAGTGCTGCCTTCAGCACTAGGACCTTATGGTGTGAAGAGTAACCAATAGCCTAAGCAGTAGCCTGTGAGGTTTAGGGGTTTGCATTGGGCCCCTTAGGCTAACAACACACACACACACACACACACACACACACACACACACACACAGGTAACCTATTCCTGGCACAGGAGGTTTTACTTGGTGATATAGGATAGCTAGTTGGGGAATTGTCTCTCTGATTATTTGGTGACTCCATTTTTATTTCTTTCATATATGTACATATTTTAAGAAGTTTCTCCAATAGTAGATTTCCATACAACTTTTCAAATGACTTCAGTGCTAGTTGTCCCTTTTCGTATTCCCTCTTTTACCCCTCTCTTTCAGGACTCTTTCATTCTCCCACCCCAGTCTACTACCTGCCTCCCATAACAACCTATTTCCCTTTCCTTGGGAGATGCTATCCTTCTCCCTTGTCCCTTACCAGGTACCTAGCCATTGTGGTTACTAGCCATGTGGTATACATATCAAAAGCTTAAACACTGATATCCACATATAAGAGGGGGCATACAATTTTTGTCTTTGGGGACCAGGGTTACCTCACCCAGATTGGTATTTTTTTCTATTTCTATCCATTTACCTGTGAGTTTTGTTTTTTCTTTACTGTTGATTAACATTCTTTTGTATAAATGTATCACATTTTCACTATCCACTCCTCAGTTGATACACATCTAGGCTGTTTCCAGTTCCTGGATTTATGAATACAGCAGCAGTGATCATGAACAAGCAAATATCTCTATAGTAATATAAAGTCCTTTGGCTATATGACGAAGAGTGCAATAGTTGGATCTTGAGGTAGATCTATTCCCATTTTCCCATGGAACTACTCACTATAGAACACTGTGCTGACCACTTTGCATTAATCCAGTTTGCAATGGATTAATGTTCTGCTTTCCATATATCTTTGACAGCATATGCTGGCATTTGTTTTTATTGATCTTGGCCATTCTGACTTGTATATGGTGAAATAGTAGTTTAAAATTCCATTCTGATGACTAAAGATGCTGAACATTTCTTTATGTGTTTCTCAGTAATTTTTGATTATCATCTGAGGATCCCTGCCAAGTTCTGTACCCCATTTTTAATTAGCTTATGTCTTTTATTGGTGTTTGGGCTTTTTGTTTAGTTGGTTTTTTTCTTTTTTTAGTTCCTTATATATTTTAGATACTAACCCTCTATATCAGATATAAAATGGTTGAAGAACTATTCCCATTAGATACACTGTCATTTTGCTCAAATGATAGTGCTTTTGACACACAGAAGATTTTTCAGCTTTCTGGGTCCCATTATTAATCATTAACGTTAGTGCCTGCATTATTGTATCCTCCTCAGAAGGGTTTTTCTCAAGGCTCAGAACGTTATGATCTGGAACTGACCCAAATGTCCCCTCCCTAAAGACTAGAATTTGTGGTACTGAAGGTACCATGTAAACTTCCAGAGAGGGGAGGTAGCCAAAGTCTTGTCCCACTACCACATCTATAAATCATAACAATCATGGGAGGATAACCCATGGTTGCAGGAGTGGCATATATTCCTTGACAGTAACCAAAAAGCTCTATGATTGGACTTAATGAATGTTCAACAAAAGAAATACAATGCCTAATACTGGAAACCTAGCTAACTAATCAGTGCTAGTGAAATCATGGTTATAAAAGGAGAATTTTCAACCACTGGTTTACTAAACAGTGTATTCCCTAACAACAATCTATAAATATTTGTCCTGGCATCCACAGATAAGTGTAGCTTTCACCTCTCAGAAAGAAAATTTCTCTTTGAAGAAGACACTACAAAAGCCACAACCAATCAGTATGCTGAAACGTGTAGCCCAGTCCCAATGAATACATCTACAAAACAATCCCACAAGAAAGGCTTAGGGGACATTGCAGAAGAGAAAGTGGATAGATTGTAGAAGTCAGAGTCAAAGAGGGTTGGCTGTGGAATTGTTTCTCCTTGTAACATCAGAAACTGTTCACATAAAGTCTCACCAACATGACCACCCAAATGTGAGTTGAATAACAAGGGCACCAACAAGAAAGTCAAATTGTACAAGGAAAAACCCCATGGCCCTCAATGCTACACTAACAACTACAGGCAACTGAGTAAAGCTAGGAGCAGGACAGGTGGCCCTCCCCAGGGAAGAGCACACCAATTGGTTGTGTGGTGCCAAATGGTCAGCCCTGAAAAAAATACATAAAACTAAGGTGGTGTGAACTCAACAGATTATATTTAGGAATATATATGTATATACAAATGACATATATGTCTGCAATGACAATTGAAGAAAAAAGAGTCATTACCTTGGAGGAGAGTAGAGAGGAGCACAAGGTAAGTTTTGGAGGGAGCAAAGGGAAGAGAAAAATTATAATTAAAATGCAATCTTAAAAATAAATAAAATGAAAGAAAGAAAGGAAGGAAGGAAGAGAGGAAGAAAGAAAAAAAAAGAGAGAGAGAAAGAAAGAGAGGAAGAGAGGAAGAAAGAGAGAGAGAGAGAGAGAAAGGGAGGGAGGGAGGGATTGAGAGAGGAAAGGAGGAAAGGAAGAAGGGAAGAGAAGGTTCTTTACTGTGCCTAATTTTAAAGCCTACTCCACACTCTCTTTTGTCTGGTTCAGTGTATCTGTTTTATGTTTAAGTCTTTGGTTCATCTGGAGTTGAGTTTTGAGCTTGATGATGAATATAGATCTATTTACATTCCACATACAGTCATCCAGGTTGACCAGGACCATCGTTGAAGATGCTTCTTTTCTCCAGTGTATATTTGTGGCTTCTTTATAAAATATCAAATGTCCATAGGTGTGAGAACTTACGTTTGTGTCATCAATTTGATTCCATTGATCGAAGTATCTATTTTTATGTGAATACATGTTCTTTTTATTACTACAGCTCTGTAGTGCAAATGGAAATCTGGAGAGTGCTACCTTCAGCCATTCTTTTAGCATTCAGGATTGTTTTTAACTATCCTGGATTTGTCTGTTTGTTTCCATATGGATTTGAAATTTTTTCAATTTCAGTGAAGATTTTTTTTAAAGAATTTTGATGAATCTATTGATTGCTTTTATAGAATGGCCATTGTCAAAATTTTAATCCTACCAATCCACTAGCATGGAAGATGTTTCCATTTTCTGATATCTTCAATTTCTTTCGTCAATGTCTTAAAATTTTTATTATACATGTCTTTCATTTGCTTTGTTAGAATTATCCCAAGACTTATTTTGAGGCTATTGTGAAAGGAACTTTTTTCCTGATTTCTCTCTCACTCTGTCTGTCATTTGTATATAGGAAGGGGACTGATTTGGGTATGTTAATTCCATATCCTGCTACTTTGATAAAAGTGTTCATTAGATATAGATGTTCCCTAGTAGAGTCCTTAAGGTACATTATATATGAAATCATATCATCTAAAAATAAAGATACATTAACTAACTTCTTCCTTTCTTATTTGTATTGCTCTAGCTAACACTTCAAAGTAGTATATTTAATAGATATGAAAAGGATGGACAACCCTGTCTTGTTTCTGATTTTAGTAAAAATTCTTTGAGTTTCTGTTTCAGTTGAAGGTAACTACTGACTGATAGTAAATCATCCTTATTATGTTGAGGTGTGTCACTTGTATCCCTACCCTTTCTAAAACTTTTATCATAAAGTGTTGTAGATTCTGTCAAAGGCCTTTCTGCATCTAATGAGATGATCATGTAGTTTTTGTCTTTCAGTTTATGTGGTAGATTAGATTTATCAATTTATGTAAATTGAACCATCCCTGCATCTCTGGGATGAAGCCTATTTGATCATAGACAATAATTTTTTATATGTACTTGAATTTTGTTTCCAGGTATATTATTAAGGATTTTTTTGCATCTATATACTTAAGAGATATTGCTCAATAATTTCCTTTTCTGTCGGGTCTTTGTCTAGTTTTGGTGTAAGGGTAACAATGGTCTCATAAAAATAATTAGGAAATGTTCTTCCAATTACTATTTTGCATAATAATTTGAGGAGTGTTGGTGTTAGTTCTTTGAAGATCTAATAGAATTCAGCACTGTATCTATCTGACCATAAAATATGTGGGGGAGTGTCTGTGAGTGTGATTTTTAATTACTGCTTTTATTTCACTACAGCTGATGGGTCTGTTTAAACTTCTTATTTGATAAAATTTATCCATTTCTTTTAGATTTTCCAATTTAGTGGAGTACAGATTCTTGTAGTGTACCCTTGTGTTTCTCTGGATTTTCTAGGTATCTGTTCTTGTATTCCTGTTCTTGTATTTGCTGATTTTGATCTTTTATTTCTGACTTTTAGTCATTTTGGCTAAGGATTTGTCAATACTGTTGATTTTCTCAGAGCACAAACTTTTCATTTCCGTGATTCTTTGTAACACTTTGATTCTTTCTATTCTATTAATTTTAGCCCCAAGTATGTATATTTCTTGCCATCTTCTCTTTCACATGTCGTCTCTTGTATTTCTAAAGATTTCAAAAGTGTTGCTAAATTACTAATATGAGATCTCTGCAGTTATTATGTGTAGGTACATATCATTATGAACTTGCCACTTCAAGTTGCCTTTGTTGTATCTCATAGGTTTGGATATGTTTCAATTCTCATTTTCTCTAAAAAAAATTAATTTCCTTTCTTGATTCTTTTCTTGACTCATTTTATATTCAGTAATGAACATTCTGTTCCCATAAGCTTGTATACTTTCTATTGTTGATATCCAGCTTTAATCTATGGCAGTCACACAGGATACAGGATGTTATTTC
This sequence comes from Mus caroli, assembly GCF_978045245.1. Lineage (NCBI taxonomy): Eukaryota > Metazoa > Chordata > Mammalia > Rodentia > Muridae > Mus > Mus caroli. The sequence goes on along the minus strand of NW_028227261.1, from coordinate 51,437,059 downwards.
TATTTTCTTATATCTGTTGAGGCTTGATTTGTGTCTAAGTATGTGGCCAATTTTGGGGAAAGTTCTATTAACTGATAAGAAAAAAAAGGACATCTTGAGTCTTGGTAAAATGTTTTGTAGATATCTGCTAGGTCTGTTTGATTTATAATATTATTTTACTCCAACATTTCTCTGCTTAATTTTTGTCTAGATTACCTGTCTCTTTATGATAATAGTGTATTGAAGTCACCAACTATCAGTGTGTTAAAGTCAATATGTGATTTCAGCTATAGTAGTGTTTCCTTTATGAACATGGGTATCTTTGTGTTTGGTGCATATATGTTTAGAATTACAACAACTTCCCTTTGTGGAAGATATGTGGAAGATATTTATCTCTTCTGATTAGTTTTGGGCTTACCTCTAATTTGCCAGTTATTAAAACAGCAATAACTTCTTGCTTCAATGGCCCAATGGGTTGCACTATCTTTTTGCATCCTTCTACTTACCCTGAGGTGATGTCTATTCTTAATTGTGAGCTACGTTTCGTAGATGCAGCTGAAAGATGAATCCTGGTTTTGGCATCCATTTTGTTACTCTGGTTTGTTGTTGTTGTTGTTGTTGTTGTTGTTGCAGAATTGAGATCATTAATGTTAAGAGATAGCAATGAACAGTGTTTGTTGATTCCAATTAGTTAGTTGTTGTTGGTGTGTGTGTGTGTGTATTTCCCTTTTGATTGGCTGTTCTGTGGTTATTTATTCTCTGTGCTTTTTTAAGCGTGGTTAACATCTTCAAACTGAAGTTTCCTTTCTAGTATCTTCTGTAGAGCTACATTGGTAGATATATTGCATAAAATTGATTTTACCATGGAATGTTTTTCTTTCTTCATTGCAAATGATACTGTTGCTGGTTATAGTACTCTAGGCTAGCAACTGTTGTCATTCAGAATTTGTAGAGCATCCATCCAGGATCTTCTTGCTTTCAGAGTCTGCATTGAGAAGTCAGGTAATATTCCAACTAGCCTGCCTTTATATGTTACTTGGTCCTTTTCCCTTGCTGCGTTTACTAGCCTTTCTTTGTTTTCAATATTTAGTGTTTTGCTTATAGCACGTTGTGAGTAATTTCTCTTCTTGTCTATTTGGTGGTCTGTATGCTTCTTGTACCTTGACAGGCATTCCTTCTTTGGACCGGGGAAATTTTCTCCTGTGATTTTGTTAAGCACACTTTCTGTGCTTTGACCTGCATTTTTCCTGCTTCCTCTATTCCTATTATCCATGCATTAGGGTTTTTCTTTTATAGTGCCCTGGATTTCTTGGGTGTTTGTGCCTGGATTCTTTTTTTATTTCTTTTAGCTCTTCTTCAACACCTTAGATTGTCCCTTCAGTTCCTTGTAATCTGTTGGTAAGGCTAATCTCTGAGATCTTTGTTTGACCTCATTTTGAGTCTTATTTCCATTTGTGTTTACTCTAGGGATTCCATTTTGTTGTTGTTATTGTTGATGTTAAATTATACTTCCATGCCCTGAATTATTTTTATTATTTTATACAAGTGTTTGTGTTTTCATGGACTTCATTAAGGGATCTATTCATATTCTTTTTAAGTTCCTTGAATATGTTCATAATTGCCATTTTAAAATCCTTGTCTTAGGCTTCAGCTACATTGTATTTTTCAGGGTCTACTGCAATAGGATTAATGGCTTTTGGTGGCAACATATTGTTCTGGCCTTTCCTATATGCGTTGTTGTTGTTGCTGCTGCTGCTGCTGTTGTTTTGTTTTGGTTTGGTTTGGTTTTTTGAACTTTCTGTGAATCTGGTTGGCATCTGGAGTTATGATATTTGAATATCAGTATCCAGTCTTTCCTTTGTTGGGTTTGTATTCCATTCTTGGTGAGCTATTGTGCTCTCTGAATCCTAGGCAACTCTTGGGCTGTTGGTTTCCTGGTAGAAAATGTCCTAGCCTGGAACAAGAATCACACCATTACCTCAAAAATCTCTTTTTTGTCTAATCTTCCTCTCTTCTCACTGTTCTTATCAAAAACATATTGAACTCTATGAATCTCATGATGCATGAGCAACTTTGAAAGTAAACCTAAAAGGTAAAATTTAGCAGAGATGTGATGGGCCTCGTGTGGTTCTCAGACCTTGGTCTAAGGATATTGAACTGAGCGTTCAGTCAATGTAGGTGATTTCTTAGACGAGCACACTCATAGACACAGTCATAAGAGCAAGCATGGAATTCACACTGTTGTGTCCACTGAGTGTGCTTCCATTCTTGTGGTTCAGAATATGCATAGATCAGCACTTAGCATCACGGTTAAATCTAAAGAAATGATAACTAAATCATCATGGTGTTCTCCTACACTCAACAATGTCCACAGATTGCTTGGTGGGAGGTGAGGGGCTTCAGAGAAAGAATCTAAATTTCACTCGGTCAAATCAATTTTCCAAGTTTTTGAAAGGACTCTCCTTTGGATCTTCGATCTCCTTTTGTCTGACTTTCACTTCAGCTGATGAGGATTTTTAAGAAGCAACACTATATTATGTACATAGGCTTTGGGGAAGAAATGCCCAGGTCTGGGCTATGATTCTTCTCTGCCACCACACATCACCAGCAACTTCCCCTAGACTATTTACTTATTCTGTTCTAATACCCCTCAGAGTTTTGACCTATGTGGATATTATAATTGACTCAAATAAATCAAAGTAGTCAGTAGTCATATGTGTGCTGATCTGATCCTGTATTCAATAACAGCAACCATAATGATAGCAATAATAATGAGATGATAGCAGCTAACTCCCATTTGACAGCTACCATGTACCAAGAATGATAATAGGTACTATTAGAGATACCCGTGCTGCCTCATTTAAGCTTCAACATACCCTTATAAGATAGGTACTTTTGTCCTTTCAGAAAAGAAGTTAGGACAGAACTATTCAATAATGTAAACTATATATGCCACCTTTCATTTTCTAGCATTCCTCATTTTTTACAAAGTAAAGAGCATTTAGCTTTGTATCTACGTAATTCAATGGCTGAGGTAAAACACAGCCCTATTTAAAACAACAACAACAACAACAACAAAAACCGAGTTTAGTGAATTTATTGTAACGACTTCCATTTTCTGAATTTCAATGAATGAAAAGAAAAAGTAAAAACATCCAGTTTCCTGGTCATACTGAAGTCTCTCGGGTGCCCAAGCATTTGATGTAGCGAGCAGCTTCTTTACTGCATGGCATAGACTTGTTTCTCTCTTTTATTTCAGTGAATATTTACTAAATGTCTTTTATAAAAGTAGTACTGGAGAGCTAAAGTCCTAGCTCAGCGTTAGAGCCCCGTGTGTTAGGTACTGAGTTTTATCCTTGGTACCAATAACTGAACTAAAGTAAATACAATGCAAAAGTCAAATAAAATAAGCATGGTTTGGGAGACATGGTAGGTAATAAGGCCAAACAGATGAAGCACTGCTGTGGGAAGCTTTTGTCACAGCAGGAATGATAGGGACAGTAGAAAAATAACTGGAGATGCAAGGTGGTATTCAGTATCATAAAAACAGCGTGGACATGTGATGGACAGGCAGTGGACAGATGTGATGGACAGGATGCAGTGAACAATCCCTCAGTCTGCACTCTGGCCAACCCCTGGGCAATGTTTCACATTGACTGTAATGAGTTCCAGACCTCAAACTTGTGCCAAGCAGTAACCCTGGGATGTGATTTCAGTATTCCACAGAGTAGTCAGGTTCTCCAACAAGGGAAGGCCATTTCTGCAAAGATTTGGAGGCCATTAGTGTAGGTTTCGATTCTTCACAAGCTATTTTACTAAGGGTTCTCAAAAGCTTTGATCAGCTCCCCATTCTAGCTCACCCTGCAAAGGAAGGGGAGAAAAGAGGGAAATGGGACAAGGAGATGTGGGCCTTTTTAGAAGTATTTCTTTGTGGTGATTCTAATCTCGGTTTGTTCGTATAGCAGCAGTTCAATTCAGTAGTGTCAGGATACCAGCAGTCTATATCCATCATGTCACCAAACACAAATCAGCAATGGAGGAAAGGTCCAGCAGAAACAGCCAGGCCTCCACCAAATTGGCACCAGTCAGCTGGGGTAACCAGAATCAGCTGGGACTCCAGGAGAAATTCTGCCATGCCTCTCTCATCAAAAATCAGCAAAAACACTAGACCAACAATGTATTGTACAGGTAGCTATGCAAGCAACCCATCCCTGTCTATAGAGTCTTATTTATACTCTCTCCAAACATCACGTGTCCTTTTATAGGCCTTGTCTTAGCAAAATATCATGTGAGTCTGACTCAGAAAAGCACCATGTGAGTTTCCATCATATGATACAACCAGAAACTTCCACTTCAATGAGGCAGCAAGCCACACCAGTATCTGGCAAAAGTAGGTTTTTGGAGAGTGAAGAGGGATAAATGCTTAGATTGAAAACGATGCTGCCCCAGAGAGCAAAGGTTGGAATGTTGAAGGGGAGTTTCTTGTTCATGAGGTCATCCTCCAGCATCACACTGCTTCGAGTGGGGGCTTCTCCATTAGAATCTAACATAGCCAGGCTCTGTCTCATTCATACATTATCTCATTATCTCATAGCATGTGTAGTGCTGACCATTCAATATGTAGTTAATGGGATAATACATAATTCTTCATTTATTCTATTGATCAGGAAACTAAACCCCAAAGAGATTAACATTAAATAGCAAGTGTGATTAGAACCTAGATGTCTGTGTTGCACAAACATGATCACGCATACACTGCATCTCCCTCAGCTTAGGTTGTCCTGAGGCCAGAGCCGTCCTGGCAGTCCCACTACCCTCCATCACTCTGTGCTGGCCCCATAGCTTCTTCCCCAATTTGTTTTGGAGATCTAGATGAGAAGAATGGAGAAGAGCAAGAACAGTGATATGTAGCACATGATTTGCCTTGCTATTCAGATCTAATGTCTTTTGGAGATCTAGATGAGAAGAATGGAGAAGAGCAAGAGCAGTGATATGTAGCACATGATTTGCCTTGCTATTCAGATCTAATGTCTTTTGGAGATCTAGATGAGAAGAATGGAGAAGAGCAAGAGCAGTGATATGTAGCACATGATTTGCCTTGCTATTCAGATCTAATGTCTTTTGGAGATCTAGATGAGAAGAATGGAGAAGAGCAAGAGCAGTGATATGTAGCACATGATTTGCCTTGCTGTTCAGATCTAATGTCTTTTGGAGATCTAGATGAGAAGAATGGAGAAGAGCAAGAGCAGTGATATGTAGCACATGATTTGCCTTGCTGTTCAGATCTAATGTCTTTTGGAGATCTAGATGAGAAGAATGGAGAAGAGCAAGAGCAGTGATATGTAGCACATGATTTGCCTTGCTGTTCAGATCTAATGTCTTTTGGAGATCTAGATGAGAAGAATGGAGAAGAGCAAGAGCAGTGGTATGTAGCACATGATTTGCCTTGCTGTTCAGATCTAATGTCTTTTGGAGATCTAGATGAGAAGAATGGAGAAGAGCAAGAGCAGTGGTATGTAGCACATGATTTGCCTTGCTGTTCAGATCTAATGTCTTTTGGAGATCTAGATGAGAAGAATGGAGAAGAGCAAGAGCAGCGATATGTAGCACATGATATCCCTTGCTGTTCAGATCTAATGTCTTTTGGAGATCTAGATGAGAAGAATGGAGAAGAGCAAGAGCAGTGGTATGTAGCACATGATTTGCCTTGCTGTTCAGATCTAATGTCTTTTGGAGATCTAGATGAGAAGAATGGAGAAGAGCAAGAGCAGTGATATGTAGCACATGATTTGCCTTGCTATTCAGATCTAATGTCTTTTGGAGATCTAGATGAGAAGAATGGAGAAGAGCAAGAGCAGTGATATGTAGCACATGATTTGCCTTGCTATTCAGATCTAATGTCTTTTGGAGATCTAGATGAGAAGAATGGAGAAGAGCAAGAGCAGTGATATGTAGCACATGATTTGCCTTGCTGTTCAGATCTAATGTCTTTTGTGCTGGCTATGGTCTCTCTCCTCTTTGCTTTCCCTGAACCGACATTCAGAAGATTAGGCCATGCCACTTCTCTTCCTCTTTCCTCACATGGTTCCCTTTGCATGATCTGCTCTTCCCAAGCTTATAAGCTCACAGACCAGACTCACAAGTGACACCACCCTTCTTGGTTTTCCTCTAGGGTGGACTTGGACTTAGACAGGTGAGTGGGCAAATGCCCCGGCAGCAACATCTGATGGAGGCTTCACTTGCATATTCCTAAAGGCACATGATGAGCAATGGTGTCTTAGTTTTTTCATAAGGAGGGGTTTCTGTGTTTTACAAATAGAAGGGGGCAAATGTCAGTTTTGTAAGCCAAAGATAACCCCATTAAACTTTCTTTTGTGTACTTGCTTGCTAACTATTTCTGTTTATATCCTATTTGTGAGTGTCTGTGTGTGTGTGTGTGTGTGTGAGAGAGAGAGAGAGAGAGAGAGAGAGCGAGCAATGGAGAGAGACAAAGACAGAGATGGTGTATATATATAATGTGTATAATGTGTAGTGTTTGTATGTGATGTGTGATGTGTATGTGCGTGTGTATATATATGTGTGTGAGAGAGGGAGATAAAGAGAGAGATGAGTGAGTGTGGTATGTGCGTTAGAGATGTGTGCCTGTAATGTGTGTGTAACTTGTGCATGCTGTGTATCTATGTTTTGTGTGTGATATGTGCATGTGATATGTATGTAAGTATTTGATATGTGTACGGGTAAAATGTATGGCTTGAGTAAGTGTGATGCACATGACAGAGAGATGTGTGACTGTGATGTGAAGGATGTGTGTGTAACTTGTATATGATGTGCCTATGTTTTGTGTGTGTGATGTGTACTTGATGTTTGTGATATGTGTGTGATATATATGTATGTGTAATCCGTGTTTAGCCATTTCTCTCCCTCCTTCCTCATATTTGGTTACTTAAAAATAAACTGATTTCCCTTTACATATATCATTCATTTTTTATTACATTTAATTGTCTACGTGTCTGTGTGAGTCTGCAGGCTTGTTCCATGCATACATATGGAAGTCAGTGGCAGTTTGAGCATGTTAGTTCACTCCTCTTTCCATGGGGTCCCAAGGATTGAACTCAGGTCCTCATGCTTGATGGCAAACCTGCTGAGCCTCTTGCCAGCTCATGTAGTATTCATGAACACTGCCTCAGTAGCAATATACTATTGTCCAACAACAATAGCACCATCTCCTCTACAAGCAGGCACATAAGTTGTTTCTAATTCTACTGCCATGAATGGTATGGCATGGCACATTTTTATCAGAACATAAATTGGGTGTGCAGAGAGTCCTTTGGTCAAAACCTCCCAAACGTGAAATCATTCAGTCAGAAGCTACAAGTCTCTCAGTCTGCTGCTCCAATTTGCTCAGGCACCATGTAAACACACTGTGCCTCTTTAAACTTTTACCTACAGCATGTGTCAAATCCTTTCTCTTCCTGATAGTGCTAAGTATTGTTGTTATAGCTTTTTATGTAAACTATGCTAAATTGCTAAAAGCCACAACTGTTTAATTAATATTCATGTGTTTGCTTGCCTTTAAACATGACTATTTTCATCTGCTTTTTATTCATTATGCTAAATATTTTATTCATGGCCTTTCATCATTTATCCATGGGGGCATCAACTCAGAGGATAGGCCCAACTCTTTATAGAATAAACTTATTGCATTTGCCAAATATTTCTCCAGAGACAAACTTTTCCAGAATATTGTTTTCCCCGTGTTGTTTATAGCATGAACTTTAATATAAATTTAAGATAGTCTGTACCTTCTAAGGTAGAAAATACATTCATAGTGTGCATTTTAGGAGATGCAGATAAGCAAAAGTGAGATAGTAAAATCCTCCTATCCTCTTACTATTCAGGAATAGACATTCATAAAATTTATGGATTTCATTTTTATCTTTTCCCTATGTATTTAAATACTTTTAAATAGATGTAGGCTCACAATGAACAATCTGCCATTCTGTTTTTTCCTATCTAATGTGTTAAGAATATATTTGACAGCAATAAATACTCTTTCTCGTTGTTTTAATGACTTCATAATAGAAACAGAGAAGTTCATTTTTCCAGGTCACTATTGTTGGGTCTACGTCTAATAGCTACTGCTTTGGTGATGGGTAATCTCCTTCAGTGTGGGATGTGGAAACTTCCATAGTTATTTGCTTAGGATGATTTTGCCTCGAGTCAAGTCAAAGGTTTAAACAAATGTTATGTTTTTTGGGTTTGGGGGGGGGGTTGTAGTAAACTACAAATTTCCTTTCAAACCCATGTCTTAAGTTTATGGCATGGAATTTACTTTGACTTAAGGTTATAAACTTTTGCACAGTATTTGAAGTGATTTAAAGGAAGGAATTTACCTAGCTCCTCATGTGTCAGGGGAAAATAAGATAAGTAAATATACAATGTGCCAAGCATCCAAATCCCCAGAGCAGATGCATCAACTCCAGAGTAAGCTAAGTTTCAAATGTTGGTCATTTGCTTTGTCCACATTTTACTGCACAAAGCAAAAATTTCCAGATCTACTAAAGATGTGGAGACAGAATCAAAGAACTGACAGTGCCACTCACACCTGCCTATGTGATGTGATCTGAGTCCTGGCCACTAGTGTGTGACTACATGATCTAAGTCTTGCTCACTAGCACATGCCTACATGATCTAAGACCTGGATAATCTCTACTCTTTCTCTGACTCGAGGTGTAGTTTCATTTTCCAAAAGAAGAATCCAGAGAACTTGGGAACATGTTGGGGGGGGAGAGGGCTTGTTCTGGTTCACAAAGGCATATGGCCTTTACTGTCTAGTGTTTTGTTCTTATGAATCAAAGGTATCAGCGTGACTTCTGCTTCTACCCCTCCCCAGTCCTGTCAACTTATATGAGGATTTCATGCACATTCGTAGCTAAGCTTTAAGAATCCAGCAGAAGTTCTCATTGTAGCCTTTGGTCTCTCTCCATTCTTCTTTATTTTACTTAGACCATTCTAATGCTGTACAGAGTATACCCAAACAGAAGAGTTTAATGCTAATAACATTAATCATATGTGTACTGTAAAATAACATAAACCCAGCAGCGATTGTTTACATAGCTGGGGATATATCTTAATATTTCTATATTCAGCATGGAATAATGTGGTTTGTAAAGGCCATATGGTAGAAAATATTTTAAGGAACTTGCCATAATTAATTAAAAACATGTAACAAACAAGGCAGACAACTGCACTCCATAGTGAGACACAGAACAAATGATTCATATATGTTTGGGTGCTTTGTAGAGGCTCAATAGAAAGAGATGTCACAAGTTCTTTAATCTTATCTTCATTTCTTACTAATATGTCACTTGGGAAAAATATCTCCTCTTTGGCTTCTATTTTCTCACCTTTAATATATAATAATATTTGCTTCAAACCTGGGAGTTGAGTTCAATATGGTAGTCCAGATGACAAAGTGGTATCAAAATATTATCAGAGAAGAAACAGGAAAGTATCGAGAACTGAGGGGTTGCTCAGTTGGGAGGGTATTCGCCATATAATCATGAAGCTCTAAGTTCAGATCTCCAGTAGCATGATAAAGAGCCAGGTGTGGCAGCCTCTGCCTAGTCCGGAACTGTGGCAGTAGAGACAGGAGAATTGTTGAGGCTCATGGGCCAGTCAGTCCAGCCAATCATTTAGTCCCAGGTTAGGTGAGATGGGGAAGTCACTGAAGAAGACATATGATGTTTACCTCTGGTCTCCACATGCCTGCTCACACACATGCACCCACCCATACCAAAAAACAATCAAACTTTTTTAAAGGAAGAAGGATAATATAAAACATGTTCCCAAGTATTTCTGGTAGATGACTTGTGAGAACACCATGTCCTTTGACTCCTGAGGTCATTCACCTCAATAGTCTCTTCCATCTCCACTGCACAACACTAGCTTCTTTCTCATCTAGGATAGGCATTCTCTGGACTTCAATATTGCATATATGACTTAAGGATGCTATCTCTTTGCCCTACCTGTTTATGTCATGCAAATACATGTCTCTGAGTCAACAAAATCAGTTTCCCTTTGCTCAAAAGTAGAGAAAGGTGAGAAGGCTTAATTCTATCTAAATCCTGAGAAACCATGAGCCTCTGATTCTTCCCATTACTATAGCTGCTATAGCTGGTAAGCAATACCATCAGAGAGATGAGACTTCTCTAGTCCTCGGGGTGTTTCATTGTCACATTTCCTTCTAAGGCTTATCATTCTTCCATTCCTGAGGCTAAAACTCTTTGCTAAAACCCTTCAGGACCTTTCTTTAATTATTATCCACTAGAAGCCAGAACACTGTCTCCAGGTAAATTCAGAGACAAGCCAAAGACTATACAAAAGAGACTCAAAGACATCTTGAGTCAAATCATTGTCCTGAAATATTGTAGCTTTTTCTCTCTGGGGAGAAGTCTAGAGAAAGTCTTGCTCAGTCTAGGGTCAAAATGACTGACAGGTGATGGCAGTAATCCTGCAAGGGTACAGATCAGCATTTGTCAGCCCTGTTTTCAAATGACAGAAACCGAGGCAAGTCAGCATTGCACAGAGAGGGGAACATTGAGTGACAACAGAGTCATTGTCCTTTGAGAGACATCAGGCTTGTACCACAGTGTCTCCAACCCGCCACCACCACAGGAACAAGCCTCCCAATTTCATGGAATTCTCTAGGTAAACAGTGTGACACAATGTCTTTCCTGTCACTGAATTTTGCCCATAGCATCCAAGAGTAAATATTTTTGTCTTGAGGATTGGTTGTTCTCATGTATTTTATTTTACACAAATTCATCAGAATTCCCTGCCACCATGCTCTGAGTGAATGACTTCCCTGCATCTTTGCTTTCAAGGGCTTTGCAACACTCCAGAGCCACTTTCAAGAAGCTGACTAGGAGTTGATTTGCATAGGGGATGGTACCGAAATCAGGATGTGACTGAGGGGCAGCCACACAGTGTCATAGAAACAACAGAGACCATGCCAGGCTCTGCTGCTGAGGTGGCACTGCAGAGTCGAGCCAAGTTGTCAGTAACTAGGTACCAGTGGGAGAGAAGGTGCCCCCAGGCAGGGTAACAAGGAAAATAGGTGTTAAGCTAAGCTGTCAAATGCCTGTCCTACCAGTCAGTTTCCAGTAAATGATAGTTCATGTATAAAGGAAGAAGTATTCACTCAGCTGTCCTACGGCACTGGGCCATCATCCCCAAACTGGCATTACCACCTTCCCCTCCATTCCATTTGCCATCTTCACCTATGAATGCTACACAAACAGGGAACATATTACACAAGCACATCACCTAGCACCCAGTACCCAGCACCTAGCACCCAGCACCCACAAGACCTCTCCAGAGTCAGTGAGCTATGACTGGAGTCCTCGTGACAACCTGAACGATCAAACACTGTTAAGAGAGGAGCCTCTGATTAGGAAGTTAGAAAGCCCGGTTTTGCTGTCGTTTATATAAATCTGACCTTTTTAAATTCACTCTGCCTTTGCTTCTTATGGTTGATCTGTGAATGTCCTTTGCATGGTTTTTGGTACATAACATGCCTTTAACAAAGATGAACTCCCCCCCCCCTTCTGTTCATAAGGTGGGTTTGGGTTACTTGTTACCTAGGGTCTCTCTGAAGTCCCACATCCACTCGAAATTTTCTGATTCTGTTTTATTTTCCTTCTGCATTCTTGATTGACAGAGTTTGTAATAGGCATCTTTGGTTTTTACTGAATTCTCATGATTATGAAATCTCATGGCTGGAGGCAACATCTGATTCCGTACACCCATCTTCTTTTACTCGTGAGTCAAGAAGCACTTTAGAATGGTGAGGGAGAAAATTAACTTGTTCAAGGTCACATCAGCAGTGACGACAAGGTAGGGAACACCACCCAAGCTTCTGAACCATCTGAGACTCGCCAGCCCCACCCCAGCCCAGCCCTAGCTGCAGCTAGTCTGTTCTGGTCTATAAAGCAGCACGGTCAGCTTTGCTTGTGTTAACATTATTCTAGCATGTAATATGAGGCAACTACCTGAGAAATACTTTTATTTCCAGGGCTTCGCTTAGTCTGCAGGGTTTATTAATTTTATTTATGTATTTGATCTCTCAAATGAAATAATAAACTAATTAGTGGGACAATTTACTGGTGTGTTCCACTGAGAGTGTTTTATAGTGTCTGTGTAAGCTGGTTGAGCTGTAGTGTCAGCAGATCCACTTTCTGCCCTGCCGCCCTTAATTGCAGCCATGAGACATACATGGCAGGCGGCCCTGTTTGGGACTTGCATTTCCAGAGATATCTGGAAAGGTCAGGCCATGGAGCAAAGGGAATTTTGCTCCCAGAGCCTTTCCAAATTCCTTCAGCAAGCAGGCTGCTTTATGTCATTGCAAGGATCTGATTGGGGCTCCCAGAGCTGGGTGTGTAGAACAAGGATTTCTAGAGAATAGGGGAAGTCTGAGAAGAGAAGTATTGGAAGTCAGAGCCAAATGGGTTCATAGTCCAAGGTGGAGACCATTGAAAACACTATTGGCATTGGGACACTGTAAGTCATAGGAGCAAGTGAAGGAGAAATGCTAGCAGAGCAGACATTGGGATTATAGGGCAGTGGACCTAAGTTATTATGGCCATTTGCTTTGTCAAAATTGGTTATGAAGTGAGTTCATTTCCAAGGTAGCCTCTCATGATACAGACAGTTCTTAGCTCTATTCTGTCATTGTGAGACTCTATCCTCATTTATGAACACCAAAAGTCAAAAGTGTCTAAACCTAAGAATTGAACCTGGGGTCTCTGGAAGCATTAAGAGCCAGTGCTCTTAAGCATTGAGCCATTTCTCTAATTCCCAGAAGTCATATAACTTCTCAAAACCATCTGTAATTCTAGTTCCATTGTATCTGACTTCCTCTCTGCCTGTACAGGCACTAAGCATGCATGAGGCACACAGACATGCACACAGACAAAACAGTGACACACAGAGATACAATAAAAAATTAGAAAACAAGTATCTAAAACTATGCGTGGAATATAAGAAGGGCTCAATAAACATCTATTGAATGAAAGAATGAATAGGTAGAGGGATAGATGGATGGATGGATGGATGGATGGATGGATGAGTGTGTGTATGAATAAACAGGTGGATCAATGGCAATCTGATACTTATGAACTACAGTATAGTCAGCAGTTCTTTCTTATGTGATGAGCTGAGATTACCTTTTCCATTCATTTATATTCACCATAAAATTATTTCAATAAAGTAAACCATATCCAACATACAAGCCTTCCTTGACTTAAGCATGTTTCTTGTTAGTGCACTCAGTACACATAACCACACTCATCTACAATAGACGTAAAAGCCCTACAGTGTCCTCGAGTCTCAACAGTGCTTCTTCTGCGTGCTCATGGGCTCCCTGGAGACACAAGTACAGTCATTGCTCTGGTAGTTGCTGCACTGTCACTGTGGATTAGAGCAGCATGTGGTTCTTGTTGGTTAAATTCCAGATCTCTTCCTACAACCTGGCTGGAGCACCAGTAGATAGGATGGGGAGAGTTACAATCATACTCATGAAAGCTAAGATGTGTTATGTTCATCAGTGGAGAAATCTCATATTGTGATTGGTTCCTCTAAGGCTTTTACTCCTTATACCTCTGCTATGATTGGTGGTACACAGATTAGCAAACTCTCAGTACAGTTGGTGCACATGTCAGTTCTGCTTCCCTTTTGAACTGGATATAGAATTTTAAGAGCTAGTTCCATGAAATGCCCCTGACTTGTCAATGCTGGTCATATACAGTGGCTCTTGTTGAGACATAGTGCATCCCTGTGTGTCAAGTGTGTTAAAGTGCTGGGCCCATACCTAAACCTGTGATCATAGATATTATGTGTATCTCTATGAAGCTGGGACACAAAAGGCCTCATTGATGTTGGGTTTCTAGATCTAGCCAGTGCGATGGTATATCTTAGAAATCCTTGGCAAATACCTACAATTATTTGTGTAACATACTGAATTATATGACTCACTGCTTCATCTATGCCAACCATACATAAATCACTGTGCCAAGGTTTTTCATTATAGTGCTTAGCACCACAGCATGTCCTCAAGTAGAGCAAATTAACTAAAGTTTAGGAAGGAAAAATGGTGTATCTGAAGTCATGTAAACCTCACTGTATTAGTAAAAAAAAAAAAAAAAAAAAAAAAAAAAAGATTCTAAATGCTTCCAGAATTGTGACAATCACCAAAGAGGTAAAAACCAAAGTGAAACAAATGTTCAAATAGCAACTTTCCACTGACATGGTTTTGTATGCATATATGTGAATGTGTGTGTGTGGGGGGGGGGGTGTATCTCTGTGTGTGTGTCTTTATAGATGTGTGCCTATAGGTGTGTGCATGTGTATAGGAATGGAGGGAAGAGGCTGCTGTCAGGTGTATTTCTCAATTGCTCTCCACATTAGTTTTTGAAACAGTCTCTTGATGAACCTGAAATAGATTGATTGACAGACTACTTGGACAATGGCTTCCTGAGATTCTCCTGTCTGGGTCTTTCCAGTGCTGGGGTTACAGATACTTGCTGCTGCACTGTACTTTTTATATAGGTGCTGGATATCCAACTTCAGGTCCTTATGCTTAGGTGAAAACACTTCATTCATTCATTGAGCCATCTACCGTGCCTCTCCACTGAATTTTTTTCCACCATGAATTGGATAGGTAGCAAGGATAGTGCTTACTAAATCTTAAACTATGATATCCACAGAAAGCTGGGAGAATGCCTACATTGAACTCTATCGAGAACTCTTTGGTTATTTCTGTTCTGTTTCCAGAACAGAAACTTTTCCAGGCTTCTAGATGCTCCCAACTGGCAAACTGCAATATCCTTCTGGTCTAAGCCTGCACCATGAATAAGGAAGCAATAAAAGCAAGATCAAGTGTGGGGTCACTAGAAGAGTGCTTCGGCAGTTTGGACCTTGAGAACAGAACTTGTGATTGTTTGGTAGTTTATGACAATTTATCATTGCCTGTAATAGAAAGTCTGTTTAGTTTATTATTAAATCCTGATAAGTAATCTTGATGCTAAATACTGATAAAATCAGTGTTTGACTTAGTTAGACTGTCAACATGTGCTGGAATAAACAATGATGAGCAGGTGGATGGGAGAATGCCATAGGCAGATACACCCTATTGGCTGTGAACACTCGGGTTAAAATCATAGTCATTGAAGTGTCATGGACATTTATAGAGGGATAGGAAATTTAACCAGTGTAATGAGATATTGAGAACAAATATAGAATCTAAAGATTTGAGGTCTTTGTGTAAGAAAGATCACTACAAATCAATTTTGAAATGAAGAACCCAGAACTAAATATTACATGGATAACACGCATCTACAAAGAAAAGTGGTAAAATCCTTGTATCACATAAACATTAATTCCAAGTAGACTAAATATGAAATTAACTTCTATAAAGTATTTAAAAGGAACTGGAAGTGTATACCCCAGAGGTCTTGGACCAATGACTTACCTCAATGAAGGTTTACAAGTAAAGATGTTTCGACAAAAGGGTATACTATATGATACACCATGATACACAGCAGCTTCCAGGGAAAGATATTTTTCCTGTTTGTTATTTTTATTTTTTCCTTTTTAGGAGAAGGATGCAAGGGCAGGGGATAGATAGGAAGGGATGGGGTGATGAGTGGGAATGGGGTACATAGTGTAAAATTCACAAAGGATAAATTAAAATAAAAGCAACAGCAACAAGCAAGTGTTAAAGAATACCCAAGATATAAGTTACAATTTGCAAAACACATGAAACTCAAGAAGAAGGAAGACCAAAGTGTGGACACTTTGCCCCTTCTTAGAATTGGGAACAAAACACCCATGGAAGGAGTTACAGAGACAAAGTTTGGAGCTGAGACGAAAGGATGGACCATCTAGAGACTGCCATACCGGGGATCCATCCCATAATCAGCCTCCAAACACTGACACCATTGCATACACTAACAAGATTTTGCTGAAAGGACCCTGATATAATTGTCTCTTGTGAGGCTAAGCCGGGGCCTAGCAAACACAGAAGTGGATGCTCACAGTCAGCTATTGGATGGCTCACAGGGCCCCCAATGGAGGAGCTAGAGAAAGTACCCAAGGAGCTAAAGGGGTCTGCAACCCTATAGGTGGAACAACAGTATGAACTACCCAGTAACCCCCAGAGCTTGTATCTCTAGCTGCATATGTAGCAGAAGATGGCCTATTTGACCATCAGTGGAAAGAGAGGCCCACTGGTCATGCAAACTTTATATGCCTCAGTACAGGGGAACGCCAGGGCCAAGAAGTGGGAGTGGGTGGGTAGGGGAGTGGGGGGGAGGGTATGGGGGACTTTTGGGATAGCATTGGAAATGTAAATGAAGAAAATACCTAATTTTTAAAATATATATAAAAAAGATTTTCCACATAAAACAAAACTCCTCCCTGGAAGACAAATACTTACATATCTTTTATGTAAAAAAGTATTTTCAAAATTGATACTGGGCTAGAGAGATGGCTCCATGGTCAGGAGTACCTGCTATTCTTGTGGAAGACTCAGGTTGATTCACAGCACCTACATGGCAGCGCACAACCATCTGTACCTCTAGTTTGAGGGGATCCTGAACTCCTCCTGGCATCTGTAGGCACAAGGCACACATGTGATGCACTAACTAACATATATGTAAGAAAAACTCTCATACATAGACAGTAATATATATATATATATATATATATATATATATATATTATATTACAATATTTATTATGGACATAACTCCAATAATATATTAAACCATATATTATATCTTATGTATATATGTATATATCATTCTCAGAAAAGGATAAATATATTACATCATAAAACATATGGTATATGATTGACATAAAATATATGATACATGAAATAAGATATAAGATGCAATATAATATACAATATAGTAAATTATGTATGTAGTATGTAACATCTAATATATGATATAATATATAATATAATTGTGTTTATAAGTAATATATAATAAAATAAATTTATGTATAATGATAAATATATTTATAATGTACATAACATAATTTTTAAATTGTATGTTTCTATAAACAAAGTAAAAAGTCAAAGTTTTAAAAATTATAAATTTGGTAAACTAACCTGAGGTCTGTTAGCCAAAACATATAGATGAGACCAGGAATAACTATAATAAATTTCTATGTCCCTCCACATCCTTTGGTCAGATATTGTCATTTCCCATTCATTGTGCAGCTTCTTCTTTTTTTTTTAATTTATTTTTTTATTAGGTATTTTCATCGTTTACATTTTCAATGCTATCCCAAAAGTTCCCCATACCCACCCCCCCAATCCCCTACCCACTCACTCCCCCTTTTTGGCCCTGGGGTTCCCCTGTACTGGGGCATATAAAGTTTGCAAGTCCAATGGGCCTCTCTTTCCAGTGATGGCCGACTAGGCCATCTTTTGATACATATGCAGCTAGTGACAAGAGCTCCGGGGTACTGGTTAGTTCATACTGTTGTTCCACCTATAGGGTTGCAGTTCCCTTTAGCTCCTTGGGTACTTTCTCTAGCTCCTCCATTGGGGGCCCTGTGATCCATCCAATAGCTGACTATGATCATCCACTTCTGTGTTTGCTAGGCCCCGGCATAGTCTCACAAGAGACAGCTCTATCTGGGTCCTTTCAGCAAAATCTTGCTAGTGTATGCAATGGTGTCAGCGTTTGGAAGCTGATTATGGGATGGATCCCTGCACATGGCAATCACTAGATGGTCCATCCTTTCGTCTCAGCTCCAAATTTTGTCTCTGTAACTCCTTCCATGGGTGTTTTGTTCCCATTTCTAAGAAGGGGCAAAGTGTCCACACTTTGGTCTTCGTTCTTCTTGAATTTCATGCGTTTAGCAAATTGTATCTTATATCTTGGGTATCCTAAGTTTCTGGGCTAATATCCACTACCCAGAGATGAACCCACACACCTATGGTCACTTGATCTTTGACAAGGGAGCTAAAACCATCCAGTGGAAAAAAGACAGCATCTTCAACAAATGGTGCTGGCACAACTGGCGGTTATCATGTAGAAAAATGCGAATTGATCCATTTCTATCTCCTTGTACTAAGGTCAAATCTAAGTGGATTAAGGAACTCCACATAAAACCAGAGACACTGAAACTTATAGAGGAGAAAGTAGGGAAAAGCCTCGAAGATATGGGTACAGAGGAAAAATTCCTGAATAGAACAGCAATGGCTTGTGCTGTAAGATCGAGAATCGATAAATGGGACCTCATAAAACAGC
The DNA here is from genome assembly GCF_978045245.1 of Mus caroli. Classification (NCBI taxonomy): domain Eukaryota; kingdom Metazoa; phylum Chordata; class Mammalia; order Rodentia; family Muridae; genus Mus; species Mus caroli. The sequence goes on along the minus strand of NW_028227261.1, from coordinate 51,418,757 downwards.
AAAGCTTCTGCAAGGCAAAAGACACCATCAATAAGACAAAAAGACCACCAACAGATTGGGAAAGGATCTTTACCTATCCCAAATCAGATAGGGGACTAATATCCAATATATATAAAGAACTCAAGAACGTGGACTCCAGAAAATCAAATAACCCCATTAAAAATGGGGCTCAGAGCTGAACAAAGAATTCTCACCTGAGGAATACCGAATGGCTGAGAAGCACCTGAAAAATGTTCAACATCCTTAATCATCAGGGAAATGCAAATCAAAACAACCCTGAGATTCCACTTCACTCTAGTCAGAATGGCTAAGATCAAAAATTCAGGTGACAGCAGATGCTGGCGAGGATGTGAAGAAAGAGGAACACTCCTCCATTGTTGGTGGGATTGCAAGCTTGTACAACCACTCTGGAAATCAGTCTGGCGGTTCCTCAGAAAATTGGACATAGTACTACCGGAGGATCCTGCAATACCTCTCCTGGGCATATATCCAGAAGATGTCCCAACCAGTAAGAAGGACACATGCTCCACTATGTTCATAGCAGCCTTATTTATAATAGCCAGAAGCTGGAAAGAACCCAGATGCCCCTCAACAGAGGAATGGATACAGAAAATGTGGTACATTTACACAATGGAGTACTACTCAGCTATTTAAAATAATGAATTTATGAAATTCCTAGGCAAATGGATGGACCTGGAGGGCATCATCCTGAGTGAGGTAACCCAATCACAAAGGAACTCGCACAATATGTACTCACTGATAAGTGGATATTAGCCCAGAAACTTAGGATACCCAAGATATAACATTGTGCAGCTTCTTGTCCTTCACAAGGGACCTGTGATGACACTGACTTTCAGACTTTCTAGTGTCTGCTCACCGTCCCGTTCAGTGTAACGCTGAGCTCCCACCCACTCCTGGCACTGTTTATTCGTTCGCACTGTGGCTTTTCCCCATCTCTAGCTGACTGACAGACTAGGCATTGGCTTTCTTACTTGCTTCATTTTGTCTCCCTCCTATATAAAGTACATTGAAAACTGGGCATAAAAGAGAAGCAAATGGCCAAAGGAAAAACATACATGGCCAATAATGGACAGAAGAAATCTCTCTCACCAGTAGTTAGAAAAGTGTTAATAAAATAACATGAGGTATTTTGCATTCAGAAGATTGGAAACCCTGGGCTGGAGAGATGACGTGGTAGCTAAGCAGAGTACCTGCTGTTCTTGCTTGCAGACACAGGCCTGAGTCCCAGCACCCAAACAGAGATTCACAACTAACTCCAGTTTCCGGGGATCTTATGTCTTTAGCTCCCAACCAGCACACATGTCTATATACCTATATACAAGCCACCCAGCTACATATAGTTAAAAATAACAAAATTAAATCTTAAAAAATTAAATTAAAAAAAAAAGATTGGACAACCTGAAAAGTCTGGCCACAAGAATATGTGAGAGAATGCTGGATAGATATCAACACAGCCATCCTCTTATGGAGCAACCTGTATGCAATGTTGAAGGTGGATTTTCTCTCTGCCTGGGCTATCTGGGTTGGATTTGCTCTCATACCTATGTACCTTAGAAGTGCATATATTGTCTCTTATCCATCTGTGTTGTCACAATAATACTGGACAAAATAAACTCACTCCTGATGGATGCCTGCAGTTTGAACACCATTTACACAGTTTCCGAGATTTAGCATTGGCTATATTGTTAATGGATGCAAGTGTGCAGTAAAGGCTGTAGCGCAGGCTGGTGATTTAGGAGAGCAGGTATCATTGGGGAGTTATCATTGGGGGTACTGGGAGAACATTCATGGCTGAGTTGACTTTCATCTACAGTGCTCAGTCTTAAAAGCAAAAGACCTGGGACACAGACGGGATGTCAGAGTGCTGAACCCCAGCCAGTCTGGTCGAACTACATGCCTCCTGGTATAATTACACCTGTATTCAACTCCATACATGAAATAGTTCATAAAAAAAGTGGAGAGCACGTGAGTATAACTTTGAGGGGAAAGATTTCAAGCCACAGTCTATCAAGGAATCCAGCGTGGCATGCTAAGATTGTAGCCCGAAGTTTGCTGGAATGGCTTTGTTCACCAGTCCTCAGAACTAGACATTCTGAGTTTGAATCTTGGCGTACCTACTACTGAGGTGTTTCAGGTTGATGGTCAGTCTGCTCATCCTTAAAGCAGACAATAAATCCTAGACGGAGATAAAAATAGAAAAAAAAATCAGCCTACAGACAGCTGAATCTTCAATAAACAAATAAATAAATAATTCAGCAACACATAGAAACCTTGAGCTAAATTTCACTCAAACAAGATTTCGCTAAAATCCGAAGTGAAATAAAATACAATTCTGCCAGTTTCACAGAAATTGCCCAAAATAAAAACTATAAACTTGAAAAAACGAGAGCTAAATATTCAAAGTGTGAAATGAGCTCAGACCTGTGGTGCCTTGCATGTGTCATGGCACTTCCTGAAGCTAAAACTGGGCATGCATTCCGCAGCACCAGGTATTGATTTAAAGGGGAAGTAATTCTGAAGTCTGTTTTTGAACTTCATGTTTTCTGTCATATTAGTTAGCTGTTTTTACAATAAACTTGTGAAATATAAATTCATTTTATTTATAAGAAAATTAAGCATTATAAAGACCCAATCAACTCCTAACACTGGGAACAGGACCCGTCTCTGACTCTCTTGCCTGCTTTGTGAACCTCTTCCTCCTACTGGGTTGCTTAAGAGAACAGGAGGTGCTTACTCTTACTGAAACTTGATGTGCCATGCCCAGTTGCTATCCATGGGAGGCCTCCTCTTTCCTGAAGAGAAATAGAAGCGAAATGTATGGGAAGGGAGGTGTGGCGGAGGGACTGGGAAGAAAGAGGGAGGGGAAACTGTGGTCAAGATGCAAAATAAACAAGAAAACAAACAAACAAACAAACAAACAAATAATAAAGGCCCAAGTCATTTACCCAAGCTTACCTGAATTACTGGGTCTTCCTCCAGAGAAATATAAACACAAATTAAAACCCTGTGTATATTTCAGTAGTTTTATGAATAGATTCAATTGAATTTCTATAAAACACCATTATAAGCTATCCCTTTGGGCAGGAAGTCAACCAACCATAGCTGATGAGAACTAATAAAAAAGACCTACCTTGTTTATGTATTTTTAACCACTAGTATGTAAGGGAACAGAATTGTTGTAAAGGAGTATTACTAAGTACATAATCTTGCCTTAAAGAGATTCTCCGTGCTGGAATATGCCAAAAGATCACTAGGGCATGTAGTCCATTACATTGGGGCTTTGTTATTTTTAACTACAGACTTCCCCTCCTTCAGTCTCACTGCTGTCTGTGAAAGCCTGTTTGCTGTTTTCTGCTTGGTGTCCTCTGGCCATGAATCCAGTGGAAGTTTTCTTGGTTATCACAATTACTTTGACTGAACGTTTTTTCATTGATGAGTTGCATATTCAATCGCTCACTCAGTCTTTTCTTTAGGCACCAAAGGGTGATTGAGTGACAGCTCAGTCGCTGGTTTAGGTTCATGGGATGCAAAGGTCAATGGAGAATGACAACTTCATCAGAGAAGCCCATGACTACAGGGAGGCAGGGAGGAACACGGATAATGCAGGGCCAGATGACACCTTCAGAATGTTCATCTCCATTGTGTGGAGCAGGGAATCCCCAGCAAAATAAGGAGGTATGGGGGAAGAGGCATGAAAATTGTGATGCTAGAGATGAAAACTTTATTTCTGTCTAGATAAAAATACAAGATCTTTGTAGAAACATTGGAAAATATAAAGAAATGAAAACTCCAAAATTATGCTACAAAGGTACCCACTGTTATATTCTATACTTCTCCACAGATGAGCTCAAACCCCATCAACAATTTTTGTTAAACCATACCAAGCACATTTCCTGTATTCTTCAAATTTTGAATCTTACTTTTAAAGATACATAATACCATCCTGTGAAGAAATACCAGCATTCATGACATCATGGTGCCACTGACTCTTTCTTACAAATAACAGTACTAAACAGTTCTGTATATAAATATGTGCCTGTACTTAAAGCTGCTTCCCTGAAGAACACACCCAGAAGGTGAATAACCCGGGAGAATTACAGATTAAAAGTTGTGATCGTCCTTCTCGGTTTTCTTGTGTTTTGGAAGTTGTATCTTGGGTATTCTAGGTTTCTGGGCTAATATCCACTTATCAGTGAGTGCATATCAAGTGACTTCTTTTGTGATTGGGTTACCTCACTCAGGATGATATCCTCCAGATCCATCCATTTGCCCAAGAATTTCGTAAATTCATTGTTTTTGATAGCTGAGTAGTACTCCATTGTGTAAAGGTGCCACATTTTCTGTATCCATTCCTCTGTTGAGGTACATCTGGGTTCTTTCTAGCTTCTGGCTATTATAAATAAGGCTGCTATGAACATAGTGGAGCATGTGTGCTTATTACCAGTTGGAACATCTTCTGGATATATGCCCAGAAGAGGTATTGCTGGATCTAGCGGTAGTACTATGTCCAGTTTTCTGAGGAACCGCCAGACTGATTTCCAGAGCGGTTGTACCAGCTTGCAATCCCACCAACAATGGAGGAGAGTTTCTGTTTCTCCACATCCTCGCCAGCATCTGTTGTCACCTAAATATTTGATCTTAGCCATTCTGACTGGTGTGAGGTGGAATCTCAGGGTTGTTTTGATTTGCATTTCACGTGGATATTTCATTCCTCCCTAGAATATGGAATAAAATATACATTTAAGGAGTTGCAGAGACAAAATTTGGAGCTAAGGTGAAAGGATGGGCCATCCAGAGACTGCCCCACCCTGGGATCCATCCCATAATCAGCCACCAAACCCAGACACTACTATATATGCCAGCAAGATTTTTGCTGAAGGGACCCTGATATAGCTGTCTCCTGTGAGGCTTTGACAGTGCCTGGCAAATACAGAAGTGGATGTTCACAGAAATCTATAGGATGGAACATAGGGCCCCCAATATAGGAGCTAGAAAAAGTACCCAAGAGCTGAAGGGGTCTGCAACTCTATAGGTGGAACAACAATATGAACTTATCAGTACCCCAGAGCTTGTGTCTCTAGCTACATATGTAGCAGAAGATGGCCTAGTTGGCCATCATTGGGAAGAGAGGCCCCTTGATCTAGCAAACTTTATATGCCCCAGTACAGGGGAATGCCAGGGCCAAGAAGTGGGAGTGAGTGAGTAGGGGAGCAGGGTGGGGGATACAGTGGACTTTTGGGATAGCATTTGAAATGTAAATGAAGAAAATATCTAATTAAAAATGTGGGAAAAAAGTTGTGATCATGAGTTGCAGAAAGATACATCTACATCCTGACTGCCCCTAAGCATGCATGCTATATCTGCCTATGCCCAACACTTAACAATGGTTGTTTGTGGGCTGGGTTTGGCAACAGTGGTAGTATCATTTTTACTTTATTATTGTTTGAATTCTCTGGGCCTGTGTGTGAAACGAGGCTGGTAGCTATTAGGGTCGGGGGAGCGATATCATTAAATAGTTCATGCTTAGCAATTTTATTATCGTGTTTATTTGTTTTTCAGCATTCAGTAAGACATGGTGGTGAACCAAGGCTCTAAGTCTTCATGATTGAAGGACTCTTACATGAGGCAAAGGTAAATATTTGAGTCTGGGTGGGTCCTTCTGGTGGAAGGAAATCTTTCTCTTTGAGAAGGTGGCTCATAAATGTGTCTGGGTTTCTTGTGAAGTGACAGCGCTGTGTGTGTGTGTGTGTGTGTGTGTGTGTGTGTGTGTGTGTGTGTGTGTGTGTGTGTGTGCTTCAAACAGGTTAGAGAGCTGAAAGAGTCTTTGGAAGTTGTCATGTTATGTGACTTTCCTCTGGTCCAACTTGTTTTTACTGGGAAGAATATTAATTCTTCTTTTTGTTATCTTTAAGAACATAGCAAATACCATCAGGAGCCTTAGGTTTCCCTGTCTGGATGTATTAGTTTTTGTGACAGATTCTCTCAGGCTGGCCTCACAAACAACAATGCATGCTGTCTTTTCTCACATGCCAGCCATTCTCAATGCATTTACCAAGGGAAGAAAGCATTCTCGATTGTAGACAATAAAGTTAAACCATAGGTAAGATAAATGTTCCTACCTAAGTAACAGACTTGGGGATTTATGAGCTGAAGAGACAAGTACTATTATTTTGAGTTCTGAAACTTTTAAATGATGGCAACACTGAATTATGTACCTCATGCAGGAGCCAGGAAGGTACAATCGAAAACGCCCATTCCTTTGACAAATTAGAAGCATCCATTCTAATATCTATTTCTTGTTTACTGGGGATAGTGCTGAATGAATCACAGACTGGTGGATGGATGTTCCATCCAACACTTTTAATTAGCTGCTCTGCCTATTAGCATGAGCTGAGTGTAGCTTTTCTGCCATAGATTACCACCCCAACCACCCCCCTTAGCTGGAACCGAAGTCTTATTCTCCACAAGGTAATATTCATCTTTTCCCCAGCCAGACAAGCATAGAAAATTAAACAATGGTCCTTTAAAAAGCCTAGATGATGTATTCATCATTTCCAGTTTATGTGAGTTTGCAAGGCAAATACAAGCAGGAGCTATTTGCTATGGGACCTTAGGGAACAAGGGACTAGAGAGGGAACTGGGAGGCCAAAGCATGTGAGACTTGTGGGGGGAAAATCATTAAAAATATGAGGAGATGCTCAAGACAGAAAAAAATTAATTACTCCGAGGGACTCAAATGCCACTAGTCATTTAAGTGACCCAGTGAGAGCCTGAGAACCTTTTGCTTCTAGTTTCTACAGCCAAGAAGAAGGGGGCTGGGATTCCTCGGCTGTCAATTTTTGTGCATCCTTCATGACTTATTGACATGTTCAGCTGACTTGTGCCCCAGCCTCCTCTAATGAGAAGAGTTAAATGAGAAATGCTGCTGTAGCCAGAGAACTCTCACCCTGTAGGCTTCCCGGGGTACTCAGATGAGCTTACAGCCCTGCAGCTGCCAGACATGAGGAAAGCCGATAACTCGCCGCAGTGGGCGGAAGAGGTGAGCACCCAAAACTGGCCTGAATTTCATCTTTTATTGTTGCCTTTTCATCCTCAGAGCCAGTTTCTGAAGTAAGCTGAATTTGGAAAGACAAATTAAGGTTTTCTAAGGAAGACAGTGATGCAATCACTTCTAGAAACAGCCATCTTTTCTAGATTGTTTATCTAATAAATCTCTCAGAAGCTTTGAAGCTATAGACAGAAGTTGAAAAATATATCTATGTAATGACCTCAGGGTTTAACATCAGTAAGCACAGACAGAATAGAGGCTTTGCAGTGGTGGGCCCTGCCTGCACTCAGAAAACCAAGGGCTAATTTTAAACCCTGCCCCCTCACCATGTGTCATCCTATCTCTCTCAGCCTCTATTGGGTCACTTATAAAGTGAGAAGAAGAATATCTATCTCCTATGATTTCAGAGAAGATCAATATATCCCAAAATAGCAGTAAAGGATGGACATGTCACACACATGTGGTGTCCTTATTATCTGATTTTAAAGCTTTTAAACATTGAGGCAACTCAATAGTCTGTGTTCCTTCCTGGGTCAAGGTTAAGGGGGTTGGCAATGCTATATTGGTTTAGTCAGTTAGGAATGGTGGGCGGTCAACCAAACATAGCAGAAACAGAGCTTGCTCTGAGAATTTCTTTGGGTCTGTATGAAGCATGGCTTTGAAGGAGGTTGGATCCCTGGGTATCCACATCCAGGGGCAAGCCTGGATAGCACTCCTTCTCCAGTTGCTGCGAGCCTATGCCTTTGAAGTAGAGATGAATCATGGGTGAGGAGGAGCACCGCTATGAAGTCAGGTAGTCAGGTACCCCCAAAGGTGGTGGAGGACATGTTTCAAAGGTTGCTTGCTCCTGGGAAGAGATGGCAGTTGAGTGAAGTCTGTAAGGCTAGAGAGGAAAGGAGAGCACTGGGGATCATTTGAAAGGAAGGAAATCCAGGCTTAGTAGCCAGCATGGGGATGCAATAAAGGAGAGACCAGTGCACTGGTCTCTAAGCCTTACACTGCCCTCCCGCCCCCAGGCACTTGTAGTGGCCATAAGGTAAAAGAGAAAAAGCTCTGGATACAATCCACCCACTCAAAGCTCTGCAAGGTAAACAATTGACTACAACAGATGGGACCAGGTCTAGGAGAGCGATACTTAGAAGTGTGCTGAGAGAGAAGGTGGTATTTGAGCTAGACCTCAGAGGATGAGCAACCTTGTGCTAGATAAGAATCAAAACCGACATTCAACAGGAGGCCACCTCCTCACAGCAGCAATGGGCCACAAACAAAAAGGCCTGTCACTAACTGAGGCTTTGTACACCAGCATGTACTCAGTGATGGTCAATAGCTTCCATAATGGACTGCTGTCTCTCCTGTTTGCTGCCCTTGTAGGGACCCAGGGAAACCCAGACACATGATGAATAACTGCTGGGGCCATTGTTCCAATTCCTTGGTGTTACTTTAAGCTTTCTATTGGTTACCTTTGAAAGTCTTCAGTTGTCACAGCAGATCTGTTGGCTGTTTTTCATGTTAATTTGAATGCCCTCCTTTGCTGGTGTGGCTGAGATATTGACCAATAAGATTCTATATTCATTTGCAGACGTCAGAGCTGAACTATTATGCCTTCTTGCTTGGGTAAGAAAATAGTATCAAGGCAGGGACTATACTTTAAGATTTATTCTTATTTACATGTGTGCATGTGTGTGGTGTGTGGTGTGTAGTGTGTGGTGTGTGTACCACATGTGTTCATATAGTGCCGATGGAGACCAAAAGAGGATGTCAGATGCTCTGGAACTGGAGTTTCAGGTACTTGTAAGTGTATCTGGGTCATCTGTAAGAGAAGCAAGTGCTCTTAACCATCTCTCCTTCCTTCCCAAGACAGGAAATGTTTTCCCTGCTAGGCTGCCTTTTCTTTCCTTCCCCTTCTTTAATCGATCCCTTTCACAGCTCCTATTTACCTCCCATTTCTTTTTATTTTCTCAGACTCCCTCTGTACGTCTGTGTTTCCTCTTTCTTGACATAGAGTCACACATTTGCCAACTTAAAAGGAAACGGGAGATTCTGGATACCAGGCAGCTCCACTGTAAAAGTTTAAAGAGGATTCTTAACAATGTAGCCGTTCCCTTTATCTGTTATGTTTGATGGTGGTGATGGGGTTGACTTCTGAAACTGAATGCCTGAGATTCAGATATCTGCTGCAGCCCATAAAAGCTATCTGACATTGAGCAAATCAATCTCTTTGAAATTCAACGTTTATATCAGCCAAACTCAGGAGACAGATACTTTCCAGTTGGGACCTTTAGAAGAATCCAACAAGAGAATGTATATGAAACGGTCTGGCACATTATGTACTCTTAATTTCTAATGTTAGCTCTTATTGTTGCAATAATGATGCATTCCTATTATAAACCCATTAAATGCAAATATATCGATTGTTTGCTAAAACAATGATACTATGGAGACATTAGAAAGCGGAAAGCCAGAGGAACGAAGGCACTGAGAGGAGCTGATGTGTGTGAGCTTTCTGAATGGCCTCCTTTGCTGGTGTGACTGAGATACCCGTCAATCCGGTTTCTGAGGTTTCTTCAACTAAGTCAACCATCTTCCAGCCGCAGTGTCCTTCCCTAATAGTGTGGTAGCTTTGTAATATGCCGACAAGGCCAGACTGAAGGAGGTGACATGGAAGGCCATCTCTAGCATGTGGCCACAGAATCTCTAGCATGTATCTCCATTCTGGCATGGGAGAATTGGAGATAGAAAAGATGTTCAGCACTTTTGCTCCAGACCTGCTGCTGGCCAGAGCTCAGCCTGGAGCAGCACTGGACCCTGTGGCTGCTCTTTGTTCCCTTGTTCCCTCCCAGCTCCCGAATCCCCTTCCATATGTCCCTCAGTCAGCTTGCACCTAAAATAATCAACTTACTTAAGGAGAAGGTTTGCTTTGGAGCATGGTTGGTCAGCTGTGTTGCCTTGGTCAGGTGGCACACTGTGAAAGGAGCATGGTGGAACAAAGATGTTTATTCGATTGCCCAGAAGCCAAAGAGAGGAGCAAGCACCTTCATTCTCCTAGTAAGCCATAATATCTCATTAGGCCTTAGCTCTTAAAGGTTTTACAATCTTCCATTAGCCCTACCTTGTGGAACAAACACAGGACATGAGCCTTTCAAAGATGTTCAACGCCCAAATGGCCTGCTGAGAACCCATCAACGCCAAGGTTCCAATAAGTTCTCAGAGGCTTCTGCTCATTCTCCAGGGTTCTCTGCTGCGTCTGATCTCTCCATTGTATCCATCTTCCCTCACAGTGATTTTCTGAGCAGACTTCAAGCTCTAGCGCTTTGGCACAGAGTGTGAGGCCATAGGGTTTAACCTGTCCCCACAACCTCATCATACTGACTTATTTATTTAAATAACGCATATGCATTCATTAAATATATACTTACATACATTAAACGTTCATGTGTGTGAAAAGCAGAGCCGATCACTACAACATCCATATGTATGTATGTACATGTGTGCGTACGTGCATATACACACAGGCATCTAGACATACACAAACACACATATACTTGATGTACTAGTGTTTGCTTCTGTGTCTCTGGTTGACCCCTCACTGATACAGTTAGTGATGAGCTGTCATTAATGGGAAACTCTGTTTAATGGACAGACCACTATGTTTCTATGGTATTGCAAGTAAGAATTAAGCTTTTAATCTGAAGATTTTTTTTCAACCTAAGATAAACCCCCCACACTTTCCTTATCATTTTCCCTTCTCCATCCTAAATCTTTTTAAGACTTTTAACTGTCCTGTACCCTGTTGTTCTTTTACAGTCTTTCTGTCTCCTGCAGGTAGACTCTAGGTATACAGCTCTTAATAAATTAACCCTTTATGTATGATAGCACAGAAATCTTTCTACTATTTCCCATCACAAGACTGCTCTCCTCTTCAAATTCTCTGCATCTTTTGCAGGTAATGCCTAGAATCTGGGTGCTTACAGGGCATAGTGTGAGGCGGGAACGGGGGACATCACAGAATCAGACTCCGAAGATGGTTACTGAATCCTGCTGTCCAGAGTGCTGAATGCATCTGCTCATTTAGCCTCAAAGGACCTCAGGTGTGTAATGGGCATACTCAGAGCTGACCTGCCCATTCTCAGACTGAACAGCTCTAAGCGCTGGAGGCCCTGTTGATCTCACTCTATCTGTGCAGACTTGGGCTTGTAAGTTCATGTTTGACTTACAGTGATGCTGACTGTGACTAAGAGGTGAACTTGGCAAGGCCTGGTGTCACAGGCCTGTAATTCCAACTGCTCAGCTGCTTGAGAAGATAAGGCAGGATGACCCCATGATTAAGACCTGCCTGGGCTACAAAGTGAGTGAAAGACCAGCGTGGACAGCTCAGAGTGACCCTGTCTCAAAATGAAAAGTAACTGGAAGCCTGAGGATATAACTCAGTGACATGTATGATGACTCTGTATGTTCAGTGCCCAATACTGTCAAAAGAAAGTTGAACTTTAGAATTCATAGGAGTGGCAAATCAAGACAATATTTTTATTCAAGCTATTTTGATTTTTAACAGGGACATAATTACAAAGGCATATGGGGCACACTATGACATTATGACTAATATCCACATTGGATAGTAATCAAATCAAGGTATTTGGTATATCCATAATTTTGAATATTTTCATTTCCTTGTGACAGGAGCATTCAGAATCAGCCTTTCTAGTAATTTTGGCAGAGTCACTATAGAAATGTGACTTCTAATGTGCTCACTACTCCACATAGCTCCAGTTTGCACTTACTGAACAGCATCTCCTGTCATCCTCTCTCTCTCTGCACTCCCTGTCCTCTGGAAACCACCCTTCTGCACTGAACTTTGATGAGATCAACTTCTTTAGATTCCACAAATGGGTAGGATTGTGTAGTCTTTCTTCCTATGACGGACTTACTCCCTTAATGTGATGTCCTCCCAGTCAATCCATGGTGCTGCAAATGACAGGATATCGTGTGGTTTGTGATATCTTATCCTATGTACATATCATAGCTTCTTTAATTATCTTTTGCTGAACACTTACGCTGATTGCTTATATTGGCTATTGGGAACAATCATATTAAACACATGAGTAGTCCAGGTGTCTTTCCCTTAGATAAATAAGTAGTGGGGTTGCTGGGTTCCTGTGTGATCATAGTTTCAATTGTCTGGGAAACCACCATACTATTTTGCTTAATGGATTGTTAATATACACTCTCGTGGACAGCATACAAGAGTTCTATTTCTCTATATCCATCCCAGCATCAGCTACTTAATTGCCTTTCTAACGATGGCATTTAACACTCTTACTTTAATTACCTTTACTTACGAATCATAATGTTAAACACTTTTCGTGTGTGTGTGTGTGTGTGTGTGTGTGTGTGGTGTGTGCATCAGTGTTGTTCAAGTGGGATCTTATGTAGCTGAAGCTGGACTTGAACTGATTTACTATGTCGCTAAGATTTGGACTTTCTGCCCTTCTGCCTCTCTACCTCCAGAGTTCAGGGCTTGGAAGTATGTGCCATTGTGATGCTTATGCCTTACAAGGTAACTGAGCCCAGGACTCAGTACATGGTAGGAAATTGCCTTGCCAACTGAGCCACACCCTAACCCTGTTTTTGAGTGATGTTTTTGAGTGATGTTTCAATTCAAGCCCTTTGCACAGTTTTCAAGGAAGTTTTTTGTTGTTGTTTCTACTGAGGTTTTTGGTATCATTGTGTATTCTAATGCTATTTTCCTGTTATATTCATACTTATAAATATTTTCTCCTATTCTCTATTGTCTTTTAATTAATTTCTCTTTTTTTTTGCACAAAACCTTTTTAGATTGATTAAAACTCACTTATTTTCTTTTTTGTTACCTGTGCTCTTGAGTCTTATGAAAAGAAAGTTGTGACTGAGGAAAGAAAAGGGAGAATTAGTAATTATATAATAATCTCAAAAATAAAAAAAATTAAAGTTGACCATATCAATATAATGAAGTATTTCTCCTGTATTTCCTTTAAGCAGTTGTGAAGTTTGGCCTTACATTTATGGTTTTGATATGTTTTAGTTGATAGAGGTATATAGTAAGAAATTGGGGCCTAGTTTCATTTTTCTGCAAGTACCATTTATAGAGGAAACTATCTTATACTCAACAATGTTGTAGAATATGGTCTTTTTCTATGTTTGTTAATCTGTTTCTTTGACCTCGTTGACTATTTTTATACAATATTATACTGGTATTTCAACTATTTCTTACTACTATATTTTGAAGTTGGGTAGTGTAATAGAAACTCGTATTTTCTTAAATAAATACCCTGAATTGGTAGTAGCCCATTCTTGCACTATTCAGTGTCTACTGTCGTCAGTTTTACCTAAAGTCTTTCTTGAAATAGTTGGAGTAATTGAATGCATAGTAATTCTTTTATAAATGGCTCTGTGTGTAAAAATGAGTGCACACGATTCTCTCCCCTGATCTGATATAACAAGAACAAAATAGCGTAAAACAGTCATGACAAATGAACTCATCATAAAGATGTCTACAAAATAGGAACTGTATGGTATGCTATAATGAAGAGACTTAAAAAGTAGCACAACCAAGGTTAGCAATTAAATGCATTATCAGTGGAGCCTTCCTGAAAGAGCTGCAGAGGTGGTCTCTCTAAGAGAAGGGCTGTCCTCTCAGATAAGCAGAAGAGGTAACTCTGGAATTATCTTGATGTGTGTTGTGAACAACCTATTGAGAACACACACACCTACACACACACACACACACACACACCTGGTAGAAAAATCTTAGTCATTAGCTGTTGCATGGATCCTAGACAACAATATGGAGAGGTTCAGGCCACAGTTGACATTGCTTTCATGGCCATGTGTCACCTTGTTTCTCTGCACACATTTATCATTGAACAACAGCCAAGAGTTAAAAATAGCTGCCTTGTCTCCACCCCTTCCTCAAATAAGTAACATACACAATTTCTGGCCCATAGCAGGTCCTCATGAAATGTTTGGTGGTAGGTCCATGTGTTATTGAGTCATGGAGAATCTTAAGGGGAAAGTCTACAACACATAGATAGTATGTCAGCATCTGGGACAAAGTGAAATGGGAAATGAGTGCCACTAACGATTTAACACGCTGATGCTTGTAACACCTCACTTCCCAAAGGTATCCCATTCAAAATGAAGGAAGCCACAGACAAGATTAAATTGGCACAGCTTCTGCAGGAGGTCTTGCCCATATATGAAGAGCTGAATTTTATCTCCAGGCAACGGATGGAGCTGTAACATGAGAACTTCTATTTTTAGTGTTTTGGGAAAAAAATGAATTTGATACAAGAGACACCCAAGATTGATAAGAGAAGATTGGGGTGAGAGGGGAGACTGTTTGTATGGTAAGTTTAGCCCCAAGGAGGCTGAACACAGTGATAAAGCAGAAAGGATAACTACGTGAAGGACCAAGCATCTCAGAGAGCCACCAGGAGCATAAGGAAGTGTTCTATGGGCTCTGATTGGAATATGATCTGATGTTACTTTGGCAAGCAATGTCAAAGTACACACCCGCAACCTAGCAAATATGCTTCTAGTAAGTAATGGATCCTAGCAATCCTCCTGTATAGAAATGTGTGTATCCCCTGTGGAACAGGAGGCTTCTTATAATTTTTATGTGTATGGGTATTTTACATGATTGAGTCTCTATGCACCATGTACATGCCTGGTGACCACAGAAGGCAGAAGATATTGGATCCCTTGAAGCTGAAGTTACAGACACATGTGAGACATCATATAGATACTTGAAATAAAACCTGGTCCTCTGTAAGAGGAGTGAGTGCCCTTAGTCATTGAGCCATCTCTCTAACCTGTGGCTTCTTTGTGAAGCCGCTTCACAGGGTGCAGCTGGTTTTTCACATCCATGGCTTCTGCAGCTGTGCACTTAGTCTATTGCATACTGAAAATACATGACAATAAGTTGCGTCTGTATTCGACATATTCAGACTTTTCCTGCCTTTTTTCACTAACTACTATATTATAAATAATTGACTTTGTTTCAGTTATCATAAATAATATAGAGCACAGAATAGTAGCTAAAGCATAAGTGAAAACTGTATAGGATGTATGCAAAGCTATTCTGTCTTTTATAAGGATCTCGGATTTTCATAGATTTTAATCTTCTCAGATTGGAGATTTTCTCATATCTAATCCCCATAGATTCCAAAAGTCTTCTACATATTATATTTGTTTGATTTTCCTTCACTCTTTTTTTTGTGTGATTTTAATGAATACTTTCATGTCTTTTCTAGTACAAACAAAAGTTCATTGATAAATATACTTAGATCAATTCTTTCTAGTTTAAATAATACAACTTCTGGATTAAATTTCCCATGATTGCCTTAAATATTCCAAACCCCACCCAAATCAACTTTGGAATTTCCATTCTGCCTAATAGTTTGGTATTTCTTCTAAAGGTAAAGTTGGATTCATGGCCATATTTTTTATTTTTTCTCTCTAATCATTTTGCTTTCACTTGCTCGCCCATCCTGCAAATCCTAGGCTGTTAAATAGATTTGTAAGAAACTTCCAAGATGAAGAGTGCATTCTAATGCTTTATGTGCCACATCTCAGCATGTGTTCTTCGTATTAAACAAAATGTGGATTCCCACAAGTGCACCAGCTAAATCCCTTTAAGTGTCCTCCTTGCCAGTTATGGATGACATGTACCATGATATGAGGTGTGTGTGACAGGCTAGAAAACTTCCCGATCGTCCTACTCTCACCAAATGTGGAGGACTCTTGTCCTTCGGTAAGCACTCTCTGAAGACTTCTGGGAAAGAAGATAAAGAGCAAAGATAAATGTTGAGGACACTGACAGGAGATCTGGTTGTTAGTAGTCAGAGATGCAGAGGGTGAACACAGGGTAGACAAGTCAGACCAAAGTCTGACTTAGATTATGCTAGATGGCCGGAACCGCAAGAAGAAAGTTGTAGGGAAAGTTACAGAGATAGGCTAGGGAATTCATCCCTGAGCATCCAGCTTGGCAGAAATCAATTATAAGATCATAATAGGTAAAGGGAGAAACATCACAAGTTGAGTGAACCAGGTCGCAGTGTTTCAACAAAGAACCAACCTTCCTCACCCTGACCTTATCCTTTGCAGCCTCCTCTCATTCTTTCCACCCACCTGCTGCATTTAGCCTGGGGCCA